>NC_135825.1:40579798-40882549 GCF_964213995.1 Mustelus asterias | reverse complement strand
CAGATTGTGATGACGATGAGAAATCTCATAACACCAGGTGAAAGTCCAACAGGTTTATTTGGAATTAACCTGGTATTAGAATCATAGAAACCCTACAGTACAGAAAGAGGCCATTTGGCCCATCGAGTCTGCACTGACCACAATCCCACCCAGGCCCTACCCCAATACCCCTACATATTTTACCCACTAATCCCTCTAACCTACACATCTCAGGACACTAATGGGCAATTTTTTAGCATGGCCAATCAACCTAACCCGCACATCTTTGGACTGTGGGAGGAAACCGGAGCACCCGGAGGAAACCCACGCAGACACGAGGAGAATGTGCAAACTCCACACAGTGACCCAAGCCAGGAATCAAACCCAGGTCCCTGGAGCTGTGAAGCAGCAGTGCTAACCACTGTGCTACCATGCCGCCCACACAAGGAGAATGTGCAAACTCCACACAGACTTCTAGAATTTTGACCCAGCGAAGGAACGGTGTTACATTTCCAAGTCTGGATGGTGAGTGGCTTGGAGGGGAACTTCCAGGTGGTGGTGTTCCCATGTATATGCTTGTCCTTCTAGATGGTCGTGGTCTTGGGTTTGGAAGGTGCTGCCTAAGGAACCTTGGTGAGTTCCTGTAGTGCATCTTGTAGATGGTCCACACGACTGCTACTATGCATAAATGGTGGAGAGAGTGAAGGTTTGTGGATGGGGTGCCGATCAACTGGGCTGCTTTGTCCTGGATGGCATCAAACTTCTTGAGCGCTGGTCAGACTTTGTGGGGGGTCAGGTGGCGAGTTACTCACCACAGGATTCCCAGCCTTTGAGCTGCTCTTGTAGCCACAATATTTATATGACAAGTCCAGTTCAGTTTCTGGTCAATGATAACCCCCAGGATGTTGGTAGAGGGGAATTCAGTGATGGTGATGTCATTAAATATCAAGGAGTGAAGGTGAGATCCCCTCTCTGGTTCATAGAATCTTAGTTGTTGGCCCATCGAGTCTGCACCGACTCTTGATTGAACATCTTACTCAGGCCCACCCCTTGCCCTATCCTGTAACCCCACATATTTATTCCCACACATAATCCCCCTAATCTGCACAATGTGGGACCCTTACAGTTCCTAGTTACTGTCATACAAGGTAGTCATTTTTAAAAACAATTACTTAGATGGGATCGAGTGGAATGAGATTTTTAAAATATTGTTATCTGTTTGATACAAATTATATTAATGCATTTTTACTTTTTTTTAACAAAATATTAAACATTAATTGCTTTCCCCTTCTAGTCTAGCTTTTTTCATACAATCATTCTTTTCAATAAAATAATCTGACAATTCATGTTAAAAACAAGAAATGGGAAGCTGGAAATATGCAAATGGATGGTGTGGGTTTTCATAACTATTTCAAAAGGACAATAAAGTAAACACAATTCCTTAACACAATGAAAATGAATGATTATTCAACACAAGGGAGAAATCAGCTTTGAAAAGATTAAAGGTAGATGCTGGGAATCTACATTAACCTTACCTTCATCCACAGCTTCTTCACTTGTGTGTGGAGCCTCTCAGTTCTTTCCTTGTAAACTCTTTGCCACCAATCCTGAGGTTGTTGCTGATTTTCTTTCAGCAGTTCACAGTTTAACAATTGGAGTTGATCTTTGTAATCTGAGATTTTTGTCACATCTCCACTCTCTGACTGGAAACTGCTGTTTAAAAAATTCAGAACTGAACCAGTTTTTAAAATTTGATGATTTTCTTTAGTCTCTCGTTTAAACTCCTTCAGTCCACTTGTATAATTCTCATATTAAATGAGGATTGAATCATTGTGATCCGAATCCCTCCTATCTAATCTGTGACTTCTTTGAACATCCTGAGGTGCAATGTCTCTGGATTCATTGACTTTTCCACTTTGGCTATTTTGTCTGATTGAATCTCTTCAATGATCTCTAACTCTTGTCATACATCCTCTATTATGCCAACGTGTTCACTTCCATCATCAATTTCAGGAACAAAAACGAATATTTTGTACCTTTCCAAAACGACATCCTCCTGATTTCCCCCATTTCCACATCTATCCCACTTGCAGACCTGGAAAACCCACCAAACATTTCCTTTCTTATTGCTGAACTAGTCCAGCTGTTTAAGCACCACCACCGCTGCAAGCAAGGACATATAATTTAACGCTCAGTCAAATCTCCATTCACTGCAGCGGGACCAGAGAATCCCACTGGTGTCAACGGGCGTACAATTCCAGTAACGTCCTGGAACACCCTTACGTTGTCAACCTCTCCACCTCGTCTTTAAAACCTGGCTCTGTGCCCAGGATGTTGGTCCGTGTCCTAATATCTTTCCATGTGGCTCAGTGTCAAATTATGTCTGATAAAATCTCCCAGGGTGTTTCAAAGGAGAGTTAAGTTGTGAAAGGTGTTGAACAAAGTTTGTTTCTGTTTCTCAGTTATTCTAGAATATATAACTATTATTCTCTCCCCTGAAAATCCTTTGATCAGAATCATTTCACTCAGCCTCTTCTGTATTATAAATATTTGATTACATCGTTCGTGTTTCTGAATTTCAAAATGTGTTGGAAATAAATTGCAGATTCACCTAGAATCATAAACTGATACATACATTCAGCCCATCACTCTTAGGCTGTTTTTGATACAGCTTTCTCCCCATGGCCTGATATTTGTCCATTTAATATTTATCCAATTCCTTTGTGAACGTTACCATTATGCTATAGTTACCATTAAATTTATATCAGTCTCTGCTCAGCGATTCTGCGCAGAGTCGCTGAGCAGAGACCGATAGCCAAGTTCTGCACACATGAGGACGGCCTCAACCGGGATCTTGGGTTCATGTCACACTATCTGTAACCCCCACGACTTGCTTGGGCTTGCAAAATCTCACTAACTGTCCCGGCTGGAGACAATACACATCTCTTTAACCTGTGCTTAACCCTCTCTCCACTCACATTGTCTGTACCTTTAAGACTTGGTTACCTGTAAAGACTTGCATTCCAACCATTATTTTGTAAATTGAGTTTGTGTCTTTATACGCCCTGTTTGTGAACTGAAATCCCACTCACCTGACAAAGGAGCAGCGAGCAATCCGAAAGCTAGTGGCTTTTGCTACCAAATAAACCTGTTGGACTTTAACCTAGTGCTGCGAGACTCCTTACTGAATCAAGCAATGACCCAGGCTCCTCTCTACTATTCCTGGGTATGGACAACCCACCTGAAGAATCTGCCAGAGATGACAGTTCGGTGGTATTGTGCAAATAGAGAGTTCTCAATATTGGCTCTGGACTCCATTGACAAAAGAAAAATCTTCTGCTGATTATTGCCTTCAGTTGATGAATCTGGATTCCTCCACGTTAATTCGAAAAAGAATAGACATATAATTTACTTTGGGTAGTGGTTAATTTCTCCAATCAATAAAGTCTTGGAAGGACAATAATTGACTGAATGTTCCCAGTCTTGAAAGACCGATCATCCAGAGTGAACTTGTGACACTTGGCAGATGAAGCAACATGAGGAAAATTTGACTTTTCTCCTCATCCATCTGGCTGTCGCAAATGCACCTGTCCAGGACAGTATTAGTAAGACTTATCGCACAGTCCTTGGTAGAGATGAAGTATCGTATTCAAACTGAGGAGTAGATATGGTGTTTGTGATGTTATCCCTTGATGAATGTGATAGATATTGAATAGATCGACTGTTTCTAAACTGACTGTTGGCCATCAATTGCAGTATTGTATATTCTGACGGTCTATTAGTTTATATCCATCACTCCAGCATGACAATCAAATCAGAGGCTCAGCCCTGGTTGGATGAGTTGTGGAGGAAAGCATTGCAGAAACAGCACCAGGAATATATAAAAATGATGTTCCAACCCGGTGAAGCTTCAACCTGTCACTAACGGTATTGAGAGAGAAGAAAGTTGAGCCACAACTAATACAGCATAAAGCTTTGCAGTCCTGCCATGCCACTCATATGATGTTGGATAATTAAACAGCAAATGTGCGGAGAAGGGGATTCCACAAACGTCAACGGCAAAAATAGCAGATCCAGCCCATGAGTAACAAAGAGAAGACTGAAGTATTCACAACCATCTTCAGCCAGAAATATTTGCTGGATGATTCATCTCAGCTTCCTCCCCAGATCCCATCATCACCGTACGCCTTCTTAACAACCCTATCAACCTGGGTGCTAACTTTCAGGGATCTATGCACATGAACACCCAGATCCCTCTGTTCATCCACACTACCAAGTATCTTACCATTAGCCCAGTACTCTGTATTCCTGTTACTCCTTCCAAAGTGAATCACCTCACACTTTTCCGCATTAAACTCCATTTTCCACCTCTCAGCCCAGCTCTGCAGCTTATCTATGTCCCTCTGTAACCTGCAACAACCTTCCGCACTGTCCACAACTCCACCGACTTTAGTGTCATCCGCAAATTTACTAATCCATCCTTCTACGCCCTCATCCAAGTCATTTATAAAAATGACAAACAGCAGTGGCCCCAAAACAGATCCTTGCGGTACACCACTAGTAACTGAACTCCAGGATGAACATTTCCCATCAACCATCACCCTCTGTTTTCTTACAGCGAGCCAATTCCTGATCCAAACCACTAAATCACCCTCAATCCCATGTGTCCGTATTTTCTGCAAAAGCTTACCATGGGGAACCTTATCAAATGCTTTGCTGAAATTCATAGACACCACATCAACCACTTTACCCCCATCCACCTCTTTGGTCACCTTCTCAAAAAACTCAATAAGGTTTGTGAGGCACGCCCTACCCTTCACAAAACCGTGCTGACTATCCCTAATCAAATTATTCCTTTCTAGATGATTATAAATCCTATCTCTTATAATCCTTTCCAAAACTTTGCCCACAACAGAAGAATAGGGACACAGCATCATACAGTAAGACAATCAAGTCTCTGAACCCTCCCCTGCCGAATTAGCTGAAACTCCTCCCGACAGCACTGGCAAAACGTCCCGCAAGAATGTGAGTCCCATTTTGCTTCAGATGTAGACCGTCCTGCTTGTCCCATCTTCCCGAGAAATTGTCCCAGTGATTCACCTCCCTCCCTCCTGCACTAACTCTTAAGCCACGCATTCATCTGCACTGTTCTATTTCTGTGTGATGCGCAATTAATTCACTCAGGAGGCTAGATCGTACCCGGGAATAAAGGCTTTTATTCGCAACAAGAATAGAGCATACTGCTTAACAATACAATCCCAGACTAAAGGGTCACTAGGAAGTGCAGTGACCTTTATACTCCTACAGGAAGGCAGAGCCAAACGGAGTGTACCACAGAACAATGCTAACAGGTGGAACACCCCAAACCTAACCCCAACAGTAACAAGAGTAACATATGTACAAGTACCCATAGTGAGAACCATCTATGGTTCAGTACCCATAGTGGTAGCCATCTATGGTTCACCACACTGTGCTAACTAGCACGTGGCACTGGAAGTAATCCAGAGATTACAGCCCGAGATGTCCTGCTTGTTAGTCTACCGCCCAACTCCCTGAATTTTTGATGCAAGACTTCATTCCTTTTTCTATCTATGTCATCGGTACCAAAATGTATCATGACCCACCTGATGAAGGAGCAGCGCTCCGAAAGCTCATCATTCCAAATAAACCTGTTGGACCTTAACCTGGTGTTGTGAGACTTCTTATTGTGCCCATCCCAGTCCAACGCCGGCATCTCCACATCCTGTCCTTCTAGATGGATGTGGTCGTGGGTTTGGAAGGTGCTGTCAAAAGATCATTGGTTAATTGCTGCATTTTGTAGATAGTACATACCATTGATGCTGATTGTTGATGGTAGAGGGATTGAATGTTTGTGAATGTGGTGCCAACCAAGTGGGCTGCATTCTCCTGGATGGTGTCAAGCTCCTTGAGTGCTGTTGGAGCTGCAGCCATCCAGGCAAGTGGGGAGTATTCCATCACCCTCCTGACTTGTGCCTTGCAGATGATGGACAGGGTTTGTGGAGTCAGGAGGTGAGTTATTTGCCACAGTATTCATAGCCTCTGATCTGCTCTTGTTGCCATTGTGCTTATATGATGAGTCCAGTTGAGTTTCTGGTCAACAGTAACCACAAGGATGTTGACAGTGGGGGATGGTAACACCATTGAATGTCATGGGACGATGGTTAGAGTACCTCTTATTGGTGATGGTCATTGCCTGGCATTTGTGTGACGCGAATGTTACTTGCCACTTAGCCCAAACCTGGATATTGTCCAGATCTTGTTGCCTTTGAACATGGACTGTTTCAGGATCTGACGTGTCTTGAATAGTGCTGAACATTGTGCAATCATCGCCGAACATCCCCATTTCTGATCTTATGATGGAAGGAAGTACATTGATGAAACAGCTGAAGATTGTTGGGCCTAGTACACTACCCTGAGGGATTCCTGCAGAGATGTCCTGGAGCTGAGATGACTGACCCTCCACAACCATCTTCCTATATACCAGGTACGACTCCAACCAGTGGAGAGTTTGCCCCCTGATTCCCATTAATTCCAGTTTTGCGTGGGCTCCTTGATGCCACAGTTGGTCACTCACTCTCACCTCACCTCTGGAATTCAGCTCTTTTGTCCATGTTTGAAACAAGGCTGTAATGAGGTCAGGAGCCGAGTGACCCTGCGAAACTCAAACTGGGCATCACTGAGCAGGTTATTGCTGAGCATGTGCTGCTTGATAGCACTGTTGATGACCCCTTTCGCCACTTTACTGATGATCGAGAGTAGACTGGGCAGTAATTGGCCGGGTTGGATTTGTCTTGCTTTTTGTGTACAGGACATATCTGGGCAATTTTCCCATTGTTGGGTAGATGCCAGTGTTGTAACTGGACTGGAAGAGCTTGGCTAGGGGTGTGGCAAGTGATGGAGCACAAATCTTCAGTACTATTGCCGGAATGTTATCAGGGCCCATTGACTTTGCAATATCCAGTGCCTCCAACCGTTTAGAACCATAGAAGAACCATAGAAAATTACAGCTCAGAATCAGGCCTTTTGGCTCTTCTTGTCTGTGCCGAACCATTTTTTGCCTAGTCCCACTGACCTGCACTTGGACCATATCCCTCCACACCCCTCTCATCCATGAACCCGTCCAAATTTTTCTTAAATGTTAAAAGTGCATTTCCCACTTTATCCGGCAGCGCATTCCACACTCCCACCACTCTCTGCGTGAAGAAGCCCCCCTAATATTCCCTTTAAACATTTCTCCTTTCACCCTTAACCCATGCCCTCTGGTTTTTTTCTCCCCTAGCCTCAGCGGAAAAAGCCTGCTTGCATTCACTCTATCTATACCCATCAAAATCTTATACACCTCTATCAAATCTCCCCTCAATCTTCTACGCTCCAGGGAATAAAGTCCCAACCTATTCAATCTCTCTCTGTAACTCAGCTTCTCAAGTCCCGGCAACACCCTTGTGAACCTTCTCTGCACTCTTTCAACCTTATTAACATCCTTCCTGTAACTAGGTGACCAAAAACTGTACACAATACTCCAAATTGGGCCTCACCAATGCCTTATATAACCTTACCATAACACTCCAACTTTTATACTCGATACTCCGATTTATAAAGGCCAATGTACCAAAGGCACTCTTTACGACCCTATCCACCTGTGACGTCACTTTTAGGGAATTCTGTACCTGTATTCCCAGATCCCTCTGTTCAATTGCACTCTTCAGAGTCCTACCATTTACCCTGTACGTTCTACTTTGGTTTGTCCTTCCAATGTGCAATATCTCACACTTGTCTGCGTTAAATTCCATTTGCCATTTTTTAGCCCATTTTTCTAGTTGGTCCAAATCCCTCTGCAAGCTTTGAAAACCTTCCTCACTGTCCACTACACCTCCAATCTTTGTATCATCAGCAAACTTGCTGATCCAATTTACCACATTATCATCCAGATCATTGATATAGATGACAAACAACAATGGACCCAACACCGATCCCTGCGGTACACCACTAGTCACAGGCCTCCACTCAGAGAAGCAATCCTCCACAACCACTCTCTGGCTTCTTCCATTGAGCCAGTGTCTAATCCAATTTCCTACCTCCCCATGTATACCTAGCGACTGAACCTTCCTAACTAACCTCCCATGAGGGACCTTGTCAAAGGCCTTGCTGAAATCCAGGTAGACAACATCCACCGCCTTCCCTTCATCCACTTTCCTGGTAACCTCCTCGAAAAACTCTAATAGATTGGTCAAACATGACCTACCACGCACAAAGCCATGTTGACGCTCTCTGATAAGTCCCTGTCTATCCAAATATTTGTAGATCCTATCCCTTATCACACCTTCCAATAACTTGCCCACCACCGACGTCAAACTTACTGGCCTATAATTTCCCGGATTTCTTTTGGAACCTTTTTTAAACAACGGAACAACATGAGACACCCTCCAATCATCCGGCACCTCCCCCGTGAATACTGACATTTTAAATATGTCTGCCAGGGCCCCTGCAAGTTCAACACTCACTTCCCTCAAGGTCCGTAGGAATACTCTGTCTGGTCCTGGGGATTTATCCACTCTGATTTGCCTCAAGACAGCAAGCACCTCCTCCCCTTTCATCTGTAAAGGTTCCATGACCTCCCTACCTGTTTGCCCTATTTCCGTAGACTCCATGCCTGTTTCCTCAGTAAATACGGATGCAGAAAAACCATTTAGTATCTCCCCCATCTCATTTGGTTTCTTGATATCACGTGGAGTGAATCGAATTGACTAGAGACTGGCATCTGAGATGCTGGAGACCACTGGAGGAGGCCGAGATAAATCATCCACTTGGCATTTCTGGCTGAAGATTGCTGTGAATGCTTCACTTTTGTCTTTTGCACTGATGTGCTGGACTCCTCCATCATTGAGGGTGGGGATATTTGTGGAACCTCCTCCTCCTCCTCCAGTGAGTTGTTTATTTGTCCATCACCATTCATGACTGGATGTGGAAGGACTGCAGAGCTTAGATCTGATCCATTGGTTGTGGGATCACTTAGTTCTGTCGATCCCTTGCTGTGCTGTTTGACATGCATGTGGTCCTGTTTGGTAGCTTCACCAGATTGACAGCTCATTTTTAGCTATGCCTGGTGCTGCTCCTGGCATGCCCTCCTGCACTCTTCATTGAACCAGGGTTGATCCCCTGGCTTGATGGTAATGTTTGAGTGGAGGATATGCCGGGCCATGAGGTTGCAGGGATTGCTGTTGATGGCCCACAGCGCCTCATGGATGCCCAGTCTTGAGTTGCTTGATCTGTTCGAAGTCTGTCCCATTTAGCACGGTTATAGTGCCACATAACATGATGGAGGTTATTCTCAATGTGAAGTCGTGACTTCATCTCTACAAGGACTGTGCGGTGGCCACTCTTATTGATACTGTCATGGACAGTTGCATCTGCAGCTGGCAGATTGGTAAGGATGAGGTCAAGTATGTTATTGGGCGGCATGGTAGCACAGTGGTTAGCACTGCTGCTTCACAGCTCCAGGGTCCTGGGTTCGATTCCCGGCTTGGGTCACTGTCTGTGTGGAGTTTGCACATTCTCCTCGTGTCTGCATGGGTTTCCTCCGGGTGCTCCGGTTTCCTCCCACAGTCCAAAGATGTGCGGGTTAGGTTGATTGGCCATGCTAAAATTGCCCCTGAGTGTCCTGAGATGCGTAGGTTAAAGGGATTAGTGGATGGATATGGGGGTAGGGCCTGGGTGGGATTGTGGTCAGTGCAGACTCGATGGGCCGAATGGCCTCTTTCTGTACTGTAGGGTTTCTATGATTTCTATGATTCTATTTTCTCTTGTTGGTTCCTTCACCACCTGCCGCAGACCCAGTCTAGCAGATATATCCTTTAGGACCTGACCAGCTCGATCAGTAGTGCTTCTGCTGAGCCACTCTTGGTGGTGGACATTGAAATCTCCCATCCAGAGTACATTTTGCGCCCTTGCCACCCTCAGTGCTTCCTCCAAGCATTGTTCAACATGGAGGAATACTGATTCATCAGCCGAAGGAGGACAGTACGTGATAGCCAATATGAGGTTTTCTTGCTCGTGTTTAACCTGAAGTCATGAGACTTCTTTCGGTCCGGAGTCAATGTTGAGAACTCCCAGGGCAACTCCCTCCCGATTGCATGCCATTGTGCCACTACATTTGCTGGGTATGTCCTGCTGGTGGGACAGGACATATCCAGGAATGTTAATCATGGTGTCTGGGCTGTTATCTGTAAGGTAGGATTCTGTGAGTATGATTATGTTAGGCTGTTGCTTGACTAGTCTGTGAGATAGCTCTCTCAATTTTGGGACTAGGCCCCAGAAGTTAGTAAGGAGAACTTCGCAGGGTTGACAGAGCTGTTTGTTTTGCCGTTGTCTTTTCTGGTGCCTCGGTCGATGCCAGATGGTGTGTCCGGTTTCATTCATTTTTATTGATCTTGTAGTGATTGATACAACTGAGTGTCTTGCTCGGTCATTTCAGAGGGCAGTTGAGAGTCAAACACATTGTGGCAATGGAGTCACATGTAGGTCAGACCAGGTAAGGGCAGCTGATTTCCTTCCCTAAAGGACATGAGTGAGCCAAATAGGTTTTTACGACAATCAACAACAGCTTCTTGGTCATGAGTAGACCCTTAATTCCAGATTTATTTTATTGAATTCGAATTACACCACCTATCCTGGTGGGATTCAAACACAGGTCCCCAGAATATTCGATGAGTTTCTGGATTTATAGTTTAACGATAATACCACCAGGCTATTGCCTCCCCATTATACCTTAGGTCTATCCTGCTTCAAGAACCAGATTTAACCAGTCGACTTAATTGGCTGTGTAATGATAATGTGCCTTGAAGAAATGTATTTTGTTCATGTTGCTTCTGCAGGATCTGCTGTCGCAGTTTGTTTCATTATCGGTGCTGTTCTGTCTGGATCCGGCAGCCCTATTGTTCCAGCAGCAGCACAATTGGTCTTAATTGCTCGAATGTCTGTTTTAATGTGGCCTAATGCTGTTCTGTTATTTTAGTTCTTTCCCCTGGGGTTTTGCAGAGTAGGGCTTGATTGGGTTGATTAACATCAATATCTGGTGGGACTAGGCATACACAGAGCTATTTCTTTTTTCTGCAACTCCCAAAAAGCAACTGAGCTGGCTTTATCTCTGAGTCTCTGAGGTCTGGAGATTGGGATGATCCAGCAATTAGGTTTATTTCTCTGATGTTCTGCTGTTTGAGGATGCATAGTTCCTAGAAACTGTTGTATAGGAGTCAGAAGGCAGGTAACTTTCTGTATCTGTCCACAAGGAATAAGAGGCTGGAAATCTAGCATCCAGGTGAACAAATCTGCTTTTGGTGCTAATTGGTTCTGAGTGGGGAGGTCAGCTGGAGCAGGAGGATGAGGATGAGGAGGAGGAAGAGGATGAGGAGGACGATTATTTCTCTCAAGGCTCCAGCAATCTTCTCCCTTGCCTCTCTCAGTATTCTGGGGTGTTTCCCATCAGGCTCTGGGAACTTGTCCATATTAATGTTTCTCAAGAAGCCCAGTACCCCCTCCTTTTTAATCTCAACATGACTCAAACTATCTATACACCCTTTCCCAGACTCATCATCCACCAAGATGATTGATAAGGGTAGGGCAGTGGATGTTCTCTACATGGACTTCAGTAAGGACTTTGACAAGGTCCTTCATGGCAGACTGGTGAAGTTGCATGGAATCAGAGGTGAGCTGGCAAGGTGGATACAGAACTGGCTTGGTCATAGAACACAGAGGGTAGCAGTGGAAGGATGCGTTTCTAAATGGAGGGCCAAGTGGCATTCCTCAGAGATCAATGCTGGGACCTTTGCTGTTTCTAATACATGTAAATGATTTGGGGGAAAATGGTTTGATTACTAAGTTTGCGGACGACTCAAAGGTTGGTGGATTTGCAGATAGCGATGAGGACCGTCAGAGGATGCAGCAGGATATAGATTGGTTGGAGACTTGGGCGGAGAGATTGCAGATGGAGTTAATCCGGACGAATGTGAGGTAATGCATTTTGGAAGGTCTAATAAAGATAGGAAATATACAGTAAATGGCAGAACCCTCAAGCGTATTGATAGGCAGAGGGATCTGTGTGTACAGGTACGCAGGTCATCCACCAAGTCCTTCTCTTGTGAATACTGATGCAAAGTATTCATTTAGTACCTTGCCCATTTCCTCTGGCTCCACGCATAGATTCCGTCCACTATCCTTGAGTGAGCCAACTCTCTCCCTGGCTATACCCTCTTGCTCTTTTTATATGTATAAAAAGCCTTGGGATTTTTCTTAATCCTGCTGGCCAATGACTTTTCATGACCCCTTTTAGACTTCCTTACTTACGTTTCTTTCTACTTTCTTTGTATTCCACACTTGCTTTGTGTGTTCCCAGCCTCCTAGCCTTGACAAATGCTTCCTTTTTCTTTTTGACAAGGCTCACAATATCTCTCATTATCCAAGATTCCCAAAACTTGCCATACTTATCTTTCATCTTCACAGGAATGTGCCGGTCCTGAATCCCTCTCAACTTACACTTGAAAGCCTCCCACATGCCAGATATTGATTTGCCCTCAAACATCTTTGATTTGATTTGATTTGTTATTGTCACATGTATTAACATAGTGAAAAATATTATTTCTTGTGCACTATACAGACAAAACATACCATTCATAGAGAAGGAAACGAGAGAGTGCAGAATGTAGTGTTAACATCATAGCTAGGGTGTAGAGAAAGATCAACTTAATGCAAGTCCATTCAAAAGTCTGACAGCAGCAGGGAAGAAGCTGTTCCTCAGACTTTTGTATCTTTTTCTCAACGGAAGAAGGTGGAAGAGAGAATGTCCAGGGTTCATGGGGTCCTTAATTATGCTGGCTGCTTTGCCGAGGCAGCAAGAAGTGTAACGAGAGTCAACGGATGGGAGGCTGGTTTGCGTGATGGATTGGGCTATATTCATGATCTTTTGTAGTTCCTTGCGGTCTTGGGCAGAGCAGGAGCCATACCAAGCTGTGCTACAACCAGAAAGAATGCTTTCTAAGGTGCATCTGTAAATGTTGGTGAGAGTCGCAGCTGACATGCTAAATTTCCTTAGTCTTCTGAGAAAGTAGAGACGTTGGTGGGCTTTCTTAACTATCGTGTTGGCATGGGGGCACCAGGACAGGTTGTTGGTGATCTGGACACCTAAAAACTTGAAGCTCTCGACCTTTCTACTTTGTCCCCATTGATGCCGGATCATCGACATGGATGCCATCATCTCACGTGAGAACACCATCCACCAGGTACACGGTACATACTCTTGCAACTCGGCCAACGTTGCCTACCTGATACGCTGCAGGAAAGGATGTCCCGAGGCATGGTACATTGGGGAGACCATGCAGACACTACGACAATGGATGAATGACCAGGCAAGAGTGTTCTCTTCCTGTTGGGGAACACTTTAGCGGTCACAGGCATTCGGCCTCTGATCTTCGGGTAAGCATTCTCCAAGGCGGCCTTCACGACACACGACAACGCAGAGTCGCTGAGCAGAGACTGATAGCCAAGTTCCGCACACATGAGGACAGCCTCAACCAGGATCTTGGGTTCACGTCACACTATCTGTAACCCCCACGACTTGCCTGGGCTTGCAAAATCTCACTAACTGTCCTGTCTGGAGACAATACACGTCTCTTTAACCCGTGCTCAATGTTCTCTCCACTCACATTGTCTGTATCTTTAACACTTGATTACCTGTAAAGACTCGCATTCCAACCATTATTTTGTAAATTGAGTTTGTGTCTTTATATGCCCTGTTTGTGAACAGAACTCCCACTCACTTGACGAAGGAGCAGCGAGCGCTCCGAAAGCTAGTGGCTTTTGCTGCCAAATAAACCTGTTGGACTTTAACCTGGTGTTGTGAGACTTCTTACCCCATTGATGTAGACAGGAGCATGTTCTCTTTTACGCTTCCTGAAGTCGATGACAATCTCCTTCGTTTTGTTGACATTGAGGGAGAGATTATTGTTGTTGCACCAATTCACCAGATTCTCTATACTCTGTACTCTGAAAATCGAATTGGAGGGGAATTTGGCCACAGAGTCATAGGTGTATAAGGAGTATAGTAGGGGGTTGAGAACACAGCCTTGTGGGGCACCGGTGTTGAGGATGATCATGGAGGAGGTGTTGTTGCCTATCCTTACTGATTATGGTCGATGAGTTAGGAAGTTCAGGATCCAGTTGCAGAGGGAGGTGCCGAGGCCCAGGCCACGGAGTTTGGAGATGGGTTTTGTGGTGATGAATAGTGATGAAGGCTGAGCAATAAATAGGAGTCTGACGTAGGTGTCCTTGTTATCTAGATGTTCTAGGGTTGAGTGCAGGGCCAGGGAGATGGTGTCTGCTGTGGAACATTTGTGGCGGTAGGCAAACTGTCGTGGGTCCAGATAGTCCGGGAGGCTGGAATTGATTTATGCCATGACTAGCCTTTCGAAGCACTTCATAATGATGGTTGTCAGAGCCACCGGCCGATAGTCATTCAGGCACCTGCTTGGTTTTTCTTAGGTACTGGGATGATGGTTGTCTTCTTGAAGCAAATAGGGACCTCAGATTGTTGTAAAGAGAGGTTGAAGACGTCTGTGAATACCCCCGCCAACAGGATCCGAGTTCTCGTCTGGGTACCCCATCTGGGCCAGTCGCTTTCCGTGGGTTGACCTTCGAGAAGGCTGCTCTGACATCTGCAATGGTGACCCCAGATATAGGTGCATCCATGCTGCCCTCAATGTACATTCTTCAGTTCCTGCCTAATGTTGTAATTAGCCTTCCCCCAATTTAGCATCTTAACTTGTGGACTACACTTATCTTTATCCATCAGTACTTTAAAGCTTGCTGTTCCCGAACTGCTTCCCTACTGAAACGTCAACTACCTGGCCAGGCTCATTCCCCAATACCAGGTCCAGTACGGCTCCTTCCCGAGTTGGACTATCTATATACTATTTCAAGAAGCTTTCCTGGATGCTTCTTACAAACTCTACCCCATCCACGTCCTTCGCACTAAGTGAGTCCCAGTCAATATAGGGGAAGTTAAAATCTCCCATCACAACAACCGTGCTACTTTTACACTTTGCCAAAATCTGCCTACATATCTGTTCCTCTATCGCCCGCTGGTTGTCGGGCGGCCTATAGTAAACCCCCAACATTGTGACTGCACCCTTCCTATTTCTGAGCTCTACCCATATTGCCTCGCTGCATGAGCCCTCCGAGGTGTCCTACTGCAGTACAGCTGTGATATTCTCTTTAACTAGTAGTGCAATTCCCCCACCCACTTTACACCCACCTCTAACCCATCTGAAACAACTGTATCCTGGAACGTTAAGCTGCCAATCCTGCCCT
Source organism: Mustelus asterias (assembly GCF_964213995.1). Classification (NCBI taxonomy): domain Eukaryota; kingdom Metazoa; phylum Chordata; class Chondrichthyes; order Carcharhiniformes; family Triakidae; genus Mustelus; species Mustelus asterias. The sequence continues at coordinate 40,867,192 of NC_135825.1, read as the reverse complement.
TCCCTTAACCAAGTCTCTGTAATAGCAACAACGTCATAGTTCCAAGTACTAATCCAAGCTCTAAGTTCATCTGCCTTACCTGTTACACTTCTCGCATTGAAACAAATGCACTTCAGTCCATCAGACCCTCTTTGATTAGCAACCAGACCCTGCCTGCTCTTTCTCTGAGTCTTACTGGCCCTACTCTCTGGTTCCCCTTCAGTTAATTCACCTTTGCTTTTGTTCCCACCCTCCTGCCAAACTAGTTTAAATCCTCCCGTGTGACACTTGGAAACCTCCCGGCCTGAATATTTATGGCCTTCCAGTTTAGATGCAACCCGTCTTTCTTGAGGCTACCTCATTGAATGTTTTTAAGGCAAGGATAGATAAATTTTGTAACAGTAAAGGAATTAAGGGCTATGGTGAGCGGGTAGGTAAGTCGAGCTGAGTCCACGAAAAGATCAGCCATGATCTTATTGAATGGCGGAACAGGCTCGAGGAGCCAGATGGCCTACTCCTGCTCCTAGTTCTTATGCTCTTGTACAGGTCCCATCTGCCCCAGACAAAATCCCAATGGCCCAGATATCAGAAACCTTCTCTCCTACACCAGCTGTTTTGCCACATGTTGAGCTATACTATCTTGCTATTCCTAGCCTCACTGGCATGTGGCACAGAAAGTAAACCTGAGACTACAACCCGAGAGGACTTGCTTTTTAACTTTCTACCTAACTCCCTAAACTGCTGCTGCAGGACCTCATCACTCTTCCGACCTATGTCGTTAGTACCAATATGTACCACAACCATTGACTCTCTTCCTTCAGAATGCTTTCTGCCCGTTCAGAGACATCCTGGACTCTGGCACCAGGGAGGCAACATACCATCCTGGAGCCTCTTTCACATTCACAAAAGTGCCGATCGGCACCCCTAACCATAGAATCCCCCATAACTATTGCTCTAGTGCTCTTTGTCTCTCCCTACTTAATAACAGAGCCAGCCATGGTGCCACTGCTCTGGCTGCTGCTGCTGTTATCCCCCCAACAGTATCCAAAACAGCATACTTGTTGGAGAGGGGGAACGACCACAGGGGATTCCTGCACTGACTGCCTGCCCCTTCTAGCGGTCACCCATCTATCTGCCTGCACCTTGGATATGACCATGTTTCTAAAGGTATGACGCTTTCTGCCACCTTCATGCTCCTAAGTGCATCCAACTGCCGCTCCAATCTATTCATGCGATCTGTAAGGAGCTGCAATTGGGTGCACTTCCTGCAGATGTAGTCGTCCGAGACACTGAAAGTGTCACAGATCTCCCGCATCTCACAAGTGCAGCACTTAACCCCACTGACCGAAATTTCGAGCACCAATTAAATTATTTAACAAAATTTATGAAACTTTTACCTTCACTTTTACCTTCTCACAGTGGCCTTTTTTGGTTTGAGGAGGATGGAGGGAAACACTAATGTAGTATTTTGGGCTTACTGCTCGTTGGCACCAAGGGTCCGATTTTACCATTGCGTTGTGCCCGAAAACGGGTGCGAAAACTTGGTAAAGTTGGGCATGAGGTGATTAGAGCGATCTGCGCCCACGTCCGCGCAGATGCCCACTTTACCAAGGCTTGAAAATGGCTGCGATCCGAACCGTGCCCAAAACAGGTGCATTTGCAAACAAATGCATTTGCATGTATTTAAATTGAATTAATGGGCTGCCCGCTCAACTTTACCAGCACTTCCCCCTTTACCAACGTGTTCGCCCACCCAGTTCAGAGCTTCCAAACGTGCTCTAACTCAGATCGGTGGTTGGGGGTGGGTGGGCGGTGTGGGGGAAGGGAGGCGGACCAGATCATTCTCTGGTGAGGGAGGAGGGAGGTGGGTCAGATGTATCTCTGGTGGGGGGAGGGAGGGAGGGAGGCCCTAAGAGCAGTTTATCAAGTTGGCTCTAAATTGTGCCCAGATTCAGCACTTCGAATCAAAATGGTAAAATCGGGCCCCAGATCTTCCGCTTCCTACTTCTGAGTAGATGTTGCTCGGCCGACCTCCTCGTGAATGCACCAGTGAAGTCCCTTAGCTGCCTCTACTTTTGAAAATTTAGATTTTCTCGCAACATGGGGTATTACCATTGACGAGAAACTGAACTGGACTCGCCATATAAATACTGTGGCTACCAGAGCAGGTAAACGACTAGGAGTCCAGTGGTGAGTAATTCACTTCCTTTTCCCCAAAGCCTGTCCACCCCACCATCAGGAGTGTAATGGGATAATCTCCATTTGCCTAGATGAATGCAGCTCCAACAACACTCAGGAAGCACGGCACCATTACCAACGCACAGTGGCAGCCATATGTAGCATCTACAAGATGCCCTGTAGGAATTCATCAATGTTCCTTTGGCTGCACTCTCTCGATCCATGACCACCTAGGAGGACAGGAATAGCAGATACCTGGGAACACCATCACCTGGACGTTCCACCCATCCTGACTTGGAAATACATTGCAGCTTATCCACTGTTGCTGGGTCAATAACCTGGAACTCCCTCCCTAACAGCACTGTGGGTGTACCTACACCACAGGAGCCACAAAGATTCAAGGCAGCTCACCACCACCTTCTGAAGGTTAACTAGGAATGGGCAATCAATGCTGGTCTAGCTAGTGATGCCCACATCCTATAAATCAATTTCAAAAAGTTCTTTTTGGCATAATGGGTTAATTATCAGTGAGTTGCACATGTTTGTGACATGGATTGCTTTTATGATGGTGCAATAATTTTGTAATTAGTTAAAAGTTTTGACTGGGAAAAAGTGATTATCTGAATTAATTTTGCATTTTTTTCTCAAGGTCGAACAATTTTTGAGTAATTTGTAATTTCTTACAAAACCTCACTCAATGGGTGAGCGTCATTGAGTCATTGATGAAAAGTTTTTGATTTTATCAACTAATGTTAAGCATGAACCGTAGCAAATCACAGAAAATATTGCTTATCTAATGTACAATAACCGAGTTAACGTGATTACTTCTGATTTTCTAGCAAAATTAGCATTTTCCAACTCTTCCTGTTGGCAGGATCTTCTTGTCCCACTGATGGTGAACCCGCCACCCGCCACACCCACCCCACTCCACCCGTGGTGCTTTCTCCAGGACCGGCACAGGTGAGCTATGCAAAACGTTTCAGTGACACCCTATCAAAGACAAGTCATCTCAGCTGCTGGAAAACTCACTGCTGTCCCTTCTCTGAAATTCTAACAATTCTGTCATTTGTGAAAAAATGGGGGAGATACTAAATGGTTTTTTTGCATCCGTATTTACTGAGGAAACGGGCATGGAGTCTACGGAAATAGGGCAAACAGGTCGGGAGGTCATGGAACCTTTACAGATTAAAGGGGAGGAGGTGCTCGCTGTCTTGAGGCAAATCAGAGTGGATAAATCCCCAGGACCAGACAGGGTATTCCCACGCTTGAGGGAAGCTAGTGTTGAACTTGCAGGGGCCCTGGCAGACATATTTAAAATGTCAGTATTCACGGGGGAGGTGCCGGATGATTGGAGGGTGTCTCATGTTGTTCCGTTGTTTAAAAAAGGTTCCAAAAGAAATCCGGGAAATTATAGGCCAGTAAGTTTGACGTCGGTGGTGGGCAAGTTATTGGAAGGTGTGATAAGGGATAGGATCTACAAATATTTGGATAGACAGGGACTTATTAGAGAGAGTCAACATGGTTTTGTGCGTGGTAGGTCATGTTTGACCAATCTATTAGAGTTTTTCGAGGAGGTTACCAGGAAAGTGGATGAAGGGAAGGCAGTGGATGTTGTCTCCCTGGATTTCAGCAAGGCCTTTGACAAGGTCCCTCATGGGAGGTTAGTTAGGAAGGTTCAGTCGCTAGGTATACATGGGGAGGTAGGAAATTGGATTAGAAACTGGCTCACTGGAAGAAGCCAGAGAGTGGTTGTGGAGGATTGCTTCTCTGAGTGGAGGCCTGTGACTAGTGGTGTACCGCAGGGATCGGTGTTGGATCCATTGTTGTTTGTCATCTATATCAATGATCTGGATGATAATGTGGTAAATTGGATCAGCAAGTTTGCTGATGATACAAAGATTGGAGGTGTAGTGGACAGTGAGGAAGGTTTTCAAAGCTTGCAGAGGGATTTGGACCAACTAGAAAAATGGGCTGAAAAATGGCAAATGGAATTTAACGCAGACAAGTGTGAGATATTGCACATTGGAAGGACAAACCAAAGAAGAACGTACAGGGTAAATGGTAGGACTCTGAAGAGTGCAATTGAACAGAGGGATCTGGGAAAACAGGTACAGAATTCCCTAAAAGTGACGTCACAGGTGGATAGGGTCGTAAAGAGTGCCTTTGGTACATTGGCCTTTATAAATCGGAGTATCGAGTATAAAAGTTGAAGTGTTATGGTATGGTTATATAAGGCATTGGTGAGGCTGAATTTGGAGTATTGTGTACAGTTTTGGTCACCTAGTTACAGGAAGGATGTAAGTAAGGTTGAAAGAGTGCAGAGAAAGTTCACAAGGATGTTGCCGGGACTTGAGAAGCTGAGTTATAGAGAGAGATTGAATAGGTTGGGACTTTATCCCCTGGAGCGTAGAAGATTGAGGGGAGATTTGATAGAGGTGTATAAGATTTTGATGGGTATAGATAGAGTGAATGCAAGCAGGCTTTTTCCGCTGAGGCTAGGGGAGAAAAAAACCAGAGGGCACGGGTTAAGGGTGAAAGGAGAAATGTTTAAAGGGAATATTAGGGGGGGCTTCTTCACGCAGAGAGTGGTGGGAGTGTGGAATGCGCTGCCGGGTAAAACTTGGCGGGTTCATGGATGAGAGGGGTATGGTCCAAGTACAGGTCAGTGGGACTAGGCAAAAAATGGTTCGGTACAGACAAGAAGGGCCAAAAGGCCTGTTTCTGAGCTGTAATTTTCTATGGTTCTAAGAGCTTTACTTTCCTAACAAAAAATGTTTTTCTCAGTGATTTTCTTTTGTTTATGTGCTACTCCTTGCATGAAAATTCAGCCACTTTCGAGTCATTGGTCATTAATTGAATAAATTAAGCACTTTTTTTGGTAAAATACTGTTTTCTGAAGGTCCAAAAACTTTTCAGTCATTTGCAACACGTTTTCATTTTCTGACAAAAAGTGATTTAAGCAATTTTTGTGAAGTGTTTTTATGGATGTTCAAAGTTTGTCATTTGTGAAAACATGTTTTTCCAGTAAAATTGCTGATCTGCATGAGTTCAGTACTCTTTTGATACAGCACTTCATGTGTGATTTTTTTTAAATCTGAAGGTTCAACAATGTTTACGTCATTTGTGAAAAGTTTAAATTTTCTGGTGAAGGACCAGTTAAGCAGTTTTTTGTGACAGTATATGAATTTTTACATTCACACAAATAAATTCCTGCCATTTCTATCTGAGGATCCAGATTTCAGTTAGATATGAGATTGCAAGGCATTTGAGAGACTTGTGTTCTGAACTTTTGTAAATACAATAAAAATCCAAAGGACTTGTCAGCCACTGAGCATTTAATGAGCCTTTTTCACATCAACATACATGTGCCAATACATGACTGGAACACAGCCAAAACGCCCCACCAGAATGCAGTCACACAATTGCTTAGTTCTTCCAGTCCATCCTCTTGATGTGCAGCTTCTACACAGTTTGCATTCCATCTGTAACAGCTGAAATCTCCTACATTTTTAACTTTGGCAACAATGACATCATTCCAAATACACAAAAATTAAACTAGGTAGTAACTAAGCTTTGGAGAATGACTCCCTTCCCTGCTGAGTCAACATCACTGCTCAGCAGGAAGGACGGGCTTCAGGGATGGTCAGTACAGATCTGTTATTCAATACGTTCAGCGCCATACTCTCCAATTTTCTGTGATCCATCAAATATGCTTTTGGCATCTCACTCACTGTCATTGCCAAGGAGGTGGAGTCACTCGCTAGTTCTTGCAGTCCACGGCCATCCAGCATCTTAGAAAGAGAAGCAGAGATATGAGAAATACAAGACGCACCATTGGTCATCTACAGGAAGTAGAATATGAGGCTGGTTCTTCTGACCTTAAGGAATACCAATGTCCTCAGATCATAGTTCAGGACGAATGGATCAAAATGATACAAAAATAAAGTGTTGGGATCATTCAACAGATATGATGTACACTGGACTCTGTGAGTGATATACACTGGACCCAGTGCCCAGTGTATATCACACACAGGGTCCAGTGTATATCATATATGGGAATCAGTGTAAATCACACACAGGGTCCAATACATATCATGCACAGACTCCAGTGCATATTATGCACAGGCTCCAGAGTAATATGCACTGGACCCTGTATTTGGTACACACTGGAAGGATGTTCTTGCTCTAAAGGGAGTGCAGCGAAGGTTTACCAGGCTGATTCCGGGGATGGCGGGACTTTTATGAGGAGAGATTGACTAGGTTAGGATTGTTTTTGCTGGAGTTCAGACGAATGAGGGGGGATCTCATAGAGACTTATAAAATTCTAACAGGACTAGACAGGGTAGATGCACAAAGGATGCTCCCAATGGGGAATAAAGTGCTGGGATCATTCAACAGATATGATATACACTGAGCACTGGGTGTGATATACACTGACCCCGTGTGTGATATACATTGGGCACTGGGTGTGATATACACTGACCCTTGTGTGATACACTGACCTCGTGTGTGATATGCACTGGGTATGGTACAGAACAAAGAAAGAACAAAGAAAATTACAGCACAGGAACAGGCCGTTCGGCCCTCCAAGCCTGCACCAACCATGCTGCCTGACTTAACTAAAACCCCCTACCCTTCCTGGGACCATATCCCTCTATTCTCATTTTATTCATGTATTTGTCAAGATGTTCCTTAAAAGTCACGAGCGTATCCGCTTCCACTACCTCCCGCCACCCCCCCGCCCCCAACGAGTTCCAGGCACCCACCACCCTCTGTGTAAAAAATCTGCCTCATACATCTCCTTTAAACCTTGCCCCTTGCACCTTAAACCTGTGCCCCGTAGTAATTGACTCTTCCACCCTGAGAAAAAGCTTCTGACTATCCACTCTGTCCATGCCCCTCATAATCTTGTAGACTTCTATATGTCGCCCCCTCAACCTCTGTCGTTCCAGTGAGAACAAACCAAGTTTCTCCAACCTCTCCTCAGAGCTAATGCCCTCCATACCAGGCAACATCCTGGGAAATCTTTTCTGCATCCTCTCCAAAGCCACCACATCCTTCTGGTAGTGTGGCGGCCAGAATTGAACACTATATTCCAAGTGCAACCTAACTAAGGTTCTATAAAGCTGCAACTTGATTGCCAGTTTTTAAACTCAATGCCCCGGCCAATGAAGGCAAGCATGCCATATGCCTTCTTGACTACCTTCTCCACCTGCATTGCCACTTTCAGTGATCTGTGTACCTGCACACCCAGATCCCTTTGCCTATCAATACTCTTAAGGGTTCTGCTATTTACTGTATATTTCCTATCTGTATTAGACCATTCAAAATATATTACCTCACATTTGTCTGGATTAAACTCCATCTGCAATCTCTCCGCCCAAGTCTCCAACTGATCTATATCCTGCTGTATCCTCTGATGGTCTGCAAATCCACCACCATTGTGTCATCTGCAAACTTACTAATCAAACCAGTTACATTTTCCTCCAAATATTACAAACAGCAAAGGTCCCAGCACTGATCCCTGAGGAACGCCACTTGTCACAGCCCTTCATTCAGAAACACACCCTTCCACTGCTACCCTCTGTCTTCTTTGACCGACATCATGTGGAGATGCCGGCGTTGGACTGGGGTAAGCACAGTAAGAAGTCTCACAACACCAGGTTAAAGTCCAACAGGTTTATTTGGTAGCAAATACCATAAGCTTTCGGAGCGATGCCCCTTCGTCAGATGGAGTAGTTATCTGTTCTCCAACAGTACACAGACACAGAAATCAAGTTACAGAATACTAATTAGAATGCAAATCTCTACAGCCAGCCAGGTCTTAAAAGGTACAGATAATGTGGGTGGAGGGAACATTAAACACAGGTTAAAGAGATGTGTATTGTCTCCAGACAGAACAGCTAGTGATATTATGCAAGATCAGGGGGAAAGCTGTGGCGAGCTGTGGGGGTTACTGATAATGTGACATAAATCCAACATCCCGGTTTAGGCCATCCTCATGTGTGCGGAACTTGGCTATCAGTTTCTGCTCAGCGACTCTGCGCTGTCGTGTGTTGTGAAGGCCGCCTTGGAGAACGCTTACCTGAAGATCAGAGGCTGAATGCCCGTGACTGCTGAAGTGCTCCCCCACAGGAAGAGAACAGTCTTGCCTGGTGATTGTCGAGCGGTGTTCATTCATCCGTTGTCGTAGCGTCTGCATGGTTTCCCCAATGTACCATGCCTCGGGACATCCTTTCCTGCAGCGTATCAGGTAGACAACGTTGGCCGAGTTGCAAGAGTATGTACCGTGTACCTGGTAGATGGATGTCCCGAGGCATGGTACATTGGAGAAACCATGCAGACGCTACGACAACGGATGAATGAACACCGCTCGACAATCACCAGGCAAGACTGTTCTCTTCCTGTGGGGGAGCACTTCAGCAGTCACGGGCATTCAGCCTTGGATCTTCAGGTAAGCGCTCTCCAAGGCGGCCTTCACAACACACGACAGCGCAGAGTTGCTGAGCAGAAACTGATAGCCAAGTTCCGCACACATGAGGATGGCCTAAACCGGGATGTTGGATTTATGTCACATTATCAGTAACCCCCACAGCTCGCCACAGCTTTCCCCCTGATCTTGCAGAATCTTACTAGCTGTTCTGTCTGGAGACAATACACATCTCTTTAACCTGTGTTTAATGTTCCCTCCACCCACATTATCTGTACCTTTTAAGACCTGGCTGGCTGTAGAGATTTGCATCCTAATTAGTATTCTGCAACTTGATTTCTGTGTCTGTGTACTGTTGGAGAACAGATAACTACTCCATCTGACGAAGGGGCATCGCTCCGAAAGCTTATGGTATTTGCTACCAAATAAACCTGTTGGACTTTAACCTGGTGTTGTGAGACTTCTTACTGTTCTTTGACCGAGCCAGTTTTGTATCCACCTTGCCAGCTCACCTCTGATCCCATGCGACTTCACCTTCTGCACCAGTCTGCCATGAGGGACCTTGTCAAAGGCCTTATTGAAATCCACGTAGACAATATCCACTGCCCTACCCTCATCAATCGTCTTTGTCACTCCCTCAAAAAACTCGATCATGTTCGTGAGATACGACCTCCCCTTCACAAACCATGTTGCCTTTCACTAATACGTCCACTTATTTCCAAGTAGGAATAAATCCTGTCTCGAAGAATCCTCTCCAATAATTTCCTTGCCACTGATGTGAGGCTCACCGGCCTTAATTATCTGGATTATTCTTGCTACCCTTCTTAAACAAAGGAACAACATTGGCTATTCTCCAATCCTCTGGGACCTCCCCTGTAGCCAGTGAGGATACAAAGATTTCTCTCAAGGCCTCAGCAATTTCCTCCCTTGCCTCCTCAGTATTCTGGGGTATACCCCATCAGGCCCTGGGGACTTGTCTACCTTAATGTTTCTCAAGAATCCCAATACCTCCTTTTTGATCTCAACATGACTCAAACTATCTACACATCCTTTCCCAGACTCATCATCCACCAAGTCCTTCTCTTTGGTGAATACTGACGCAAAGTACTTATTTAGTACCTCGCTCATTTCCTCTGGCTCCACGCATAGATTCCCTCCCTTGCCCTTTATTGGGCCAACCCTCTCCCAGGCTACCCTCTTGCTCTTTATATATGTATAAAAAGGATTTTCCTTAATCCTGCTGGCCAATGCTTTTTCATGACTCCTTTTAGCCCTCCTTACTCCTTGCTTAAGTTTCTTTCTACTTTCCTTGTATTCTACACTTGCTTCGTGTGTTACCAGCCTCCGAGCCTTGACAAATGCTTCCTTTTTCTCTTTGACTAGGCTCACAATATCTCTCGTTCGCCAAGGTTCCCAAAACTTCCTATACTTATCCTTCATCCCAGAGGAAGTGACGAAGATGATTGATGAGGGTAGGGCAGTGGATGTTGTCTACATGGACTTCAGTAAGGCCTTTGACAAGGTCCCTCATGGCAGACTGGTGCAGAAGGTGAAGTCACATGGGATCAGAGGTGAGCTGGCAAGGTGGATACAAAACTGGCTCGGTCAAAGAAGACAGAGGGTAGCAGTGGAAGGGTGCATTTCTGAATGGAGGGCTGTGACAAGTGGTGCTCCTCAGGGATCAGTGCTGGGACCTTTGCTGTTTGTAATATATATAAATGATTTGGAGGAAAATGTAACTGGATTGATTAGTAAGTTTGCGGATGACACAAAGGTTGGTGGATTTGCGGATAGCAATGAGGATCATCAGAGGATACAGCAGGATATAGGTCAGTTGGAGACTTGGGCGGAGAGATTGCAGATGGAGTTTAATTCGGACAAATGTGAGGTAATGCATTTTGGAAGGTCTAATACAGATAGGAAATATACAATAAATGGCAGAACCCTTAGGAGTATTGATAGGCAAAGGGATCTGGGTGTACAGGTACACAGGTCACTGAAAGTGGCAATGCAGGTGGAGAAGGTAGTCGCGAAGGTACACGGCATGCTTGCCTTCATCGGCCGAGGTATTGAGTTTAAAAATTGGCAAGTCATGTTGCAGCTTTACAGAACCTTAGTGAGGCCACACTTGGAATATGGGAGGGAACTTTACCATTTTGAGTCTAAGTGCCGGATCTGGGCGTCAAATAGATCTGCGCCTGGAATCCTTTTTGCAGCGCGCCCATACGTATTTTGCCGGCTCCGGCCCAATCCGTGCTGTGGGCCGTGCTTAGCGCTGGCGGACCGATTGGAGCTCTGAACTGCGCATGCGCAGTTCGAAAAAAATCTGACAGAGTGCGCCCAGGCAGGGCGGGGGGGGGGGGTTCCGCTGCCTGTCTGCGGCCGATCCCTCCTGGCACCATCACTGGTACATTACCTGCCACAGCCATCTCTCACACCTGCAGGGAAGAGTAATCTGTGGCTGGTAGTGAACCAGTGATGGTGCCAGGAGGGATCGGCCACAGACAGGCAGCGGAACCCCCCTGACCAGGGGATGAGACGTCACATCCCCTCTCCTCCCCCCCCCCCCCCCGCGAATGATACGTCACACCCCCTCCCCCCCCCCCCACAGGGGATGAGACATCACACCCCCTCCCCTCCCCCCGCCCCCCCAGGGAATCAGACGTCACACCCCCTCTCCTCCTCCCACCCCCCTCCCACCCCGACCAGAGGATGACCTGGGTCAGAGAGCCGTAGCAGTCTCTGACTCCGCTCTTCGGAGGCTGCAGCGGCGACTTCAGACTTTTATTTTGCAGGTCGGTAACAGGGCGGATGCAGATCAGGCCAGAAGACGGTAAAGTGGGATTTGGCGGTAGAGTTGGGCACGCGGTTCATTAAGTCGATTTAAATGCATGCAAATGCATTTAAATTGTTGGGCCGCCCGATTCAGGTGTGGGTCGGACCCGCGCCCGAATCGGGTCTTGGTAAAGCCGCGATCTGCTCAGAATCGGGTGCAGATCGCGGTATAGGCCCGACACCCAACTTTACCACGATTACGTGCCTGAAAACGGGCGCGAAGTTTTGGTAAAATCAGGCCCATAGTGTTCAATTCTGGTCGCCACACTACCAGAAGGATGTGAAGGCTTTGGAGAGGGTGCAGAAAAGATTTACCAGGATGTTGCCTGGTATGGAGGGCATTAGCTATGAGGAGAAGTTGGAGAAACTTGGTTTGTTGACACTGGAGTGACGGAGGTTGAGGGGAGACTTGATAGAAGTCTACAAGATTATGAGAGTCATGGACAGATTGGATAGTCAGAAGCTTTTTCCCAGGGTGGAAGAGTCAATTACTGGGGGCATAGGCTAAAGGTGTGAGGGGCAAGATTTAAAGAGATGTATGAGGCAAATTTTTTTACACAGAGAGTGGTGGGTGCCTGGAACCCGTTGCCGGCTGAGGTAGTGGAAGCGGATATGGTAGTGACTTTTAAGGGGCATCTTGTCAAGTACATGAATCATGTTCATAGCTCCTTGAAAGTGGAGTCACAGGTAGACAGAGTGGTGAAGGAGGCATTCAGCATGCTTGGTTTCATCGGTCAGAACATTGAAGACAGGAGTAGGGACGTCTTGTTGAAGTTGGACAAGACATTGGTAAGGCCACACTTGGAATACTGTGTGCAATTCTGGTCAGCCTATTATAGAAAGGATATTATTAAACTAGTGAGAGTGCAGAAAAGATTTACTAGGATGCTACCGGGACTTGATGGATTGAGTTATAAGGAGAGACTGAATAGACTGGGACTTTTTTCTCTGGAGCGTAGGAGGCTGAGGGGTGACCTTATAGAGGTCTATAAAATAATGAGGAGCAGAGACAAGTTAGATACTCAATATCTTTTCCCAAAGGTAAGGGAGTCTAAAACTAGAGGGCATAGGTTTAAGGTGAGAGGGGAGAGATACAAAAGTGTCCAGAGGGGCAATTTTTTCACACAGAGGGTGGTGAGTGTCTGGAACAAGCTGCCAGAGGTAGTAGTTGAGGCGGGTACAATTTTAGCTTTTAAAAAGCATTTAGATAGTTACATGGGTACGAAGAGTATAGAGGGATATGGGCCAAAAGCGGGCAATTGGGGTGAGTTTAGGGGTTTAAAAAAGAAGGGCGGCATTGACAAGTTGGGCTGAAGGGCCTGTTTCCATGCTGTAAACCTCTATGACTCTATGAATGAGATGGGAATAGACGGATATGGTCCCCGGAAGGGTAGGGGGTTTTAGTTAAGTCAGGCAGCATGGTCGGTGCAGGCTTGGAGGGCCGAAGGGCCTGTTCCTGTGCTGTAATTTTCTTTGTTCTTACAGGAATGTGCCGGTCCTGAATCCCTATCAACTTACACTTGAAAGCCTCCCACATGCCAGATGTTAATTTGCCCTCAAACATCTGCCCCCAATCTACATTTTTCAGTTCCTGCCGAATGTTGTTGTAATTAGCCTTCCCCAATTTAGCACCTTAACTTGAGGACTACATTTATCTTTATCCACCAGTATCTTAAAGCTTACTGAATTATGGTCACTGTTTCCCCAACTGAAACATCGACCACCTGGCTGGGCTCATTCCCCAATACTAGGTCCAGTATGGACCTTCCCTCGTTGGACTATCTACATACTATTTCAAGATGCCCTTCTGGATGCTTCTTACAAACTCTGCCCCATCCACGCCCCTAACACTAGAACATAGAACATAGAACATTACAGCGCAGTACAGGCCCTTCGGCCCTCGATGTTGCGCCGACCAGTGAAACCAATCGAAAGCCCCTCTAATCTACACTATTCCAATATCATCCATATGTTTATCCAATAACCATTTGAATGCTCTTAATGTTGACGAGTCCACTACTGCTGCAGGCAGGGCATTCCACGCCCTTACTACTCTCTGAGTAAAAGTGAATCCCAGTCAATATAGGGGAAGGGGTGGCACGGTAGCACAGTGGTTAGCACTGCTGCTTCACAGCTCCAGGGACCTGGGTTCGATTCCCGGCTTGGGTCACTGTCTGTGTGGAGTTTGCACATTCTCCTCGTGTCTGCGTGGGTTTCCTCCGGGTGCTCCGGTTTCCTCCCACAGTCCAAAGATGTGCGGGTTAGGTTGATTGGCCATGCTAAAATTGCCCCTTAGTGTCCTGAGATGCGTAGGTTAGAGGGATTAGTGGGTAAAATATGTAGGGATATGGGGGTAGGGCCTGGGTGAGATTGTGGTCGGTGCAGACTCGATGGGCCGAATGGCCTCTTTCTGTACTGCAGGGTTTCTATGGTTTCTATGAAGCTAAAATCTCCCACAACAACCCTGTTACTTTTACATACAGCCAAAATCTGCCTACATATCTGTTTTTTTTAATAGATTCCCTACAGTACAGAAAGAGGCCATTTGGCCCATCGAGTCTGCACCGACCACAATCCCACCCAGGCCCTACCCCCATCTCCCTACATATTTATCCACTAATCCCTCTAACCTACGCATCTCAGGACACTAAGGGCAATTTTAGCATGGCCAATCAACCTAACCCGCACATCTTTGAACTGTGGGAGGAAACCGGAGCACCCGGAGGAAACCCACGCAGGCACGAGGAGAATGTGCAAACTCCACACAGACAGTGACCCAAGCCGGGAATCGAACCCAGGTCCCTGGAGCTGTGAAGCAGCAGTGCTAACCACTGTGCTACCATGCCACCCCTGTTCCTCTATCTCCCGCTGGCAGTTGGGTGGCCTATAATAAACCCCCAACATTGTGACGACACCCTTCCTATTCCTGAGCTCTACTCATATTGCCTCGCTGTATGAGCCCTTCGAGGTGTCCTCCCGCAATACAGCTGTGATATTCTCAAATATACACTGACCCCATGTGCGATATCCATTGGGCACTGGGTGTGTTATGCACTGACCCGGTGTGAGATGTGCACTGGACCCTGGTGTGTGGTATACACTGAATCCGGTGTGTGGATATACACTGGACACCACTGTGCGTGATATACACTGGACACCACTGTGCGTGATATACACTGGACACCACTGTGCGTGATATACACTGGACACCACTGTGCGTGATATACACTGGACACCACTGTGCGTGATATACACTGGACACCACTGTGCGTGATATACACTGGACACCACTGTGCGTGATATACACTGGACACCACTGTGCGTGATATACACTGGACACCACTGTGCGTGATATACACTGGACACCACTGTGCGTGATATACACTGGACACCACTGTGCGTGATATACACTGGACACCACTGTGCGTGATATACACTGGACACCACTGTGCGTGATATACACTGGACACCACTGTGCGTGATATACACTGGACACCACTGTGCGTGATATACACTGGACACCACTGTGCGTGATATACACTGGACACCACTGTGCGTGATATACACTGGACACCACTGTGCGTGATATACACTGGACACCACTGTGCGTGATATACACTGGACACCACTGTGCGTGATATACACTGGACACCACTGTGCGTGATATACACTGGACACTGTGCGTGATATACACTGGACACTGTGCGTGATATACACTGGACACTGTGCGTGATATACACTGGACACTGTGCGTGATATACACTGGACACTGTGCGTGATATACACTGGACACTGTGCGTGATATACACTGGACACTGTGCGTGATATACACTGGACACTGTGCGTGATATACACGGGACACTGTGCGTGATATACACGGGACACTGTGCGTGATATACACGGGACACTGTGCGTGATATACACGGGACACTGTGCGTGATATACACGGGACACGGTAGCACAGTGGTTAGCACTGCTGCTTCACAGCTCCAGGGTCCCGGGTTCGATTCCCGGCTCGGGTCACTGTCTGTGTGGAGTTTGCACATTCTCCTCGTGTTTGCGTGGGTTTCCTCCGGGTGCTCCGGTTTCCTCCCACAGTCCAAAGATGTGCGGGTTAGGTTGATTGGCCAGGTTAAAATTGCCCCTGAGATGCGTAGGTTAGAGGGATTAGCGGGTAAATATGTGGGGGTAGGGCCTGGGTGGGATTGTGGTCGGTGCAGACTAGATGGACCGAATGGCCTCCTTCTGCACTGTAGGGTTTCTATGATTCTATGACACTGTGCGTGATATACACGGGACACTGCGTGATATAGACTGGAGGCTGTGTGTGATATACACTGGCCCCTGTCAGTGATATACACTGGACCCTGTCAGTGATACATAGCTGTGTGTGTGATATTCACTGGACATAGTGTGATATAGACTGGAGGCTGTGTGTGATATACACTGGACCCTGTCAGTGATACATAGCTGTGTGTGTGATATTCACTGGACATAGTGTGATATAGACTGGAGGCTGTGTGTGATATACACTGGACCCTGTCAGTGATATACACAGGGTCCAGTGTACATCACTGACAGGGTTCAGTGTATAACACACACGGGATGTTAGTGTATAACACACACAGCGTCCAGTGTATATCACATACAGGGTCCAGTGAAAAACAGGGTCCAAAGATGTGCGGGTTAGGTTGATTGGCCATGCTAAATTGCCCCTTAGTAACCCGGGATTAGTGGGGTAAATGTATGAGGTTAGGGCCTGGGGTTGGATTGTTATCGGTGCAGACTCGATGGGCCGAATGGTGTCATTCTGCACGTAGGGTTTCTATGGGGTCCAGTCTATAATACACATGGGGTCCAGTGCATGTCCCACATGGGGAGTAGGCATATCACACATGGGGACGAGTGTATATCACACATACAGCCGTGTAAATCACACACGCAGCCCATGTAAATCACACATGTAAATCAGTCCAAAATGTATCACGCACAAGCTCCTGCGTATATTACGCACATGCGTAATTATAGACCGGTTAGTCTTACTTCGGTGGTTGGTAAATTGATGGAAAAGGTCCTTAGGGATGGGATTTACGACCATTTAGAAAGATGCGGATTAATCCGGGATGGTCAGCACGGATTCGTGAAGGGCAAGTCGTGCCTCACAAATTTGATTGAATTTTTTGAGGAGGTAACTAAGTGTTGATGAAGGTACGGCAGTTGATGTCATATACATGGATTTTAGTAAAGTGTTTGATAAGGTCCCCCATGGTCGGCTTATGAAGGTGAGGAGGTGTGGGATAGAGGGAAAGTTGGCCGATTGGATAGGTAACTGGCTGTCTGATCGAAGACAGAGGGTGGTGGTGGATGGAAAATTTTCGGACTGGAGGCAGGTTGCTAGCGGAGTGTCACAGGGATCAGTGCTTGGTCCTCTGCTCTTTGTGATTTTTATTAATGACTTAGAGCAGGGGGCTGAAGGGTGGATCAGTAAATTTGCTGATGACACCAAGATTGGTGGAGTAGTGGATGAGATGGAGGGCTGTTGTAGGCTGCAAAGAGACATAGATAGGATGCAGAGCTGGGCTGAAAAATGGCAAATGGAGTTTAACCCTGATAAATGTGAGGTGATTCATTTTGGTAGGACTAATTTAAATGTGGATTACAGGGTCAAAGGTAGGGTTCTGAAGACTGTGGAGGAACAGAGAGATCTTGGGGTCCTTATCAACAGATCTCTAAAAGTTGCCACTCAAGTGGATAGAGCTGTGAAGAAGGCCTATAGTGTGTTAGCTTTTATTAACAGGGGGTTGAAGTTTAAGAGCCGTTAGGGGGTTATGCTGCAACTGTACAGGACATTGGTGAGACCACATTTGGAATATTGTGTGCAGTTCTGGTCACCTCACTATAAGAAGGATGTGAAAGCGCTGGAAAGAGTGCAGAGGAGATTTACCAGGACGCTGCCTGGTTTGGAGGGTAGGTCTTATGAGGAAAGGTTGCGAGAGCTAGGGCTGTTCTCTCTGGAGCGGAGGAGGCTGAGGGGAGACTTAATAGAGGTTTATAAAATGATGAAGGGGATAGATAGAGTGAATGTTCAAAGACTATTTCCTCGGGTGAATGGAGCTATTACAAGGGGGCATAACTATAGGGTTCGTGGTGGGAGATATAGGAAGGATAGCAGAGGTAAGTTCTTTACGCAGAGAGTGGTTGGGGTGTGGAATGGACTGCCTGCAGTGATAGTGGAGTCAGACACTTTAGGAACATTTAAGCGGTTATTGGATAGGCACATGGAGCACACCAGGATGATAGGGAGTGGGATAGCTTGATCTTGGTTTCAGATAAAGCTCGGCACAACATCGTGGGCCGAAGGGCCTGTTCTGTGCTGTACTGTTCTATGCTCCAGAGTGTGATATGCACTGGACCCTGTATGTGGTACACACTGAAAGGATGTTCTTGCTCTCGAGGGAGTGCAGCAAAGGTTTACCAGGCTGATTCTGGGACGGCGGGACTGGTTTATGAGAAGAGATTGACGAGGTTAGGATTGTTTTCGCTGGACTTCAGATGAATGAGAGGGGATCACATAGAGACTTATAAAATTATCCAGGACTCGACAGGGTTGATGCACGAAGGATGTTCCTGATGGTGGGGGTGTCCAGAATCAGGGGTCACAGTCTGAGGATTCAGGGTAGACCATTTAGTACAGAAGTGAGGAGACATTCCTTCACCCAAAGAGTGGTGAGCCTGTGGAATTCATTACCACAGGTAGAGCTGATGTCAAATATTTGAATATATTCAAGAGTCAGCTAGATATAGCACTTCGGGTGAACAGGATCAAAGGTTACGGGGAGAAAGCAGGATTAGACTATTGAGTTGGATGATCAGTTATGATCGTGATGAATGGCGGAGCAGGCTCGAAGGGCCAAATGGCCTCCTCCTCCTCCTATCTTCTATGTTTCTATGACCCTGTCTGAGATCACACTGGACCCTGTGTGTGACATAAACTGGACTCTGTGAGTGATATACACTGGACCCTGTATATGATACACACAGGACCTTGTATGTGATATACACTGGAAGCTCTGTGTCTAATATGCACTGGTGGCTGTGTGATATACACTGCTGGCTGTGTCTAATATGCACTGGTGGCTGTGTGTGATATACACTGGAGGCTGTGAGTGACATACACTGGAGGCTGAGTGATATACACTGGAGGCTGTGTATGATATACACTGGAGGCTGTGAGTGACATACACTGGAGGCTGTGAGTGATATACACTGGAGGCTGTGTATGATATACACTGGACCCTGCATGTGGTACACACTGGATGCTGTGAGTGATATGCATTTGACACTGTGTGTGATATATACTGGAGGCTATGTGCGATTTACACTGAATATATGTACTGAAATACACTGGTAGCTGTGTGTGATATACCCTGGTGGCCGTGTGTGATATACACTGGAGGCTGAGAGTGATATACTCTGGAGGCTGTGTGTGAGAAACACTGGTGTCTGTGTGTGATATACACTGGTGTCTGTGTGTGATATACACTGGTGTCTGTGTGTGATATACACTGGTGTCTGTGTGTGATATACACTGGACCCTATGTGTGTTATACACTGGACCCTGTGTGTGTTTTACACTGGACCCTGTCAATGATATACACTGGACCCTGTCAGTGATACACACTGGACATTGTGTGTGGCATACATTGGGCCCTCTATGATATACACTTGGCCCTCTGTGTGATGTACACTTCACAGTGTGGTATATAGACTGGAACATGTGTGTAATTACACTAGACGCTGAATGTATACACTGCAACTTGTGTATGATATACACTGGACGCTGTCAGTGATATACAGTGGCCCGTCAGTGATATACACAGGGTCCAGTGTATCTCACACACAGGGTTGTGTGGAATGCACACGGGGTCCCGTGTATAATCACACATGAGGTCCAGTATATATCACAGACGGGGACAGTGTATATCACACACGGGGACCATGTATATCACGCACACAGCCCATGGAAATCACAGACAGGGTCCAATGTATATCACGCACAGGCTCCATGCACTGGACACTGGAAGGATGTTCTTGCTCTCGAGGGAGTACAGCGAAGGTTTACCAGGCTGATTCTGGGATGGCGGGACTGGTTTATGAGGAGAGATTAGGATTGTTTTCGCTGGAGTTCAAACAAATGAGGGGGATCGCATTGACACTTATAAAGTTACCCAGGACTAGACAGGGTAGATGCATGAAGGATGTTACCTTTGGTGGGGGTGTCCAGAGTCAGGAGTCACAGTCTGAGGATTCAGGGTAAACTATTTAGGACGGAGATGAGGAGACATTTCTTCACCCAAAGAATAGTGAGCCTATGGAATTCATTAACATAGGAAGCAGTTGATGCCAAATCATTGAATGTATTCAAGAGGCAGCTAGATATAGCACTTGGGATGAACAGGAGCAAAGGTTATGGGGAGAAGCAGGATTAGAGTTGGATGATCAGCTATGATCGTGATGAATGGCGGAGCAGACTCGAAGGGCCAAATAGCCTCCTCCTCCTCCTATCTTCTATATTTCTATGACCCTGTCTGAGATAGACACTGGACCTGTGTGTGACATAAACTGGACCCTGTGAGTAATACACACAGGACTCTGTATGTGATTACACACTGGTGGATGTGTGTGATGTGTGACATGCACTGGAGACTGTGTGATATACACTGCTGGCTGTGTCTCATATACACTGCTGGCTGTGTCTAATATACACTGGTGGCTGTGTCGAATATACACTGGTGGCTGTGTCGAATATACACTGGTGGCTGTGTCTAATATACACTGGTGGCTGTGTCGAATATACACTGGTGGCTGTGTCGAATATACACTGGTGGCTGTGTCTAATATGCACTGGTGGCTGTGTCGAATATACACTGGTGGCTGTGAGTGATATATACTGGAGGCTGTGTATGATATACACTGGACCCTGTATGTGGTACACACTGGATGCTGTGAGTGATATGCATTTGAGTGTGTGTGATATACACTGGAGGCTGTGTGTGATATGCACTGGAGACTGTGTGATATACACTGCTGGCTGTGTCTAATATGCACTGGTGGCTGTGTGTGATTTTAGTAAGGCGTTTGATAAGGTTCACCATGGTAGGCTTCTGCAGAAAATGCAGATGTATGGGATTGGGGGTGATCTAGGAAATTGGATCAGGAATTGGCTAGCGGATAGGAAACAGAGGGTGGTGGTTGATAGTAAATATTCATCATGGAGTGCGGTTACAAGTGGTGTACCTCAGGGATCTGTTTTGGGGCCACTGCTGTTTGTAATATTTATTAATGATCTGGATGAGGGTATAGTTGGGTGGATTAGCAAATTTGCTGATGACACCAAAGTCGGTGGTGTGGTAGACAGTGAGGAAGGGTGTCGTAGTTTGCAGGAAGACTTAGACAGGTTGCAAAGTTGGGCCGAGAGGTGGCGGATGGAGTTTAATGCGGAGAAGTGTGAGGTAATTCACTTTGGTAGGAATAACAGATGTGTTGAGTATAGGGCTAACGGGAGGACTTTGAATAGTGTGGAGGAGCAGAGGGATCTAGGTGTATGTGTGCATAGATCCCTGAAAGTTGGGAATCAAGTAGATAAGGTTGTTAAGAAGGCATATGGTGTCTTGGCGTTTATTGGTAGGGGGATTGAATTTAGGAGTCGTAGCGTTATGTTGCAACTGTACACAACTCTGGTGCGGCCGCACTTGGAGTACTGTGTGCAGTTCTGGTCCCCACATTACAGGAAGGATATGGAGGCTTTGGAGAGGGTGCAGAGGAGGTTTACCAGGATGTTGCCTGGTATGGAGGGGAGATCCTATGAGGAGAGGCTGAGGGATTTGGGATTGTTTTCGCTGGAAAGGCGGCGGCTAAGAGGGGATCTTATTGAAACATATAAGATGATTAGAGGTTTAGATAGGGTGGATAGTGATAGCCTTTTTCCTCTGATGGAGAAATCCAGCACGAGGGGGCATGGCTTTAAATTGAGGGGGGGTAGTTATAGAACCGATGTCAGGGGTAGGTTCTTTACCCAGAGGGTGGTGAGGGATTGGAATGCCCTGCCAGCATCAGTAGTAAATGCGCCTAGTTTGGGGGCGTTTAAGAGATCCGTAGATAGGTTCATGGACAAAAAGAAATTGGTTTAGGTTGGAGGGTCACAGTTTTTTTTTTAACTGGTCGGTGCAACATCGTGGGCCGAAGGGCCTGTTCTGCGCTGTAATGTTCTATGTTCTATATACACTGGAGGCTGTGAGTGACATACACTGGAGGCTGTGAATGATATACACTGGAGGCTGTGTATGATATACACTGGACCCTGCATGTGGTACACACTGGATGCTGTGAGTGATATGCATTTGACACTGTGTGTGATATATACTGGAGGCTATGTGCGATTTACACTGAATATATGTACTGAAATACACTGGTAGCTGTGTGTGATATACCCTGGTGGCCGTGTGTGATATACACTGGAGGCTGAGAGTGATATACTCTGGAGGCTGTGTGTGAGAAACACTGGTGGCTGTGTGTGATATGCACTGGTGTCTGTGTGTGATATGCACTGGTGTCTGTGTGTGATATACACTGGTGTCTGTGTGTGATATACACTGGTGTCTGTGTGTGATATACACTGGTGTCTGTGTGTGATATACACTGGTGTCTGTGTGTGATATACACTGGTGTCTGTGTGTGATATACACTGGTGTCTGTGTGTGATATACACTGGTGTCTGTGTGTGAAATACACTGGTGTCTGTGTGTGAAATACACTGGTGTCTGTGTGTGAAATACACTGGTGTCTGTGTGTGATATACACTGGTGTCTGTGTGTGATATACACTGGTGTCTGTGTGTGATATACACTGGTGTCTGTGTGTGAAATACACTGGTGTCTGTGTGTGATATACACTGGTGTCTGTGTGTGAAATACACTGGTGTCTGTGTGTGAAATACACTGGTGTCTGTGTGTGATATACACTGGTGGCTGTGAGTAATATACACTGGAAGCTGTGTATGATATACACTGGAGGCTGTGTGTGATATGACCATGTATGTTATGTACACTTGACACTGTGTGATTATACACTGGCTCTGGCAGTGTTATACACTGGACGCTGTGAGTGAAGAGACATGGTACACTGTCTGTGATAGAGACACACCCATCATTTATCCTCAGCTTCCTATAATTGCCTTGGCCCTTCAGATTGGCAGGTGGCTACTCCAGTTTCCTCTTTGCTGTGCTGTTGCAATGTTGATTGTGCCCTCTTTGTGAGTGTTGTTTCTTGGAAAGCTTTCTGCACTGGCCAGATTGGATCAGACTCTGGAGAAGGAACAATAGCTGATTGGTCTGTGTTCCACCCACACACCCACATGCAAGAAGTCTCAAATCCAAAGACAAGATGGAGGCAATGGTATGGTCATGAACCTAATAAACCCAGAGGCCCTGGCTTTATGCTCAGGGAACTTTTCCCCTTAGCAGAGGGGTCAATGACCAATGGGCATATATGGTAAGGGACAGGAGGTTTAGAGGGATGTGAGGAAAAGCCTTTTCACCCAGAGGGTGATGGGAATCTGGAACCTACTGCCTGAAAGGGTGGTAGAGACAAGAACTCTCACAATATTTAAGAAGCATTTAGATGAGTACATGGAATGCCATAGCATACAAAACTATGGGCCAAGTGCTGGAAAATCTGATTAGAATAGAATCATAGAATCCCTACAGTTCAGAAGGAGGCCATTTGTCTATACCGAACAGAATCCCAATGAGACCCTATTCCTTCAACCCCAAGCATTTACCCTGCTGATCCCCCTCGACACTAGGGTCAATTTAGCATGGCCAATCAACCTAACCTGCACATCGGGCCCGATTTTACCATCAACTAACTTGGCAAAGTCGGGCATGAGACGAGTAGTGTGATCTGCGCCCGCCTCTGCGCCGGTTCCCCCTTTACCAAGGCCCAAAAATGGCCATGACCGGGGCCGCGATCGGGACCGTGCCCAAAGCAGGCATGATGGCCATTTAAATGTATTTGCAAGCATTTAAATTGACTTAATGGGCTGCATGTCCAACTTTACCGGCACTTCCCCCTTTACCACTGCGTTTGCCAATCTGGAATCAGCACGAAATAGACATGCTCCATACAAGTCTGATTCAGGCACTCCATCAGTGAGGAGGTAAGTGCCTAGCGTCCGATGGCTCTCTGCTTTCTTTCTCGGGTCGGTGGGGGCTCTGCGAGTGTGTGTGTGTGTGTGTGTGTGTGGGGGGGGGGAGGTTTGCAGGGGCTATTGCTCAGCCCCGATGTCCGAACTGCAGCACTGACTTCGGGTCTTGTGGATGCTGCTGGGTCCCAGTGCACTCAGCACTCTGTCAGCTGAAGGATGTGGACAAAGCCCTTGAAAATTGCACTGCTGCAGTCTCTCAACATTTCAAAGAGCTGTGATTCTGGGGAGCATGTGGCTGGGGGAATGGGGGATCTATGATTTTGGAGAGCAAGTGGCTGGGGGAATGGGCAATATGGACGGTGACTGTTGATGAGCTAAGGATAAGCAGTGTTCCTTAACCTCTCCCTGTGTTCCACTTCATCTCCAACACCCCCACTGCCTTCAGAGAGACGAGGTGGCTTTTGCGATGCAACCAATTGATCTTGCTCTTCTTTTGGTTGCTGCTGGAGCTAAGGACGAGGAGCAGGATGAAGAATTGCAGGCACAGGAGGACCAGGCCTGACCACTTGCAGGAATAGAGGCAGATGACCACCGGAGGCAGGAGGTGGCCATCATTTGCCCAGAAGGGGAGCGCAGGAGAAGGAGGGAGCAGAGACCCCGGCAGTTCCATGCACGAGTGTCATTTGTACAGAGGTCAGACATCGTGTGCCGCCAATGGCTCCACCTCTGAAAGGAGACAGTGCAACACCTGTGCCACCTGTTGCAGGACCTGGCACCTAGAAGCAGAGGGGGGCACCCACTCTCGCTGACTGTCAAGTTGACGGCTGCTCTGAACTTTTATGCAACTGGTTCCTGCCAGACCCCGAGCGGAGAGGTATGTGGCATTTCCCAGTCGGCTGTGCACACCTTATCAAGTAGGTCATGGAAGCCCTGTATGCCTGGGCAGGACAGTACATCAAATTTAAGCTGGACCAGGCCCATCAGGAAGCCCAGGCTGCAGGGTTCGCGGCCATTGCGGGGATATCTAATGGACAGGGGGCCATCGACTGCACCCACATCACCCTCAAGGCCCTTCTGCAGAATCCACGAAGATTCATCAGCAGAAAGGGGTTCCACTCCCTGAATGTCCAACTGGTCTGTGACCACAAGATGAACATTATGTATGTTTGTGCAAGACACCCAGGCAGCGTGCAGGACAGCTTCATTGTCAGGAGCTCTGACATCGTGGAGGCATTTTAGGAGGAGCTCAAGCTGTGGGGGTGGCTCGTGGGTGATATGGGTTACCCACTTCAGACATGGCTGATGACGGTGACTGAGGTGGAAACCCATTATAATGAGGCCCATGTAGCCACCCGCACGATAGTGGAGAGGTGCATTGAGCTCCTCAAAATGAGATTCCGATGCCTGGACCGCTCTGGCGGAGCCCTGCAATACAGCCCCCTGATTTCCTCCCACATTGTGGTGATGTGGCACAACCTAGCACAGCAGAGAGGTGATCTATTGGAGGAGGACATGGAGCTTGACCAGCCGGGCATCGCTGGGGAGGAGGAGGAAGAAGAAGAAGAGCACGCCGAGGAACATCACCCAGGCACTGGAGGGCTGGCAGCTCGAATGAGGCAGACAAGGGCGGCGATGGAGGCCCTGATCACCAGGCGGTTCTGTCGCTAGGGGCTTGTGTCTGTGGGTTTCATTCCCCCCCCTCCACAAAATCCTTCTTCTATCTCCTGCAACATTGTCACACCAGAGCCTGGGTATGCTGTGTTAGCAGATTTCTTTGGCAGGCAGGAGGGTGATGACAACTCGCTAACCACCATTATGATGATGCCCTGGTGCAAACTAGTCTGACTCATACCTGAGTTCCGAATGCATGCTGGCACCTGGTCCCATGTCTGTGTAGTGGATAAGGGATCTGAAACTCCCATACAGGGCCCTGGGGCGGGTGGAGTAGGGGAGGGAAGGGATTTGCTCTGGGGAACCAATGTCTTCCCTTTCTCAGTGACACAGCATTGAGGGGCCTCCCCAACTGACATCAACATGAAGCATCCCTCCGGTGATCATTGATGGAAGAGGATTCCTATTCAATACAAATCTGAGACAAATTCGTCATGCGTGGGTGGTGAAAAAACATTTAATGATTGCACTAAAGGTTTTAAATAATAAGTTCTAACATAAAAACTTGTGAACGGAAAACGTTAAGGTGCTTACAGATCTATCTAACTTGTGCAGCCCTTCACCTGTGCCATCTTAGTACAACTACAACTTTCTAACCTTCTGTGGCCTACCACTATGTCTCAGTGACTCCCCAGAATGTACATCGGAGATGGAGGGGGCTAGCTGCCTACCTCGCCCCGTTGCCTGTGATGCACCTGGCAGGCGTCCTCTAGAGGGCCCTGGCCGGCTTCCAGGTGTCTGGGACTTTTCCATGACACCCTTTTCCTCCCGCTGCCCATGAGATGCCCCGGTGTCAGGAAGGGGGGAGTCAGAAGGTGTAGCCACAGCCACAGTCTCCTGGCTGGAAGGCCCCAGCATGGGCTCGAGCCCTTTCTCCTCCCTTGGGGTTCCTGTGGGCCCCTGGGTCATTCCATGGGACAGCGATGCTTCTGCAGTGAGCTCCAGAAGCTGCGGTATCATCTGGCCTTGCCAGTCCTGGAGGACCACCTGTGTCCTACCCATAGTGGTCGCGCCCTCTGCGATGGCTACTTGAGTCGGGGGGGGCACCTGTCAATGGCAGCAGCAAGTGCCCTCTGAGACTGGGCCACACACTGCAGCCCCTCAGCCATGACCCCCTGCGACTGGGCCACGTTCACAAGGGCTGCTGCCATGGCCTGCTGTGTCTCAGCACTGTCCCACTGGGTCTCCTGCAAGCGCTCGAGCCTCTCAGCCATGGGCTGCAGAATCTCAAGAAGCCTGTTGAGTCCCTCAGCTGTGGGCCACGGTGACTCTTCCGCGGCCCTCTGGGACTCCGCTGTGGCCATCGCTTGGAATCTGCCACTGATGGTGAGGATTCCCTGCCCCAGGCTTTCTACTGCAGACGCCACCCTTGCAGTGTTGGCCTGTGAACCATACCAGATAGGCAATAGCTGGTCCATCTGAAAGCTTTGGGACTCCTCCCGACAGCCTCGCAGTCGGCCAAGTGTGACATTCCCTGGCTCTGTTGTTGCATCTCCAGCAGCTGAGGTAGAAGTGATCTCAGAGGCCCAGGATGTAGCCTGGGGCCAGCTGAGTCCTCGCCTCCGGCAGGCCCCCGCGTGCCAGAGGCCTCAGACGTTCCCTCCTCCACCCGACGTACATTATCAGATGTGTCGTGCTCACCAGAGAGTGACCCAGAAGCCTCACCACTAACTGGACCCATCGATGTATCAGTATCTGGGATGGTGAACTGCAAGGTGGAAGTTGACACCAAAACGGTGCCACCTTCGGAGGTCCCTTCACCTACATCCTCCAAGGACTCAACTGAGCTGCCTGGACTAGGATGGGCAGGAGCTGCAGTAGGGGCCTTGAGTCCAGATGACCCCGGGGTATCCGGATCTGTCCCTGCAACACAGGACACAAAGTTAAGTATAAGGGAGGGAGAGGAACCTGGGATACAAAACATGTGATTTACATTTCTCCATTGAACACAGAACAAAGCACAAAGAAGATTATATCACAGGAACAGGCCCTTCGGCCCTTCAAGCCTGCAGCAACCAGGCTGCCCATCTGATTTGTAACCCCCCCTACCCTTCCAGGGACCATATGCCTCTATTCACAAAGCTGTAAAGATGCCCCTTAAAGGTCACTCTCGTATCTGCCTCCACGGCCTCCCCCAGCAACGAGTTCCAAGCACCCACTCTCTGTGCCAATAAACATGCTTCGTACATCTCCTTTAAACCAAAACTCGTGCCCCCGAGAAGTTGCCTCAAACTGAGTGGAGGATTGTCAGGTTCTCACTTCTTGACTCCAGCCCGAACATGCTGTCACTGACAGCCCGCATCTCCCCTTCCCTTGACAGTCTGCTCTTCAAAGGGGGTGAGGACCCAGAGGTCTGGCTCTGCTGTTATGATCGGTCTTCTCCTGTGGAGACAGAAGGAGCCACAAAAGAAATGATGGCGTGACTCCTGCAAAGCATCAGGTGGTGGCCCTTAAAGGCCCTTAGAGCGCAGTCGTGCTCTTGGTTGGGCAGTGGTGAGGGGTGGGGGGGGATAGGAAGGAGGTGCTTGGGGGTCAGGGGCTGGAAACATGCAGGGTGTTGGGGATGGGAGGATCTGGGGGAGATTTGGAGGAAGATGCTAGATGGGGTTAAGCGCTCAACCTTGCTGCCTGGATGACGTCACTGACCTTTTTGCGGCACGACTTCTCGGTTTGGGGGGACCAATGCCATGGCACTGACCGAGGCAGCGACTGCCTCCCAGGCCGATTTCCATCAGCTGCCCTGGGTCTGTGTCCTTGTAGTGGGAAGAGGGTGTCCCGCCTCATCCCTGCTGCATCCAGCAGCCTCCCCAGGTCACCCTCAGTAAATCGGGGGGTTGGTCATGTACTCATTTTTTCCTGTACTGCCTGCTTGCCTGCCTGTCCATCCTTGGTTTTTAATGGAGCTGCCCCTCGTTAGGGCAGATCAGTTGTAGGCAGTTTAGCAGAGCACAACAGCAAGTTCCATGCAATTTGCTTGTTAGCATTGAGGGGAAGGCAAGTGAGCACTTGCAGGTGTGCTGATGGGGAGGGGGGGGGGGTGCAGGTGGGGTGCGGAGGGTGGTTGGGTGGATCAGTGCCTCAATGATTGGAGACAATGATTGGAGGGGGATTAGCCTGGGATTAGCGGGGGGAAGGGGGGTCCGCTGTCACTCTGCCTGAGATCAGTGGGGGTGAGAGGGGGGTGAATCACTTTGCCTGGGATCAGTCGGGGGAAGCGGGGTCTGCTGTCACTCTGCCTGAGATCAGTGGGAAGGGGGAGGGTGGATCACTCTGCCTGAGATCGGTGGGGGGAAGGGGCCCATGATCGGTCTGGGTGGCAGAGTGGGTGGGGGGGTTAATGGGATCAGTAATGTTGGGAGGGGTGGGCAATGTCTGTGGGGGGCCAGGGGGAGGCATTATCCAGCCCGGGAGGGATGTGGCAGGGGAGGCATTCTATCATTACTTCCGTGCATGTGCAGTTGAAGGTGCTGATTGGAGCTGCAGGGTTTTGGGCACATTAAGCCCTGCCCACAGGCTAGTACAGTGCGATTCGGAATCGCCGATATTTTTTTCAGGCAGTGTATGGGGGCCTCAGAACGGGCCTAAAAGTTGGATCTAAAACACTCCCAGTTTCAAGTCCGCCCGCACTTAGATTCAAAATGGTAAAATAGGGCCCATCTTTGGACTGTGGGAGGAAACCGGAGCACCCGGAGGAAACCCATGCAGACACGGGGAGAATGTGCAAACTCCACACAGACAGTGACCTGAGGCCGGAATTCAAACTGGGACCCTGGTGCTGTGAGGCAGCAATGCTAACCACTGTGATAGGTGCTTGATGGCTGACACAGGCATGTTGGGCTGAAGGAATTCTTCCTGTGCTGTAAAATTCTCTGGAGGGAATCTTCCTGTCCCGGCGACCACGGGAATCGTAGTGGGCGGGGAGCGGACCATGCAATGGTCTATTGACCTTGGGCAGAATTTTCCAGTTTGAGGTGAGCACAGCCGGAACATCCCACCCTATGACTCTAACACAGGTTTGAGTCATGCCAAGACAGCTGGTGGAATTTAATCACAATGAATAAATTTGACATATGAAGCTCATCTTATCAGTCATGACCACGATAGTTATAGAACATAGAAAAAATACAGCCCACAAGTTGCGCTGGTCATGTCCCTACCTACCTAGGCTTATATATAGGCTTACCTATAACCCTCAATCCTATTAAGTCCCATGTACTCATCCAGAAGTCTCTTAAAAGACCCTATCGAGTTTGCCTCCACCACCACTGATGGCAGCTGATTCCACTCACCCACCACCCTCTGAGTGAAAAACTTACCCCTGATATCTCCTCTGTACCTACTCCCCAGCACCTTAAACCTGTGTCCTCTCATAGCAGCCATTTCAGCCCTGGGAAAAAGCCTCCGAGAATCCACCCGATCTATACCTCTCAACATCTTGTGCACCTCTATCAGGTCACCTCTCATCCTTCGTCTCTCCAAGGAGAAAAGACTGAGCTCCCTCAACCTATCCTCATAAGGCATGCCAACCAATCCAGTCAACATCCTTGTAAGTCTTCTCTGCACCCTTTCAATAATTTTCACAGCCCTCCTGTAATGAGGCGACCAGAACTGAGCACAGTACTCCAAGTGGGGTCTGACGAGGGTCTTATAAAGCTGCATCATTACATCCCAACTCCGAAACTCAATCTCTCGATTGATGAAGGCCAGCACACCATACGCCTTCTTAACCACCTCCTCTACCTGCGAGGCCGATTTAAGAGTCCTATGGACCCAGACCCCAAGGTCCTTCTGATCCTCTACACTGCTAAGAGTCTTACCCTTGATATTATACTTCTTCATCCCATTTGACCTGCCAAAATGGACCAATACACATTTATCTGGGTTGAAGTCCATCTGCCACTTCTCCGCCCAGTCTTGCATCCTATCTTTGTCACGCTGCAGCTTCTGACATCCCTCCAACCTATCCACAACACCACCAACCTTCGTGTCGTCGGCAAACTTACCAACCCATCCCTCCACTTCCTCATCCAGGACATTTATGAAAATAACAAACAGCAAGGGTCCCAGAACAGATCCCTGGGGCACTCCACTGGTGACCGACCTCCATTCAGAAAAAGACCCATGTACAACCACTCTCTGCCTTCTGCAGGCAAGATGTAGAGATGCCGGCGTTGGACTGGGGTAAACACAGTAAGAGTTTTAATAACACCAGGTTAAAGTCCAACCCTGCCACAACAACCTCTGCAAGAAGTGCCGGATCATCGA
Source organism: Mustelus asterias (assembly GCF_964213995.1). Classification (NCBI taxonomy): domain Eukaryota; kingdom Metazoa; phylum Chordata; class Chondrichthyes; order Carcharhiniformes; family Triakidae; genus Mustelus; species Mustelus asterias. Next base: position 40,836,629 of record NC_135825.1, on the reverse strand, counting down.
CACGGATGCCATCATCTCACGTGAGAACACCATGTACCAGGTGCACGGTACCTACTCTTGCAACTCGGCCAACGTTGTCTACCTGATACGCTGCAGGAAAGGATGTCCCGAGGCATGGTACATTGGGGAAACCATGCAGACGCTATGACAACGGATGAATGAACACCGCTTGACAATCACCAGGCAAGACTGTTCTCTTCCTGTGGGGGAGCACTTCAGCGGTCATGTACATTCAGCCTTTGATCTTTGGGTAAGCCTTCTCCAAGGTGGCCTTCACGACACACGACAGTGCAGAGTTGCTGAGCAGAAACTGATAGCCAAGTTCCGCACACGAGGACAGCCTAAACCAGGATGTTGGCTTTATGTCACATTATCAGTAACCCCCACAACTTGCCTCCTGGACTTGCAGAATCTCACTGGCTGTCCTGTCTGGAGACGATACACATCTCTTTAACCTGTGCTTAATGCTCCCTCCACTCACATTGTCTGTATCTTTAAGACCTGGTTGGTTGTAGAGATTCGCATTCTAATCAGTATTCTGTAACTTGATTTTATGTCTCTGTGCCCTGTTTGAGAGCAGATTTCCACTCCATCTGACGAAGAAGCAGCGCTCTGAAAGCTAATGGCATTTGCTACCAAATAAACCTGTTGGACTTTAACCTGGTGTTGTTAAAACTCTTATTCTGCAGGCAAGCCAGTTCTGGATCCACAAGGCAACAGCCCCTTGGATCCCATGCCCTCTCACTTTCTCGAGAAGTCTTGCATGGGGGACCTTATCGAACGCCTTGCTGAAGTCCATGTAAACCACATCTACCGCTTTTCCTTCGTCAATGTGTTTAGTCACATTTTCAAAGAACTCCACCAGGCTCGTAAGGCACGATTTGCCTTTGACAAAGCCGTGCTGACTACTTCTGAGCATACTAAACTTCTCTAAATGTTCATAAATCCTGTCCCTCAGGATCTTCTCCATCAACTTACCAACCACTGAGGTTAGACTCACCAGTCGGTAATTTCCTGGGCTATCCCTATTCCCTTTCTTGAATATAGGAACCACATCCACAATCTTCCAATCCTCCGGAACCTCTCCCGTCTCCATCGATGACACAAAGATCATCGCCAGAGGCTCTGCAATCTCTTCCCTCGTCTCCCACAGTAACCTGGGGTACATCCCATCCGGTCCCGGCGACTTATCTATCTTGATGCTATTCAAAATTTCCAACACATCCTCTTTCTTAATGTCCACATACTCAATCTTTTCAGTCCGCCTCAATCCTGTAGTACAACCACCCAGGTCTTTTTCCGCCGTGAATACCGAGGAAAAATATTCATTAAGCACCTCTGCTATTTCTTCCGGTTCTGGACAGACTTTCTCACCTTCACATTTTATAGGTCCTATTCCTTCACATCTCATCTTTTTACTCTTCACATATTTATAGAACGCCTTAGGGTTCTCCTTAATCTTACCTGCCAAGGCCTTCTCGTGACCCCTTCTGGCTCTCCTAATTTCTTTCTTAAGTCCCTTCCTACAAGCCGTATACTCATCTAGATCCCTATCATCGCCGAGCTCTCTGAACCTTTTGTACGCTTTCCTTTTCTTTTTGACTAGGTTCAGCACAGCTTTCGTGCACCATGGTTCCCGTAACCTACCAAAACCTCCCTGTCTCATCGGAACGTTGTCATGCAGAACTCCAGACAAACATTCCTTGAAAATCTGCCACCTTCGGTACTTTTCCTCGAGAATACCTCCTTCCAATTTACGCCTCTAATCTCCTGCCTGATGGCTTCATATTTCCCCTTACTCCAGATAAACACTTTCCTAGCTTGCCTGATCCTATCTCTTTCCAATGCGAGCATAAAGGAGATAGAGTTATAATCACTATCTCCAAGATGCTCCCCCACTGAGAGATCCGACACCTGTCCAGGCTCATTAGCCAGTACCAGATCGAGTACAGCCTCTCCTCTTGTAGGCTTATCCACATGCTGTGTCAGGAAACCATCCTGAACGCACCTAACAAACTCCTCCTCATCCAAACCCCTTACCCTAGGGATATTCCAATCGATGTTTGGCAAATTAAAGTCTCCCATCACGACAACCCTGTTATTACTACATCTCTCCAGGATCTGTTTCCCTATCTGCTCCTCAACATCCCTGTTACTATTGGGCGGCCTATAGAAAACACCCAGCAAAGTTATCGACCCCTTCACGCTCCGAACTTCCACCCACAGAGACTCCGTAGACAATCCCTGCACGGCTTCCACCTTCTCTACAGCTGTGACACTATCCCTGATCAGCAGTGCCACTCCCCCCCCCACTCTTTTGCCTCCCTCTCTGTCCTTTCTAAAACATCTGAAACCCGGCACCTGAAGTATCCAGTCCTGTCCCTGTCCCCAAGTCTCCGTAATGGTCACCACATCACACTTCCAAGCATCGATCCACACTCGAAGCTCATCCACTTTATTCACTACACTCCTGGTGTTAAAATAGACACATCTCAAACCTTTGGTCTGAGCTCTCCCCTTCTCCATCACCCATCTATTCTCCCTCTTACACTGTCTACAATCCTTCTCTATTTGCGGGCTAACCTCCTCACTCTCAGTCACCTCATCATGATTCCCTCCCCCCAACCTTTCTAGTTTAAAGTCTCCACAGTAGCCTTAGCCAACCCTCCTGCCAGGATATTGGTCCCCCTGGGATTCAAGTGCCACCTGTCTTTTTTGTACAGGTCACACTTGCCCCTAAAGAGGTCCCAATGATCCAGGAACCTGAATCCCTGCCCCCTGCTCCAGTCCCTCAGCCACGCATTCATCCTCCACCTCACTCCATTCCTGCACTCACTTTCCCGTGGCACAGGCAGCAATCCTGAGATTACTACCTTTGCGTTCCTCCTTCCCAACTGTCTACCTAACTCCCTATATTCTCTTTTCATGACCCCTTCCCTCTTCCTACCTATGTCAGCGGTACCAATATGTACCACGACCTCTGGCTCCTCTCCCTCCCACCTCAGGATATCTGGGACGCGATCAGAGACATCCCAGATTCCGGCACCAGGGAGGCGGACCACCATCCGAGACTCCCGTCTGCCTCCGCAAAAATGCCTGTCCGACCCCCTTACTGTTGAGTCCCCGATTAATACTGCCTTCCTCCTCCTTTCCTTAGCCCTCTGAGTTACAGGGCCGGACTCCACTCCGGAGACACGGCCACTGCTGCTTCCCCCAGGTGGGCTGTCCCCCCCAGCAGTACTCAGACAGGAGTACTTATTGTGAAGGGGCACATCCACCGGGGTGCTCTCTATCACCCGAGCTTTCCCCTTCCTGGACGTTACCCACTTGTCTGCCTCCCGTGGCCCTGGTGTTACCACCTGCTGATAGCTCCTGTCTATCACCTCCTCATTTTCCCTAACCAGATGAAGATCATAGAATCATAGAATCCCTACAGTGCAGAAGGAGGCCATTCGGCCTATCGAGTCTGCACCGACCACAATCCCACCCAGGCCCTACCCCCACATATTTACCCGCTAATCCCTCTAACCTACGCATCTCAGGACTCTAAGGGGCAATTTTTAACCTCGCCAATCAACCTAACCCGCACATCTTTGGACTGTGGGAGGAAACCGGAGCACCCGGAGGAAACCCACGCAGACACGAGGAGAATGTGCAAACTCCACACAGACAGTGACCCGAGCCAGGAATCGAACCCGGGACCCTGGAGCTGTGAAGCAGCAGTGCTAACCACTGTGCTACCGTGCCGCCCAAGATCCTCGAGCGGCAGTTCCAGTTCTCTAACATGGTCCTTTAGGAACCGCAGCCATCACAGATATGGACATCCGGCAGGCCAGGAGCCTCCAGGACCTCCCACATCCTACATTGGGAACAACAGACTGGCCTCACACTCATAATTTCCCTTCTTATTTCAAGGAACACAGAGAAACGTACTTAAGAATTAAACTTACCCCGCCGCGCCCTTTCCACCTAAGCCCTTAGAGCAAAAGCCCTTCAGCTCTCACTCTGCTCCCTTCTCACTCCGCTGCCCGCTCTCAACGCTGCCCGCTGGATACTGCGGCCTGCTTTTTAACCTCCCGCGTGCTTAAAAAAAAACTAAATGCCTTCCCAGGTCGCTCTGCGGGCGGCCTACTTCCACTCTTCAAATTTAAACTACTACAACAAGAAACCCCGCGAAAAAGTAAGTAAAAATAATCAATTTCTTATCCCTTTAGCTGAACTCACAAATCGCTCCTCTCTACTTTGCTCCGGTCGAACAATGAACAATGAACAAACCAAGTTCATCCTTACTTGGTCTGGCATAGATGTGACTTCAGTTCCACAGCAATGTGGTTGACTCTTAACTGCCCTCTGCAAATTCCGAGTAAGTCACTCAGTTTAAGGAATGGATGGGCAGTAAATGCTGGAATTGCCAGCAGCAGCCACATTCCATGACAGGATCAATAAAAAGAAAATTGTATCGCATCTTACATGACACCCCATGAAATAACTCCACCGAATCCGGTGTCTCTTCACCAATTACAGATTTATTTATAGTAGTTAGTAACACCCTGATAGCTACTACCCAGTATAGAGTATACACCCAGAGTGCCAGTAACCCGCACACTCCACATTGTATACCTCTGCAAGGCTCCCGAATTGGACAGCATGAATCACAGAGCTCATATTCTAACAGGTCCACCTCATAGATCTCGTTAAAGTCATTACATCCCTACCTCTCTCCGTCCGAGGAACCTCAGCAGGTCATTCGCCTTACGAGCCTCTTGTGACATTTCAACACTGGGTCCGGTGTTGTTGGAAGTGGGCAGGCTGTCGTGGACTGCAGCTCGCTTCTTTCATCTTGAGTGTCGATGCATGGGTTTACTCTCTTCATCGGGCGGCAAGGTAATCGATGCAGCTAAGTCCACCATGTCCATTCCAGACTCTGAGGTTCCAATGACCAGAGACAAAGAGAGGGAGTGGGCTGGTCCGGAATTTGTTCCAAAGCTCCCGATGTGCTGGGTATAGATTGTTCTGGCACTGCCTGAGGCTTTACAGCTTTTAAATTGTGTAGATATTTTTGCGGGATGATATCTCATACCGGTATGACACTGTCTTTGAGTCAACCGTGCCTCGTACCCACACGGCGCTATTCCCATGGTTTTTTAATAACTCCCTATCACCCGTCTTTAGGTGTTTGTCCCGCTTGCTGTTGTTGTGGGCTCAGCACTGGGCTTCGTGATGGTGATAGCTTCAGTCCTTGTTGGCATTGCTGACATTGACCAATGAGTGTGGATATGTCCGTATCCAATCCTGGCCTCCAGACATAGCTCCTTGCGAGCATTTCCATTTTTGTCACTCCTGGGTGGTCATGGTGAATTTCAGCCAGGCTGGGAGGACGGCCCTGGCTCAGGATGATATCTTTCACGATCAGCTGCTGTCTCTGGCTCCAGTCTAGGTGGAATGAGGGCTGCAATTGCTGTATATAGTTGTCACTAGGTTGCCAGTTATTGCATTTACTACACTGGCAATGAGGAAAATGATAGGGACTCAAATTACAATGAAAAATTTGAAGGAAAGTTTGTTTTCAAGAATTAAAGAACAAATCCAATCGAGTCCAGCCTGCCGAAGAGGAAAATGTTGACAAACCTCTCTTCAGAAAATTAGAAGCTTTCAACGCTGCTACAGAAGACTGAATATAATATGCGGAGCATTTGGAATATTTTTCCATGGTAATGGAAGAGAGGGAGTAGATAAGAAGGAAGTTATATTATTGACTGTACGTAGAGCCCAGATGTATGACATGATCTGAAGTTTAACGTCCCCGGATGCTCCTGACATCAAAACATTTGCAGAGTTCATTGAACTAGCAAAGCAGCATTACCACCATAAACCCTCAGTAATATTACAAAGATACAAAATTAACTTCATGAGGAGAGCCCCAGGGGAGACCATTGCAGCCGTTGACCCAAAATTGCAATGCTCCTTGATTTGTCTTAGCTACAGTGTTGAATAAAATGATAAGGGACCAATTGGCATGTGGTGTAAACAATGCAGTTATACAGAGATAATTGTTAGCTGAATCAGAGTTAAGTTTAAAATGGCTCTGTAAATGGTGTTAGCAATGGAGCATTCAGGAGCTATAAAGTGCACAGAGCGACGTTGAGGCGGGAAACTGCGAGCAGCAGTGGTGCCAGGAGTGAAGGTGCTGTTTTAAGGAGAGGGATTAAATGAATGAACCAGAGGAGTCACGAAGTATAAAAGATTTAAACAACAGCCTATGAATAATGCAGAGAGCTACTGGTGTGGGGAATGTCACTCCCCGAAATGTGTAGATTGAGAGGAGCAGGGTGCTCCGTGTAGGAAGAAAAGGACATTTGAGGCACAAATGTGAAAACAAGCAGGGCCTGCCCAGTACCGGCAGAGAAAATAGCTCAACTCTGCTGCATAGTATGGAGGACTGCACAGAAGATGAATGAAACATTTTTTCACTGAACAATGTGAAAGCGGGCACAAATGGTGTTGTCAGTGAATGACTGGACACTGGACACGGAGGCATCAGCTACTGTTGTGAGCGAACAGGCCTGCCAGTATGGGTTCAATCCCTGAGGTGGAAGATTACTGTTGTGATGATGACATTAGAGTTAAGATTAATAAGGAGGAGATATTAGATGCCTTAATGGCCATAAAGATGCATAAGTTACCAGATGAAATGTATCCCAGGCTGCTATGGGAGACAAGGAAAGAGATTGCAGAGGCCCTGACAGAGATATTTAAATCTTCGCTGGCCACAGCTGAACTACCAGATGACTGGAAACTGCTAATGTGGGACCTTTATTCAAGAAGTGCAGGCAGCAGTGATAGGCCAGTTTGTTTAACGTCAGTGAGAGGGAAATTATTGGAAAATATTCTGAGGGACAGGATTAATCAACAGCTGGAAAGACAGGAATTGATCAGGGATAGTACAAATTTGTTGGTGGGTGATGCTGTCTGACTAATTTAGTTGAGTTTTTTGAAAAGATAACTAAATACATTAATGAGGGTAGTGCAGTTGATGTGGTTTCAGTAAGGCCTTTGACAAGGTCCCACATGGATTTAGAGAATGCAGAGAGCTACTGGTGTGGGGAATGTCACTCCCGGAAATGTGTAGATTCCCTCTAAATCTACACATTTTGGGGAGTGACATTCCCCACACCAGTAGCTCCCTGCATTATTCCTAGGCTGTTGTTTAAATCTTATATTTTGTGACTCCTCTGGCTTATTCATTTATAGAACCATAGAAAATTACAGCTCAGAAACAGGCCTTTTGGCCCTTCTTGCCTGTGCCGAACCATTTTATGCCTAGTCCCACTGACCTGCACTTGGATCATATCCCTCCACACCCCTCTCATCCATGAACCCGTCCAAGTTTTTCTTAAATGTTAAAAGTTTTACCTCATTTACCACTTTATCCGGCAGCTCATTCCACACTCCCACCACTCTCTGCGTGAAGAAGCCCCCCCCCTAATATTCCCTTTAAACTTTTCTCCTTTCACCCTTAACCCATGCCCTCTGTTTTTTTTCTCCCCGAGCCTCAGCGGAAAAAGCCTGCTTGCATTCACTCTATCTATACCCATCAAAATCTTATACACCTCTATCAAATCTCCCCTCAATCTTCTACGCTCCAGGGAATAAAGTCCCAACCTATTCAATCTCTCTCTGTAACTCAGCTTCTCAAGTCCCGGCAACATCCTTGTGAACCTTCTCTGCACTCTTTCAATCTTATTTACATCCTTCCTGTAACTAGGTGACCAAAACTGTACACAGTACTCCAAATTTGGCCTCACCAATGCCTTATATAACCTTACCATAACACTCCAACTTTTATACTCGAAACTCCGATTTAGAAAGGCCAATGTACCAAAGGCACTCTTTACGACCCTATCCACCTGTGACGTCACTTTTAGGGAATTCTGTACCTGTATTCCCAAATCCCTCTGTTCAACTGCACTCTTCAGAGTCCTACCATTTACCCTGTACGTTCTTCTTTGGTTTGTCCTTCCAAAGTGCAATATCTCACACTTGTCCGCGTTAAATTCCATTTGCCATTTTTCAGCCCATTTTTCTAGTTGGTCCAAATCCCTCTGCAAGCTTTGAAAACCTTCCTCACTGTCCGCTACACCTCCAATCTTTGTATCATCAGCAAACTTGCTGATCCAATTATCTGGTCCAAAAGATTTCAGCCTATGGATTCCAAGGCAAGTTGGTAATTTGGATCCAAAATTGGCTTTTTAATAGGAGGTAAAGGGTGGTGGTGGAGGGTTGCTTTTGTGATGAGAATACTGTGACCAGCGATGGACCATAGGGATCGGTGCTGGGTCTCTCGCTGTTTGTTATATACGTTAACGGTTTGGATGTGAATACAGAAGATAAAATTGGTAAGCTTGCAGATGACACGAAAATTGGTGTTGTTGATAATGAGGAGGATAGTCTGAGGCTGCAGAATGATATTGACCAGCTGGTGAGTTGGGCAGGGCAACGGCGGATGGAATTTAATCCTGATAAAAGTGAGATGATACCTTTTAGGAGGTAAGGGTAGAATATACATAATGAATAGCAGATCCTTAAGGAGTATTGAGGAACAAAGGGACCTTGGGGTACAAGTCCATAGATCCTTGAAAGTGGCAGCACTGGTAGATAGGATGGTGAAGAAGGCGTACGGAATACTTGCCTTCATTAGCTGGGGCACATAATATAGGAGCCAGGAGGTCTTGGTACAGCTTTATAAAACATTGGTTAGGCCACAGATGGAATATTGTGCGCATTTCTGGTCGCCACACTATCAGAAGGATGTGAATGCACTGGTGAGGGTGCAGAGGAGATTTGCAAGGATGTTTCCTGGGGTGGAAAGTAGCTGAGTGTCAGAGTGTCAGAGGTGACAGTGTCAGAGTGTCAGTGTCAGGGTGTCAGTGTCAGAGTGTCAGTGTCAGAGTGTCAGTGTCTGAGTGTCAGTGTCTGAGTGTCAGTGTCTGAGTGTCAGTGTCTGAGTGTCAGTGTCAGAGTGTCAGTGTCTGACTGTCAGTGTCTGAGTGTCAGTGTCGGAGTGTCAGTGTCTGAGTGTCAGAGTGTCAGAGTGTCAGAGTGTCAGTGTCAGAGTGTCAGTGTCAGAGTCAGAGTGTCAGTGTCAGAGTGTCAGTGTCAGAGTGTCAGTGTCAGAATGTCAGTGTCAGAGTGTCAGTGTCAGAGTGTCAGTGTCAGAGTGTCAGTGTCAGAGTGTCAGTGTCAGAGTGTCAGAGTGTCAGTGTCGGAGTGTCAGTGTCGGAGTGTCAGTGTCGGAGTGTCAGTGTCGGAGTCAGAGTGTCGGAGTCAGAGTGTCAGTGTCAGAGTGTCAGTGTCAGAGTGTCAGTGTCAGAGTGTCAGTGTCAGAGTGTCAGTGTCAGAGTGTCAGTGTCAGAGTGTCAGTGTCAGAGTGTCAGAGTCAGACTGTCAGAGTGTCAGTGTCAGAGTGTCAGAGTCAGAGTGTCAGTGTCAGAGTGTCAGAGTCAGAGTGTCAGTATCGGAGTGTCAGAGTGTCAGAGTCAGAGTGTCAGAGTCAGAGTGTCAGAGTCAGAGTGTCAGAGTGTCAGAGTAAGAGTGTCAGAGTCAGAGTGTCAGTGTCAGAGTGACAGTGTCTGAGTATCAGTGTCTGAGTGTCAGTGTCTGAGTGTCAGTGTCAGAGTGTCAGTGTCAGAGTGTCAGTGTCAGAGTCAGAGTGTCAGAGTGTCAGAGTCAGAGTGTCAGTATCGGAGTCAGAGTCAGAGTGTCAGAGTGTCAGTGTCAGAGTGTCAGAATCAGAGTGTCAGAGTGTCAGAGTCAGAGTGTCAGAGTGTCAGTGTCAGTGTCAGAGTGTCAGAGTCAGGGTGTCAGAGTGTCAGAGTGTCAGAGTCAGAGTGTCAGAGTCAGAGTGTCAGAGTGTCAGAGTGTCAGTGTCAGAGTGTCAGAGTCAGAGTGTCAGAGTCACAGAGTCAGAGTGTCAGAGTGTCAGAGAGTCAGAGTGTCAGAGTGTCAGAGTCAGAGTGTCAGAGTGTCAGAGTCAGAGTGTCAGAGTCAGAGTGTCAGAGTCAGAGTGTCAGAGTCAGAGTGTCAGAGTCAGAGTGTCAGAGTCAGAGTGTCAGGGTGTCAGAGTCAGAGTGTCAGAGTGTCAGAGTCAGAGTCAGAGTGTCAGAGTCAGAGTGTCAGAGTCAGAGTGTCAGAGTCAGAGTGTCAGAGTCAGAGTGTCAGAGTCAGAGAGTCAGAGTGTCAGAGTCAGAGTGTCAGAGTCAGAGTGTCAGAGTGTCAGAGTCAGAGTGTCAGAGTCAGAGTGTCAGAGTCAGAGTGTCAGTGTCAGAGTCAGAGTGTCAGAGTGTCAGTGTCAGAGTGTCAGTGTCAGAGTGTCAGTGTCAGAGTGTCAGTGTCAGAGTGTCAGAGTCAGAGTGTCAGTGTCGGAGTGTCAGTGTCGGAGTCAGAGTGTCAGAGTGTCAGTGTCAGAGTGTCAGTGTCAGAATGTCAGTGTCAGAGTGTCAGTGTCAGAGTGTCAGTGTCAGAGTGTCAGTGTCAGAGTGTCAGAGTCAGACTGTCAGAGTGTCAGTGTCAGAGTGTCAGTGTCAGAGTCAGAGTGTCAGTGTCAGAGTGTCAGAGTGTCAGAGTCAGAGTGTCAGTATCGGAGGGTCAGAGTGTCAGTGTCAGAGTGTCAGTGTCAGAGTGTCAGTGTCAGAGTGTCAGTGTCAGAGTGTCAGTGTCAGAGTGTCAGAGTCAGAGTGTCAGTGTCGGAGTGTCAGTGTCGGAGTCAGAGTGTCAGAGTGTCAGTGTCAGAGTGTCAGTGTCAGAATGTCAGTGTCAGAGTGTCAGTGTCAGAGTGTCAGTGTCAGAGTGTCAGTGTCAGAGTGTCAGTGTCAGAGTGTCAGAGTCAGACTGTCAGAGTGTCAGTGTCAGAGTGTCAGTGTCAGAGTCAGAGTGTCAGTGTCAGAGTGTCAGAGTGTCAGAGTCAGAGTGTCAGTATCGGAGGGTCAGAGTGTCAGTGTCAGAGTGTCAGAGTCAGAGTGTCAGAGTCAGAGTGTCAGAGTCAGAGTGTCAGAGTCAGAGTGTCAGAGTGTCAGAGTAAGAGTGTCAGAGTCAGAGTGTCAGTGTCAGAGTGACAGTGTCTGAGTGTCAGTGTCTGAGTGTCAGTGTCTGAGTGTCAGTGTCAGAGTGTCAGAGTGTCAGTGTCAGAGTGTCAGTGTCAGAGTCAGAGTCAGAGTGTCAGTGTCAGAGTGTCAGAGTCAGAGTGTCAGTATCGGAGTGTCAGAGTGTCAGTGTCAGAGTGTCAGAGTCAGAGTGTCAGAGTCAGAGTGTCAGAGTCAGAGTGTCAGAGTCAGAGTGTCAGAGTCAGAGTGTCAGAGTCAGAGTGTCAGAGTCAGAGTGTCAGAGTGTCAGTGTCAGAGTGTCAGTGTCAGAGTGTCAGAGTCAGACTGTCAGAGTCAGAGTGTCAGAGTCAGGGTGTCACAGAGTGTCAGAGTGTCAGAGTCAGAGTGTCAGTGTCAGAGTGTCAGAGTCAGAGTGTCAGAGTGTCAGAGTGTCAGAGTGTCAGTGTCAGAGTGTCAGAGTCAGAGTGTCAGTGTCAGAGTGTCAGAGTCAGAGTGTCAGAGTCAGAGTGTCAGAGTGTCAGAGTCAGAGTGTCAGGGTGTCAGAGTCAGAGTGTCAGAGTCAGAGTGTCAGAGTCAGAGTGTCAGAGTCAGAGTGTCAGAGTCAGAGTGTCAGGGTGTCAGAGTCAGAGTGTCAGAGTGTCAGAGTCAGAGTGTCAGAGTCAGAGTGTCAGAGTCAGAGTGTCAGAGTCAGAGTGTCAGAGTCAGAGTGTCAGAGTGTCAGAGTGTCAGAGTCAGAGTGTCAGAGTCAGAGTGTCAGAGTCAGAGTGTCAGAGTGTCAGTGTCAGAGTGTCAGTGTCAGAGTCAGAGTGTCAGAGTCAGAGTGTCAGTGTGTCAGAGTCAGAGTGTCAGAGTGTCAGAGTCAGTGTCAGAGTGTCAGTGTCAGAGTGTCAGTGTCAGAGTGTCAGTGTCAGAGTGTCAGTGTCAGAGTGTCAGTGTCAGAGTGTCAGTGTCAGAGTGTCAGTGTCAGAGTGTCAGTGTCAGAGTGTCAGAGTCAGAGTCAGAGTGTCAGTGTCAGAGTGTCAGTGTCAGAGTGTCAGAGTGTCAGAGTGTCAGTGTCAGAGTGTCAGTGTCAGTGTCAGAGTGTCAGAGTGTCAGTGTCAGTGTGTCAGTGTCAGAGTGTCAGAGTCAGAGTCAGAGTGTCAGAGTGTCAGAGTGTCAGAGTGTCAGAGTGTCAGAGTGTCAGTGTCAGAGTGTCAGTGTCAGTGTGTCAGTGTCAGAGTGTCAGAGTCAGAGTCAGAGTGTCTGAGTGTCAGAGTGTCAGAGTGGCAGTGTCAGAGTGTCAGTGTCAGAGTGTCAGTGTGTCAGAGTCAGAGTGTCAGAGTGTCAGAGTCAGTGTCAGAGTGTCAGTGTCAGAGTGTCAGTGTCAGAGTGTCAGAGTGAGAGTGTCAGAGTGTCAGAGTGTCAGTGTCAGAGTGTCAGTGTCAGAGTGTCAGTGTCAGAGTGTCAGTGTCAGAGTGTCAGTGTCAGTGTGTCAGAGTGTCAGAGTCAGAGTGTCAGGGTGTCAGAGTCAGAGAGTCAGAGTGTCAGAGTCAGAGTCAGTGTGTCAGAGTCAGAGTGTCAGAGTCAGAGTGTCAGAGTCAGAGTGTCAGAGTCAGAGTGTCAGAGTCAGAGTGTCAGAGTCAGAGTGTCAGAGTCAGAGTGTCAGAGTCAGAGTGTCAGAGTCAGAGTGTCAGAGTGTCAGAGTGTCAGAGTGTCAGAGTCAGAGTGTCAGAGTCAGAGTGTCAGAGTGTCAGAGTCAGACTGTCAGAGTCAGAGTGTCAGAGTCAGAGTGTCAGAGTGTCAGAGTGTCAGAGTGTCAGAGTGAGACTGTCAGAGTCAGAGTGTCAGAGTGTCAGTGTCTGAGTGTCAGAGTGTCAGAGTGTCAGAGTGTCAGAATGTCAGAGTGTCAGTGTGTCAGTGTCAGTGTGTCAGAGTCAGAGTGTCAGAGTGTCAGAGTCAGAGTCAGAGTGTCAGTGTCTGAGTGTCAGAGTGTCAGAGTGTCAGAGTGTCAGTGTCAGAGTGTCAGTGTCAGAGTGTCAGTGTGTCAGAGTCAGAGTGTCAGAGTGTCAGAGTCAGAGTGTCAGAGTGTCAGAGGGTCAGTGTCAGAGGGTCAGTGTCAGAGTGTCAGTGTCAGAGTGACAGTGTCAGAGTGTCAGATTCAGAGTGTCAGAGTCAGAGTGTCAGTGTCAGAGTGTCAGTGTCAGAGTGTCAGTGTCAGAGTGACAGTGTCAGAGTGTCAGAGTGTCAGTGTCAGGGTGTCAGTGTCAGTGTCAGAGTGTCAGTATCGGAGTGTCGGAGTGTCAGTGTCGGAGTGTCAGTGTCGGAGTGTCAGTGTCGGAGTGTCAGTGTCGGAGTGTCAGTGTCGGAGTGTCAGTGTCGGAGCGTCAGAGTGTCAGAGTGTCAGTGTCAGAGTGTCAGTGTCGGAGTGTCAGTGTCGGAGTGTCAGTGTCGGAGTGTCAGTGTCAGAGTTTCAGTGTCAGAGTCAGAGTGTCAGTGTCAGAGTGTCAGTGTCAGAGTGTCAGTATCGGAGTGTCAGAGTGTCAGTGTCAGAGTGTCAGTCAGAGTGTCAGTATCGGAGTGTCAGAGTGTCAGAGTGTCAGTGTCAGAGTGTCAGTGTCGGAGTGTCAGTGTCAGAGTGTCAGTGTCAGAGTGTCAGTGTCAGAGTGTCAGTGTCGGAGTGTCAGTGTCAGAGTGTCAGTGTCAGAGTGTCAGTGTCGGAGTGTCAGTGTCGGAGTGTCAGTGTCGGAGTGTCAGTGTCGGAGTGTCAGTGTCGGAGTGTCAGTGTCGGAGTGTCAGTGTCAGAGTGTCAGTGTCAGAGTGTCAGTGTCAGAGTGTCAGAGTGTCAGTGTCAGAATCGGAGTGTCAGAGTGTCAGTGTCAGAGTGTCAGAGTGTCAGTGTCAGAGTGTCAGAGTCAGAGTGTCAGTGTCAGAGTGTCAGAGTGTCAGTATCGGAGTGTCAGAGTGTCAGAGTGTCAGTGTCAGTGTGTCAGTGTCAGAGTGTCAGTATCGGAGTGTCAGAGTATCAGTGTCAGAGTGTCAGAGTCAGAGTGTCAGTATCGGAGTGTCAGAGTGTCAGAGTGTCAGTGTCAGAGTGTCAGAGTGTCAGAGTCAGACTGTCAGAGTCAGAGTGTCAGAGTCAGAGTGTCAGAGTGTCAGAGTGTCAGAGTCAGAGTGTCAGAGTCAGAGTGTCAGAGTCAGACTGTCAGAGTCAGAGTGTCAGAGTGTCAGTGTCTGAGTGTCAGAGTGTCAGAGTGTCAGAGTGTCAGAGTGTCAGAGTGTCAGAGTGTCAGTGTCAGAGTGTCAGTGTCAGTGTGTCAGAGTCAGAGTGTCAGAGTGTCAGAGTCAGAGTGTCAGAGTGTCAGAGGGTCAGTGTCAGAGGGTCAGTGTCAGAGTGTCAGTGTCAGAGTGACAGTGTCAGAGTGTCAGAGTCAGAGTGTCAGAGTCAGAGTGTCAGAGTCAGAGTGTCAGTGTCAGAGTGTCAGTGTCAGAGTGACAGTGTCAGAGTGTCAGAGTGTCAGTGTCAGGGTGTCAGTGTCAGTGTCAGAGTGTCAGTATCGGAGTGTCGGAGTGTCAGTGTCGGAGTGTCAGTGTCGGAGTGTCAGTGTCGGAGTGTCAGTGTCGGAGTGTCAGTGTCGGAGTGTCAGTGTCGGAGCGTCAGAGTGTCAGAGTGTCAGTGTCAGAGTGTCAGTGTCGGAGTGTCAGTGTCGGAGTGTCAGTGTCGGAGTGTCAGTGTCGGAGTGTCAGTGTCAGAGTGTCAGTGTCAGAGTGTCAGAGTCAGAGTGTCAGTGTCAGAGTGTCAGTGTCAGAGTGTCAGTATCGGAGTGTCAGAGTGTCAGTGTCAGAGTGTCAGTGTCAGAGTGTCAGTCAGAGTGTCAGTATCGGAGTGTCAGAGTGTCAGAGTGTCAGTGTCAGAGTGTCAGTGTCGGAGTGTCAGTGTCAGAGTGTCAGTGTCAGAGTGTCAGTGTCAGAGTGTCAGTGTCAGAGTGTCAGTGTCAGAGTGTCAGTGTCGGAGTGTCAGTGTCGGAGTGTCAGTGTCGGAGTGTCAGTGTCGGAGTGTCAGTGTCGGAGTGTCAGTGTCGGAGTGTCAGTGTCGGAGTGTCAGTGTCGGAGTGTCAGTGTCAGAGTGTCAGTGTCAGAGTGTCAGTGTCAGAGTGTCAGAGTGTCAGTGTCAGAATCGGAGTGTCAGAGTGTCAGTGTCAGAGTGTCAGAGTGTCAGTGTCAGAGTGTCAGAGTCAGAGTGTCAGTGTCAGAGTGTCAGTATCGGAGTGTCAGAGTGTCAGAGTGTCAGTGTGTCAGTGTCAGAGTGTCAGTATCGGAGTGTCAGAGTATCAGTGTCAGAGTGTCAGTATCGGAGTGTCAGAGTGTCAGAGTGTCAGTGTCGGAGTGTCAGTGTCGGAGTGTCAGTGTCGGAGTGTCAGTGTCGGAGTGTCAGTGTCGGAGTGTCAGTGTCGGAGTGTCAGTGTCGGAGTGTCAGTGTCAGAGTGTCAGAGTCAGAGTGTCAGAGTCACAGAGTCAGAGTGTCAGAGTGTCAGAGTCAGAGTGTCAGAGTGTCAGAGTCAGAGTGTCAGAGTGTCAGAGTCAGAGTGTCAGAGTCAGAGTGTCAGAGTCAGAGTGTCAGAGTCAGAGTGTCAGAGTCAGAGTGTCAGGGTGTCAGAGTCAGAGTGTCAGAGTCAGAGTCAGAGTCAGAGTGTCAGAGTCAGAGAGTCAGACTGTCAGAGTGTCAGAGTCAGAGTGTCAGAGTCAGAGTGTCAGAGTCAGAGTGTCAGAGTGTCAGAGTCAGAGTGTCAGAGTCAGAGTGTCAGAGTGTCAGTGTCAGAGTCAGAGTGTCAGAGTCAGAGTGTCAGAGTCAGAGTGTCAGAGTGTCAGAGTCAGAGTGTCAGAGTCAGAGTGTCAGAGTCAGAGTGTCAGAGTGTCAGTGTCAAAGAGTCAGAGTGTCAGAGTGTCAGTGTCAGAGTGTCAGTGTCAGAGTGTCAGTGTCAGAGTGTCAGAGTCAGAGTGTCAGTGTCGGAGTGTCAGTGTCGGAGTCAGAGTGTCAGAGTGTCAGAGTCAGAGTGTCAGAGTCAGAGTCAGAGTCAAATTTGCTGATGACACCAAAGTCGGTGGTGTGGTAGACAGTGAGGAAGGGTGTCGTAGTTTGCAGGAAGACTTAGACAGGTTGCAAAGTTGGGCCGAGAGGTGGCGGATGGAGTTTAATGCGGAGAAGTGTGAGGTAATTCACTTTGGTAGGAATAACAGATGTGTTGAGTATAGGGCTAACGGGAGGACTTTGAATAGTGTGGAGGAGCAGAGGGATCTAGGTGTATGTGTGCATAGATCCCTGAAAGTTGGGAATCAAGTAGATAAGGTTGTTAAGAAGGCATATGGTGTCTTGGCGTTTATTGGTAGGGGGATTGAATTTAGGAGTCGTAGCGTTATGTTGCAACTGTACACAACTCTGGTGCGGCCGCACTTGGAGTACTGTGTGCAGTTCTGGTCCCCACATTACAGGAAGGATGTGGAGGCTTTGGAGAGGGTGCAGAGGAGGTTTACCAGGATGTTGCCTGGTATGGAGGGGAGATCCTATGAGGAGAGGCTGAGGGATTTGGGATTGTTTTCGCTGGAAAGGCGGCGGCTAAGAGGGGATCTTATTGAAACATATAAGATGATTAGAGGTTTGGATAGGGTGGATAGTGATAGCCTTTTTCCTCTGATGGAGAAATCCAGCACGAGGGGGCATGGCTTTAAATTGAGGGGGGGTAGTTATAGAACCGATGTCAGGGGTAGGTTCTTTACCCAGAGGGTGGTGAGGGATTGGAATGCCCTGCCAGCATCAGTAGTAAATGCGCCTAGTTT
Source organism: Mustelus asterias (assembly GCF_964213995.1). Lineage (NCBI taxonomy): Eukaryota > Metazoa > Chordata > Chondrichthyes > Carcharhiniformes > Triakidae > Mustelus > Mustelus asterias. The sequence goes on along the minus strand of NC_135825.1, from coordinate 40,819,719 downwards.
GGGGGCGTTTAAGAGATCCGTAGATAGGTTCATGGACGAAAAGAAATTGGTTTAGGTTGGAGGGTCACAGTTTTTTTTTAACTGGTCGGTGCAACATCGTGGGCCGAAGGGCCTGTTCTGCGCTGTAATGTTCTATGTTCTATGTTCTATGTTCTATGAGTGTCAGAGTCAGAGTGTCAGAGTGTCAGTGTCAGAGTCAGAGTGTCAGAGTGTCAGTGTCAGAGTGTCAGTGTCAGAGTGTCAGTGTCAGAGTGTCAGAGTCAGAGTGTCAGTGTCGGAGTGTCAGTGTCGGAGTCAGAGTGTCAGAGTGTCAGTGTCAGAGTGTCAGTGTCAGAATGTCAGTGTCAGAGTGTCAGTGTCAGAGTGTCAGTGTCAGAGTGTCAGTGTCAGAGTGTCAGAGTCAGACTGTCAGAGTGTCAGTGTCAGAGTGTCAGAGTCAGAGTGTCAGTATCGGAGGGTCAGAGTGTCAGTGTCAGAGTGTCAGTGTCAGAGTGTCAGAGTCAGAGTGTCAGAGTCAGAGTGTCAGAGTCAGAGTGTCAGAGTGTCAGAGTAAGAGTGTCAGAGTCAGAGTGTCAGTGTCAGAGTGACAGTGTCTGAGTGTCAGTGTCTGAGTGTCAGTGTCTGAGTGTCAGTGTCAGAGTGTCAGAGTGTCAGTGTCAGAGTGTCAGTGTCAGAGTCAGAGTCAGAGTGTCAGTGTCAGAGTGTCAGAGTCAGAGTGTCAGTATCGGAGTGTCAGAGTGTCAGTGTCAGAGTGTCAGAGTCAGAGTGTCAGAGTCAGAGTGTCAGAGTCAGAGTGTCAGAGTCAGAGTGTCAGAGTGTCAGTGTCAGAGTGTCAGTGTCAGAGTGTCAGAGTGTCAGAGTCAGAGTGTCAGAGTCAGAGTGTCAGAGTCAGAGTGTCAGAGTCAGAGTGTCAGAGTCAGGGTGTCACAGAGTGTCAGAGTGTCAGAGTCAGAGTGTCAGTGTCAGAGTGTCAGAGTCAGAGTGTCAGAGTGTCAGAGTCAGAGTGTCAGTGTCAGAGTGTCAGAGTCAGAGTGTCAGTGTCAGAGTGTCAGAGTCAGAGTGTCAGAGTGTCAGAGTCAGAGTGTCAGAGTGTCAGAGTCAGAGTGTCAGAGTCAGAGTGTCAGAGTCAGAGTGTCAGAGTCAGAGTGTCAGAGTCAGAGTGTCAGGGTGTCAGAGTCAGAGTGTCAGAGTGTCAGAGTGTCAGAGTCAGAGTGTCAGAGTCAGAGTGTCAGAGTCAGAGTGTCAGAGTCAGAGTGTCAGAGTGTCAGAGTGTCAGAGTGTCAGAGTCAGAGTGTCAGAGTCAGAGTGTCAGAGTCAGAGTGTCAGAGTGTCAGTGTCAGAGTGTCAGTGTCAGAGTGTCAGTGTGTCAGAGTCAGAGTGTCAGAGTGTCAGAGTGTCAGTGTCAGAGTGTCAGTGTCAGAGTGTCAGTGTCAGAGTGTCAGTGTCAGAGTGTCAGAGTGTCAGAGTCAGAGTGTCAGAGTGTCAGTGTCAGAGTGTCAGTGTCAGAGTGTCAGAGTCAGAGTCAGAGTGTCAGTGTCAGAGTGTCAGTGTCAGAGTGTCAGAGTGTCAGAGTGTCAGTGTCAGAGTGTCAGTGTCAGTGTGTCAGTGTCAGAGTGTCAGAGTGTCAGTGTCAGTGTGTCAGTGTCAGAGTGTCAGTGTCAGAGTGTCAGTGTCAGAGTGTCAGTGTCAGTGTGTCAGTGTCAGAGTGTCAGAGTCAGAGTCAGAGTGTCAGTGTCTGAGTGTCAGAGTGGCAGAGTGGCAGTGTCAGAGTGTCAGTGTCAGAGTGTCAGTGTGTCAGAGTCAGAGTGTCAGAGTGTCAGTGTCAGAGTGTCAGTGTCAGAGTGTCAGAGTGTCAGAGTCAGAGTGTCAGAGTGTCAGAGTGTCAGTGTCAGAGTGTCAGTGTCAGAGTGTCAGTGTCAGTGTGTCAGAGTGTCAGAGTCAGAGTGTCAGAGTGTCAGAGTCAGAGTGTCAGAGTGTCAGAGTCAGAGTCAGTGTGTCAGAGTCAGAGTGTCAGAGTCAGAGTGTCAGAGTCAGAGTGTCAGAGTCAGAGTGTCAGAGTCAGAGTGTCAGAGTCAGAGTGTCAGAGTCAGAGTGTCAGAGTCAGAGTGTCAGAGTCAGAGTGTCAGAGTGTCAGAGTGTCAGAGTCAGAGTGTCAGAGTCAGAGTGTCAGAGTCAGAGTGTCAGAGTCAGAGTGTCAGAGTCAGAGAGTCAGAGTGTCAGAGTCAGAGTGTCAGAGTGTCAGAGTGTCAGAGTCAGAGTGTCAGAGTCAGAGTGTCAGAGTCAGAGTGTCAGAGTCAGAGTGTCAGAGTGTCAGTGTCAGAGTGTCAGAGTGTCAGAGTGTCAGAGTGTCAGAGTGTCAGTGTCAGAGTGTCAGTGTCAGTGTGTCAGAGTCAGAGTGTCAGAGTGTCAGAGTCAGAGTCAGAGTGTCAGTGTCTGAGTGTCAGAGTGTCAGAGTGTCAGTGTCAGAGTGTCAGTGTCAGAGTGTCAGTGTGTCAGAGTCAGACTGTCAGAGTGTCAGAGTCAGAGTGTCAGAGTGTCAGAGGGTCAGTGTCAGAGGGTCAGTGTCAGAGTGTCAGAGTCAGAGTGACAGTGTCAGAGTGTCAGAGTCAGAGTGTCAGAGTCAGAGTGTCAGTGTCAGAGTGTCAGTGTCAGAGTGTCAGTGTCAGAGTGTCAGTGTCGGAGTGTCAGTGTCGGAGTGTCAGTGTCGGAGTGTCAGTGTCGGAGTGTCAGTGTCGGAGTGTCAGTGTCGGAGTGTCAGTGTCAGAGTGTCAGTGTCAGAGTGTCAGTGTCAGAGTGTCAGAGTGTCAGTGTCAGAATCGGAGTGTCAGAGTGTCAGTGTCAGAGTGTCAGAGTGTCAGTGTCAGAGTGTCAGAGTCAGAGTGTCAGAGTCAGAGTGTCAGTGTCAGAGTGTCAGAGTGTCAGTATCGGAGTGTCAGAGTGTCAGAGTGTCAGTGTCAGTGTGTCAGTGTCAGAGTGTCAGTATCGGAGTGTCAGAGTATCAGTGTCAGAGTGTCAGAGTCAGAGTGTCAGTATCGGAGTGTCAGAGTGTCAGAGTGTCAGTGTCAGAGTGTCAGTGTCGGAGTGTCCGTGTCGGAGTGTCAGTGTCGGAGTGTCAGTGTCGGAGTGTCAGTGTCGGAGTGTCAGTGTCGGAGTGTCAGTGTCGGAGTGTCAGTGTCAGAGTGTCAGTGTCAGAGTGTCAGTGTCAGAGTGTCAGTGTCAGAGTGTCAGTGTCAGAGTGTCAGTGTCAGAGTGTCAGTGTCAGAGTGTCAGTGTCAGAGTGTCAGAGTCAGAGTGTCAGAGTCAGAGTGTCAGTGTCAGAGTGTCAGAGTCAGAGTGTCAGAGTCAGAGTGTCAGAGTCAGAGTGTCAGAGTCAGAGTGTCAGAGTGTCAGTGTCAGAGTGTCAGTGTCAGAGTGTCAGTGTCAGAGTGTCAGTGTCAGAGTGTCAGTGTCAGAGTGTCAGTGTCAGAGTGTCAGTGTCAGGGTGTCAGTGTCAGGGTGTCAGTGTCAGGGTGTCAGTGTCAGGGTGTCAGTGTCAGGGTGTCAGTGTCAGGGTGACAGTGTCAGTGTGTCAGAGTGTCAGTATCGGAGTGTCAGTGTCAGAGTGTCAGTGTCAGTGTGTCAGAGTCAGAGTGTCAGAGTGTCAGAGTCAGAGTCAGAGTGTCAGTGTCTGAGTGTCAGAGTGTCAGAGTGTCAGTGTCAGAGTGTCAGTGTCAGAGTGTCAGTGTCAGAGTGTCAGAGTGTCAGAGTGTCAGAGTCAGAGTGTCAGAGTGTCAGAGGGTCAGTGTCAGAGGGTCAGTGTCAGAGTGTCAGTGTCAGAGTGACAGTGTCAGAGTGTCAGAGTCAGAGTGTCAGAGTCAGAGTGTCAGTGTCAGAGTGTCAGTGTCAGAGTGTCAGTGTCAGAGTGACAGTGTCAGAGTGTCAGGGTGTCAGTGTCAGTGTCAGAGTGTCAGTATCGGAGTGTCGGAGTGTCAGTGTCGGAGTGTCAGTGTCGGAGTGTCAGTGTCGGAGTGTCAGTGTCGGAGAGTCAGTGTCGGAGTGTCAGTGTCGGAGTGTCAGTGTCGGAGTGTCAGTGTCGGAGTATCAGTGTCGGAGTGTCAGTGTCGGAGTGTCAGTGTCGGAGTGTCAGTGTCAGAGTGTCAGTGTCAGAGTGTCAGTGTCAGAGTGTCAGAGTGTCAGTGTCAGAATTGGAGTGTCAGAGTGTCAGTGTCAGAGTGTCAGAGTGTCAGTGTCAGAGTGTCAGAGTGTCAGTGTCAGAGTGTCAGTGTCAGAGTGTCAGAGTGTCAGTGTCAGAATCGGAGTGTCAGAGTGTCAGTGTCAGAGTGTCAGAGTGTCAGTATCGGAGTGTCAGAGTGTCAGTGTCAGAGTGTCAGTCAGAGTGTCAGTATCGGAGTGTCAGAGTGTCAGTGTCAGAGTGTCAGTGTCGGAGTGTCAGTGTCGGAGTGTCAGTGTCAGAGTGTCAGTGTCAGAGTGTCAGAGTGTCAGTGTCAGAGTGTCAGTGTCAGAGTGTCAGTGTCAGAGTGTCAGTGTCGGAGTGTCAGTGTCGGAGTGTCAGTGTCGGAGTGTCAGTGTCGGAGTGTCAGTGTCGGAGTGTCAGTGTCGGAGTGTCAGTGTCAGAGTGTCAGTGTCAGAGTGTCAGTGTCAGAGTGTCAGTGTCAGAGTGTCAGTGTCAGAGTGTCAGAGTGTCAGTGTCAGAATCGGAGTGTCAGAGTGTCAGTGTCAGAGTGTCAGAGTGTCAGTGTCAGAGTGTCAGAGTCAGAGTGTCAGTGTCAGAGTGTCAGAGTGTCAGTATCGGAGTGTCAGAGTGTCAGAGTGTCAGTGTCAGAGTGTCAGTGTCAGAGTGTCAGTATCGGAGTGTCAGAGTGTCAGTGTCAGAGTGTCAGAGTCAGAGTGTCAGTATCGGAGTGTCAGAGTGTCAGTGTCAGAGTGTCAGTGTCGGAGTGTCAGTGTCAGAGTGTCAGTATCGGAGTGTCAGAGTGTCAGTGTCAGAGTGTCAGTGTCGGAGTGTCCGTGTCGGAGTGTCAGTGTCGGAGTGTCAGTGTCGGAGTGTCAGTGTCGGAGTGTCAGTGTCGGAGTGTCAGTGTCAGAGTGTCAGTGTCAGTGTCAGAGTGTCAGTGTCAGAGTGTCAGTGTCAGAGTGTCAGTGTCAGAGTGTCAGAGTCAGAGTGTCAGTGTCAGAGTGTCAGTGTCAGAGTCAGAGTGTCAGAGTCAGAGTGTCAGAGTCAGAGTGTCAGAGTGTCAGTGTCAGAGTGTCAGTGTCAGAGTGTCAGTGTCAGAGTGTCAGTGTCAGAGTGTCAGTGTCAGAGTGTCAGTGTCAGAGTGTCAGTGTCAGAGTGTCAGTGTCAGAGTGTCAGTGTCAGAGTGTCAGTGTCAGAGTGTCAGTGTCAGAGTGTCAGTGTCAGAGTGTCAGTGTCAGGGTGTCAGTGTCAGGGTGTCAGTGTCAGGGTGACAGTGTCAGTGTGTCAGAGTGTCAGTATCGGAGTGTCAGTGTCAGAGTGTCAGTGTCAGAGTGTCAGTGTCAGAGTGTCAGTGTCAGCGTGTCAGTGTCTCAGTGTCAGAGTGTCAGAGTCAGAGTGTCAGTGTCAGAGTGTCAGTATCGGAGTGTCAGAGTCAGAGTCAGAGTGTCAGAGTCAGAGTCAGAGTGTCAGAGTCAGAGTCAGAGTCAGAGTCAGAGTCAGAGTCAGAGTGTCAGAGTCAGAGTGTCAGTGTCAGAGTGTCAGAGTCAGAGTGTCAGAGTCAGAGTGTCAGAGTCAGAGTGTCAGAGTCAGAGTGTCAGAGTCAGAGTGTCAGAGTCAGAGTGTCAGAGTCAGAGTGTCAGAGTGTCAGAGTCAGACTGTCAGAGTCAGAGTGTCAGAGTCAGACTGTCAGACTGTCAGAGTGTCAGAGTCAGAGTGTCAGAGTCAGAGTGTCAGAGTGTCAGTGTCAGAGTGTCAGAGTGTCAGAGTGTCAGTGTCAGAGTGTCAGTGTCAGAGTGTCAGTGTGTCAGAGTCAGAGTGTCAGAGTGTCAGAGTGTCAGTGTCAGAGTGTCAGTGTCAGAGTGACAGTGTCAGAGTGTCAGAGTCAGAGTGTCAGTGTCAGAGTGTCAGTATCGGAGTGTCAGAGTCAGAGTCAGGGTGTCAGAGTCAGAGTCAGAGTGTCAGAGTCAGAGTGTCAGAGTCAGAGTGTCAGAGTGTCAGAGTGTCAGAGTGTCAGAGTGTCAGAGTCAGAGTGTCAGAGTCAGAGTGTCAGAGTCAGAGTGTCAGAGTCAGAGTGTCAGAGTCAGAGTGTCAGAGTGTCAGAGTCAGAGTGTCAGAGTCAGAGTGTCAGAGTCAGACTGTCAGAGTGTCAGAGTCAGAGTGTCAGAGTCAGAGTGTCAGAGTCAGAGTGTCAGAGTGTCAGTGTCAGAGTGTCAGAGTCAGAGTGTCAGTGTCAGTGTGTCAGAGTCAGAGTGTCAGAGTGTCAGAGTCAGAGTGTCAGTGTCAGAGTGTCAGTGTGTCAGAGTCAGAGTGTCAGAGTGTCAGAGTGTCAGTGTCAGAGTGTCAGTGTCAGAGTGACAGTGTCAGAGTGTCAGAGTCAGAGTGTCAGAGTCAGAGTGTCAGTGTCAGGGTGTCAGTGTCAGAGTGTCAGTATCGGAGTGTCAGAGTCGGAGTGTCAGTGTCGGAGTGTCAGTGTCGGAGTGTCAGTGTCGGAGCGTCAGAGTGTCAGTGTCAGAGTGTCAGTGTCGGAGTGTCAGTGTCGGAGTGTCAGTGTCGGAGTGTCAGTGTCGGAGTGTCAGTGTCGGAGTGTCAGTGTCAGAGTGTCAGTGTCAGAGTGTCAGTGTCAGAGTGTCAGTGTCAGAGTGTCAGAGTGTCAGTGTCGGAGTGTCAGAGTGTCAGTGTCAGAGTGTCAGAGTCAGAGTGTCAGTATCGGAGTGTCAGAGTGTCAGAGTGTCAGTGTCAGAGTGTCAGTGTCGGAGTGTCAGTGTCAGAGTGTCAGTGTCAGAGTGTCAGTATCGGAGTGTCAGAGTGTCAGAGTGTCAGTGTCAGAGTGTCAGTGTCGGAGTGTCCGTGTCGGAGTGTCAGTGTCGGAGTGTCAGTGTCGGAGTGTCAGTGTCGGAGTGTCAGTGTCGGAGTGTCAGTGTCGGAGTGTCAGTGTCGGAGTGTCAGTGTCAGAGTGTCAGTGTCAGAGTGTCAGTGTCAGAGTGTCAGTGTCAGAGTGTCAGTGTCAGAGTGTCAGTGTCAGAGTGTCAGTGTCAGAGTGTCAGAGTGTCAGTGTCAGTATCGGAGTGTCAGAGTGTCAGTGTCAGAGTGTCAGTGTCAGAGTGTCAGAGTCAGAGTGTCAGTGTCAGAGTGTCAGAGTGTCAGTATCGGAGTGTCAGAGTGTCAGTGTCAGAGTGTCAGTGTCAGAGTGTCAGTGTCAGAGTGTCAGTATCGGAGTGTCAGAGTGTCAGTGTCGGAGTGTCAGTGTCAGAGTGTCAGTATCGGAGTGTCAGAGTGTCAGAGTCAGAGTGTCAGGGTGTCAGAGTCAGAGTGTCAGAGTGTCAGAGTCAGAGTGTCAGAGTCAGAGTGTCAGAGTCAGAGTGTCAGAGTCAGAGTGTCAGGGTGTCAGAGTCAGAGTGTCAGAGTCAGAGTGTCAGAGTCAGAGTGTCAGAGTCAGAGTGTCAGAGTGTCAGAGTCAGAGTGTCAGAGTCAGAGTGTCAGAGTCAGAGTGTCAGAGTCAGAGTGTCAGAGTGTCAGAGTGTCAGAGTGTCAGAGTCAGAGTGTCAGTGTCGGAGTGTCAGTGTCAGAGTGTCAGTGTCAGAGTGTCAGTATCGGAGTGTCAGAGTGTCAGAGTGTCAGTGTCAGAGTGTCAGTGTCGGAGTGTCCGTGTCGGAGTGTCAGTGTCGGAGTGTCAGTGTCGGAGTGTCAGTGTCGGAGTGTCAGTGTCGGAGTGTCAGTGTCGGAGTGTCAGTGTCGGAGTGTCAGTGTCGGAGTGTCAGTGTCGGAGTGTCAGTGTCAGAGTGTCAGTGTCAGAGTGTCAGTGTCAGAGTGTCAGTGTCAGAGTGTCAGTGTCAGAGTGTCAGAGTCAGAGTGTCAGTGTCAGAGTGTCAGAGTGTCAGAGTCAGAGTGTCAGAGTCAGAGTATCAGAGTCAGAGTGTCAGAGTCAGAGTGTCAGAGTGTCAGTGTCAGAGTGTCAGAGTGTCAGTGTCAGAGTGTCAGTGTCAGAGTGTCAGTGTCAGAGTGTCAGTGTCAGAGTGTCAGTGTCAGAGTGTCAGTGTCAGAGTGTCAGTGTCAGGGTGTCAGTGTCAGGGTGTCAGTGTCAGGGTGTCAGTGTCAGGGTGTCAGTGTCAGGGTGACAGTGTCAGTGTGTCAGAGTGTCAGTATCGGAGTGTCAGTGTCAGAGTGTCAGTGTCAGAGTGTCAGTGTCAGAGTGTCAGTGTCAGCGTGTCAGTGTCTCAGTGTCAGAGTGTCAGAGTCAGAGTGTCAGTGTCAGAGTGTCAGTATCGGAGTGTCAGAGTCAGAGTCAGAGTGTCAGAGTCAGAGTGTCAGAGTCAGAGTGTCAGAGTCAGAGTGTCAGAGTCAGAGTGTCAGAGTCAGAGTGTCAGAGTGTCAGAGTCAGAGTGTCAGAGTCAGAGTGTCAGAGTCAGAGTGTCAGAGTCAGAGTGTCAGAGTGTCAGAGTGTCATAGTCAGAGTGTCATAGTCAGAGTGTCAGAGTCAGAGTGTCAGAGTCAGAGTGTCAGAGTCAGAGTGTCAGAGTGTCAGAGTGTCAGAGTCAGAGTGTCAGAGTCAGAGTCAGAGTGTCAGAGTGTCAGTGTCAGAGTGTCAGAGTGTCAGAGTGTCAGAGTGTCAGAGTCAGAGTGTCAGTGTCAGTGTGTCAGAGTCAGAGTGTCAGAGTGTCAGAGTCAGAGTGTCAGTGTCAGAGTGTCAGAGTGTCAGTGTCAGAGTGTCAGTGTCAGAGTGTCAGAGTGTCAGAGTCAGAGAGTCAGTGTCAGAGTGTCAGTATCGGAGTGTCAGAGTCAGAGTCAGGGTGTCAGAGTCAGAGTCAGAGTGTCAGAGTCAGAGTGTCAGAGTGTCAGAGTGTCAGAGTGTCAGAGTCAGAGTGTCAGAGTCAGAGTGTCAGAGTCAGAGTGTCAGAGTCAGAGTGTCAGAGTCAGAGTGTCAGAGTCAGAGTGTCAGAGTCAGAGTGTCAGAGTGTCAGAGTCAGAGTGTCAGAGTGTCAGAGTCAGAGTGTCAGAGTGTCAGAGTCAGACTGTCAGAGTCAGAGTGTCAGAGTCAGAGTGTCAGAGTCAGAGTGTCAGAGTCAGAGTGTCAGAGTCAGAGTGTCAGAGTCAGAGTGTCAGAGTCAGAGTGTCAGACTGTCAGAGTCAGAGTGTCAGAGTCAGAGTGTCAGAGTCAGACTGTCAGACTGTCAGAGTGTCAGAGTCAGAGTGTCAGAGTCAGAGTGTCAGAGTCAGAGTGTCAGAGTCAGAGTGTCAGAGTCAGAGTGTCAGAGTCAGAGTCAGAGTGTCAGTGTCTGAGTGTCAGAGTGTCAGAGTGTCAGAGTGTCAGAGTCAGAGTGTCAGTGTCAGTGTGTCAGAGTCAGAGTGTCAGAGTGTCAGAGTCAGAGTGTCAGTGTCAGAGTGTCAGTGTCAGAGTGTCAGTGTCAGAGTGTCAGTGTGTCAGAGTCAGAGTGTCAGAGTGTCAGAGTGTCAGAGTGTCAGTGTCAGAGTGTCAGTGTCAGAGTGACAGTGTCAGAGTGTCAGAGTCAGAGTGTCAGAGTCAGAGTGTCAGTGTCAGGGTGTCAGTGTCAGAGTGTCAGTATCGGAGTGTCAGAGTGTCAGTGTCGGAGTGTCAGTGTCGGAGTGTCAGTGTCGGAGTGTCAGTGTCGGAGCGTCAGAGTGTCAGAGTGTCAGTGTCAGAGTGTCAGTGTCGGAGTGTCAGTGTCGGAGTGTCAGTGTCAGAGTGTCAGAGTGTCAGTGTCAGAGTGTCAGTGTCAGAGTGTCAGTGTCAGAGTGTCAGTATCGGAGTGTCAGAGTGTCAGTGTCAGAGTGTCAGAGTCAGAGTGTCAGTATCGGAGTGTCGGAGTGTCAGTGTCAGAGTGTCAGTGTCGGAGTGTCAGTGTCAGAGTGTCAGTGTCAGAGTGTCAGTATCGGAGTGTCAGAGTGTCAGAGTGTCAGTGTCAGAGTGTCAGTGTCGGAGTGTCCGTGTCGGAGTGTCAGTGTCGGAGTGTCAGTGTCGGAGTGTCAGTGTCGGAGTGTCAGTGTCGGAGGGTCAGTGTCAGAGTGTCAGTGTCAGAGTGTCAGTGTCAGAGTGTCAGTGTCAGAGTGTCAGTGTCAGAGTGTCAGTGTCAGTATCGGAGTGTCAGAGTGTCAGTGTCAGAGTGTCAGAGTGTCAGTGTCAGAGTGTCAGTATCGGAGTGTCAGAGTGTCAGTGTCAGAGTGTCAGTGTCAGAGTGTCAGTGTCAGAGTGTCAGTATCGGAGTGTCAGAGTGTCAGTGTCGGAGTGTCAGTGTCAGAGTGTCAGTATCGGAGTGTCAGAGTGTCAGGGTGTCAGAGTCAGAGTGTCAGAGTGTCAGAGTCAGAGTGTCAGAGTCAGAGTGTCAGAGTCAGAGTGTCAGGGTGTCAGAGTCAGAGTGTCAGAGTGTCAGAGTCAGAGTGTCAGAGTCAGAGTCAGAGTGTCAGAGTGTCAGAGTGTCAGAGTGTCAGAGTGTCAGAGTGTCAGAGTCAGAGTGTCAGAGTCAGAGTGTCAGAGTCAGAGTGTCAGAGTCAGAGTGTCAGAGTCAGAGTGTCAGAGTCAGAGTGTCAGAGTCAGAGTGTCAGAGTCAGAGTGTCAGAGTCAGAGTGTCAGAGTCAGAGTGTCAGTGTCAGAGTGTCAGAGTCAGAGTGTCAGAGTGACAGAGTCAGAGTGTCAGAGTGTCAGAGTCAGAGTGTCAGAGTCAGAGTGTCAGAGTCAGAGTGTCAGAGTCAGAGTGTCAGAGTGTCAGAGTGTCAGAGTCAGAGTCAGAGTGTCAGAGTCAGAGTGTCAGAGTCAGAGTGTCAGAGTCAGAGTGTCAGACTGTCAGACTGTCAGAGTGTCAGACTGTCAGAGTGTCAGAGTCAGAGTGTCAGAGTCAGAGTGTCAGAGTGTCAGAGTCAGAGTCAGAGTGTCAGAGTGTCAGTGTCAGAGTGTCAGTGTCAGTGTCAGAGTGTCAGAGTGTCAGAGTGTCAGAGTGTCAGAGTGTCAGTGTCAGAGTGTCAGAGTCAGAGTGTCAGTGTCTGAGTGTCAGTGTCTGAGTGTCAGAGTGTCAGAGTGTCAGTGTCAGAGTGTCAGTGTCAGAGTGTCAGTGTGTCAGAGTCAGAGTGTCAGAGTGTCACAGTCAGTGTCAGAGTGTCAGTGTCAGAGTGTCAGTGTCAGAGTGTCAGAGTCAGAGTGTCAGGGTGTCAGAGTCAGAGTGTCAGAGTCAGAGTGTCAGAGTCAGAGTGTCAGAGTCAGAGTGTCAGAGTCAGAGTGTCAGAGTCAGAGTGTCAGAGTCAGAGTGTCAGAGTCAGAGTGTCAGAGTCAGAGTGTCAGAGTCAGAGTGTCAGAGTGTCAGAGTCAGAGTGTCAGAGTGTCAGAGTCAGAGTGTCAGTGTCAGAGTGTCAGAGTGTCAGTATCGGAGTGTCAGAGTGTCAGTGTCAGAGTGTCAGTGTCAGAGTGTCAGTATCGGAGTGTCAGAGTGTCAGTGTCAGAGTGTCAGAGTCAGAGTGTCAGTATCGGAGTGTCAGAGTGTCAGTGTCAGAGTGTCAGTATCGGAGTGTCAGAGTGTCAGAGTGTCAGAGTGTCAGTGTCAGAGTGTCAGTGTCGGAGTGTCCGTGTCGGAGTGTCAGTGTCGGAGTGTCAGTGTCGGAGTGTCAGTGTCGGAGTGTCAGTGTCGGAGTGTCAGTGTCGGAGTGTCAGTGTCGGAGTGTCAGTGTCGGAGTGTCAGTGTCGGAGTGTCAGTGTCGGAGTGTCAGTGTCAGAGTGTCAGTGTCAGAGTGTCAGTGTCAGAGTGTCAGTGTCAGAGTGTCAGTGTCAGAGTGTCAGTGTCAGAGTGTCAGTGTCAGAGTGTCAGAGTCAGAGTGTCAGTGTCAGAGTGTCAGAGTGTCAGAGTCAGAGTGTCAGAGTCAGAGTGTCAGAGTGTGAGTGTCAGTGTCAGAGTGTCAGTGTCAGAGTGTCAGTGTCAGAGTGTCAGTGTCAGAGTGTCAGTGTCAGAGTGTCAGTGTCAGAGTGTCAGTGTCAGGGTGTCAGTGTCAGGGTGTCAGTGTCAGGGTGTCAGTGTCAGGGTGTCAGTGTCAGGGTGTCAGTGTCAGGGTGACAGTGTCAGTGTGTCAGAGTGTCAGTGTCGGAGTGTCAGTGTCAGAGTGTCAGTGTCAGAGTGTCAGTGTCAGAGTGTCAGTGTCAGCGTGTCAGTGTCTCAGTGTCAGAGTGTCAGAGTCAGAGTGTCAGTGTCAGAGTGTCAGTATCGGAGTGTCAGAGTCAGAGTCAGAGTGTCAGAGTCAGAGTGTCAGAGTGTCAGAGTGTCAGAGTGTCAGTGTGTCAGAGTGTCAGAGTGTCAGAGTGTCAGAGTCAGAGTGTCAGAGTCAGAGTGTCAGAGTCAGAGTGTCAGAGTGTCAGAGTGTCAGAGTCAGAGTGTCAGAGTGTCAGAGTCAGAGTGTCAGAGTCAGAGTGTCAGAGTCAGACTGTCAGAGTGTCAGAGTCAGAGTGTCAGAGTCAGAGTGTCAGAGTCAGAGTGTCAGAGTCAGAGTCAGAGTGTCAGAGTGTCAGAGTGTCAGAGTGTCAGAGTGTCAGAGTGTCAGAGTGTCAGTGTCAGTGTGTCAGAGTCAGAGTGTCAGAGTGTCAGAGTCAGAGTGTCAGTGTCAGAGTGTCAGTGTGTCAGTGTCAGAGTGTCAGTGTCAGAGTGTCAGTGTGTCAGAGTCAGAGTGTCAGAGTGTCAGAGTGTCAGTGTCAGAGTGTCAGTGTCAGAGTGACAGTGTCAGAGTGACAGTGTCAGAGTCAGAGAGTCAGTGTCAGAGTGTCAGTATCGGAGTGTCAGAGTCAGAGTCAGAGTCAGAGTGTCAGAGTCAGAGTGTCAGAGTCAGAGTGTCAGAGTGTCAGAGTGTCAGAGTGTCAGAGTGTCAGAGTGTCAGAGTGTCAGAGTGTCAGAGTCAGAGTGTCAGAGTCAGAGTGTCAGAGTCAGAGTGTCAGAGTGTCAGAGTCAGAGTGTCAGAGTGTCAGAGTCAGAGTGTCAGAGTCAGACTGTCAGAGTCAGAGTGTCAGAGTCAGAGTGTCAGAGTGTCATAGTCAGAGTGTCATAGTCAGAGTGTCAGAGTCAGAGTGTCAGAGTCAGAGTGTCAGAGTCAGACTGTCAGAGTGTCAGAGTCAGAGTGTCAGAGTCAGAGTGTCAGAGTCAGAGTGTCAGAGTCAGAGTGTCAGAGTCAGAGTCAGAGTGTCAGTGTCTGAGTGTCTGAGTGTCAGAGTGTCAGAGTGTCAGAGTCAGAGTGTCAGTGTCAGTGTGTCAGAGTCAGAGTGTCAGAGTGTCAGAGTCAGAGTGTCAGTGTCAGAGTGTCAGTGTCAGAGTGTCAGTGTGTCAGAGTGTCAGTGTGTCAGAGTCAGAGTGTCAGAGTGTCAGAGTGTCAGAGTGTCAGAGTGTCAGTGTCAGAGTGTCAGTGTCAGAGTGACAGTGTCAGAGTGTCAGAGTCAGAGTGTCAGAGTCAGAGTGTCAGTGTCAGGGTGTCAGTGTCAGAGTGTCAGTATCGGAGTGTCAGAGTGTCAGTGTCGGAGTGTCAGTGTCGGAGTGTCAGTGTCGGAGTGTCAGTGTCGGAGCGTCAGAGTGTCAGAGTGTCAGTGTCGGAGTGTCAGTGTCAGAGTGTCAGAGTGTCAGTGTCAGAGTGTCAGTGTCAGAGTGTCAGAGTGTCAGTATCGGAGTGTCAGAGTGTCAGTGTCAGAGTGTCAGAGTCAGAGTGTCAGTATCGGAGTGTCAGAGTGTCAGTGTCAGAGTGTCAGTGTCGGAGTGTCAGTGTCAGAGTGTCAGTGTCAGAGTGTCAGTATCGGAGTGTCAGAGTGTCAGAGTGTCAGTGTCAGAGTGTCAGTGTCGGAGTGTCCATGTCGGAGTGTCAGTGTCGGAGTGTCAGTGTCGGAGTGTCAGTGTCGGAGTGTCAGTGTCAGAGTGTCAGTGTCAGAGTGTCAGTGTCAGAGTGTCAGTGTCAGAGTGTCAGTGTCAGAGTGTCAGTGTCAGTATCGGAGTGTCAGAGTGTCAGTGTCAGAGTGTCAGAGTGTCAGTGTCAGAGTGTCAGAGTCAGAGTGTCAGTGTCAGAGTGTCAGAGTGTCAGTATCGGAGTGTCAGAGTGTCAGTGTCAGAGTGTCAGTGTCAGAGTGTCAGTGTCAGAGTGTCAGTATCGGAGTGTCAGAGTGTCAGTGTCGGAGTGTCAGTGTCAGAGTGTCAGTATCGGAGTGTCAGAGTGTCAGGGTGTCAGAGTCAGAGTGTCAGAGTGTCAGAGTCAGAGTGTCAGAGTCAGAGTGTCAGAGTCAGAGTGTCAGGGTGTCAGAGTCAGAGTGTCAGAGTGTCAGAGTCAGAGTGTCAGAGTCAGAGTCAGAGTGTCAGAGTGTCAGAGTGTCAGAGTGTCAGAGTGTCAGAGTCAGAGTGTCAGAGTCAGAGTGTCAGAGTCAGAGTGTCAGAGTCAGAGTGTCAGAGTCAGAGTGTCAGAGTCAGAGTGTCAGAGTGTCAGAGTCAGAGTGTCAGAGTGTCAGAGTCAGAGTGTCAGTGTCAGAGTGTCAGAGTCAGAGTGTCAGAGTGACAGAGTCAGAGTGTCAGAGTGTCAGAGTCAGAGTGTCAGAGTCAGAGTGTCAGAGTCAGAGTGTCAGAGTCAGAGTCAGAGTGTCAGAGTGTCAGAGTGTCAGAGTCAGAGTCAGAGTGTCAGAGTCAGAGTGTCAGAGTCAGAGTGTCAGAGTGTCAGACTGTCAGAGTGTCAGAGTCAGAGTGTCAGAGTCAGAGTGTCAGAGTCAGAGTCAGAGTGTCAGAGTGTCAGAGTGTCAGAGTGTCAGTGTCAGTGTCAGAGTGTCAGAGTGTCAGAGTGTCAGAGTGTCAGTGTGTCAGAGTCAGAGTGTCAGTGTCTGAGTGTCAGTGTCTGAGTGTCAGAGTGTCAGAGTGTCAGAGTGTCAGAGTGTCAGTGTCAGAATGTCAGTGTGTCAGAGTCAGAGTGTCAGAGTGTCAGAGTCAGTGTCAGAGTGTCAGTGTCAGAGTGTCAGTGTCAGAGTGTCAGAGTCAGAGTGTCAGGGTGTCAGAGTCAGAGTGTCAGAGTCAGAGTGTCAGAGTCAGAGTGTCAGAGTCAGAGTGTCAGAGTCAGAGTGTCAGAGTCAGAGTGTCAGAGTCAGAGTGTCAGAGTCAGAGTGTCAGAGTCAGAGTGTCAGAGTCAGAGTGTCAGAGTCAGAGTGTCAGAGTCAGAGTGTCAGAGTGTCAGAGTGTCAGAGTGTCAGAGTGTCAGAGTGTCAGAGTCAGAGTGTCAGAGTGTCAGAGTGTCAGAGTGTCAGAGTGTCAGAGTCAGAGTGTCAGAGTCAGAGTGTCAGAGTCAGAGTGTCAGAGTCAGAGTGTCAGAGTGTCAGAGTGTCAGAGTGTCAGAGTGTCAGTGTCAGAATGTCAGTGTGTCAGAGTCAGAGTGTCAGAGTGTCAGAGTCAGTGTCAGAGTGTCAGTGTCAGAGTGTCAGTGTCAGAGTGTCAGAGTCAGAGTGTCAGGGTGTCAGAGTCAGAGTGTCAGAGTCAGAGTGTCAGAGTCAGAGTGTCAGAGTCAGAGTGTCAGAGTCAGAGTGTCAGAGTCAGAGTGTCAGAGTCAGAGTGTCAGAGTCAGAGTGTCAGAGTCAGAGTGTCAGAGTGTCAGAGTGTCAGAGTGTCAGAGTGTCAGAGTGTCAGAGTGTCAGAGTCAGAGTGTCAGAGTGTCAGAGTGTCAGAGTGTCAGAGTGTCAGAGTCAGAGTGTCAGAGTCAGAGTGTCAGAGTCAGAGTGTCAGAGTCAGAGTGTCAGAGTGTCAGAGTGTCTGAGTGTCAGAGTGTCAGTGTCTGAGTGTCAGAGTGTCAGAGTGTCAGAGTGTCAGAGTGTCAGAGTGTCAGTGTCAGAGTGTCAGTGTCAGTGTGTCAGAGTCAGAGTGTCAGAGTCAGAGTGTCAGTGTCTGAGTGTCAGAGTGTCAGAGTGTCAGTGTCAGAGTGTCAGTGTCAGAGTGTCAGTGTCAGAGTGTCAGTGTGTCAGAGTCAGAGTGTCAGAGTGTCAGAGTCAGAGTGTCAGAGTGTCAGAGTCAGAGTGTCAGAGTCAGTGTCAGAGTCAGTGTCAGAGTCAGTGTCAGAGTGTCAGTGTCAGAGTGTCAGTGTCAGAGTGACAGTGTCAGAGTGACAGTGTCAGAGTGTCAGAGTCAGAGTGTCAGAGTCAGAGTGTCAGAGTCAGAGTGTCAGAGTCAGAGTGTCAGAGTGTCAGAGTGTCAGAGTGTCAGAGTCAGAGTCAGAGTGTCAGAGTCAGAGTGTCAGAGTGACAGAGTCAGAGTGTCAGAGTGACAGAGTCAGAGTGTCAGAGTGTCAGAGTCAGAGTGTCAGAGTGTCAGAGTCAGACTGTCAGAGTCAGAGTGTCAGAGTCAGAGTGTCAGAGTCAGAGTGTCAGAGTCAGAGTGTCAGAGTCAGAGTGTCAGACTGTCAGAGTGTCAGAGTGTCAGAGTAAGAGTGTCAGAGTGTCAGTGTCGGAGTGTCAGTGTCAGAGTGTCAGTATCGGAGTGTCAGAGTGTCAGAGTGTCAGTGTCAGAGTGTCAGTGTCGGAGTGTCAGTGTCAGAGTGTCAGAGTGTCAGTATCGGAGTGTCAGAGTGTCAGTGTCAGAGTGTCAGAGTCAGAGTGTCAGTATCGGAGTGTCAGAGTGTCAGAGTGTCAGTGTCGGAGTGTCAGTGTCGGAGTGTCAGTGTCAGAGTGTCAGTATCGGAGTGTCAGAGTGTCAGTGTCAGAGTGTCAGTGTCGGAGTGTCAGTGTCGGAGTGTCCGTGTCGGAGTGTCAGTGTCGGAGTGTCAGTGTCGGAGTGTCAGTGTCGGAGTGTCAGTGTCGGAGTGTCAGTGTCGGAGTGTCAGTGTCGGAGTGTCAGTGTCGGAGTGTCAGTGTCGGAGTGTCAGTGTCAGAGTGTCAGTGTCAGATTGTCAGTGTCAGAGTGTCAGTGTCAGCGTGTCAGTGTCTCAGTGTCAGAGTGTCAGAGCCAGAGTGTCAGTGTCAGAGTGTCAGTATCGGAGTGTCAGAGTCAGGGTGTCAGAGTCAGAGTCAGAGTGTCAGAGTCAGAGTCAGAGTGTCAGAGTCAGAGTCAGAGTGTCAGAGTCAGAGTGTCAGAGTCAGAGTGTCAGAGTGTCAGAGTGTCAGAGTCAGAGTGTCAGAGTCAGAGTGTCAGAGTCAGAGTGTCAGAGTCAGAGTGTCAGAGTGTCAGAGTCAGAGTGTCAGAGTCAGAGTGTCAGAGTCAGAGTGTCAGAGTCAGAGTGTCAGAGTGTCAGAGTGTCAGAGTCAGAGTGTCAGAGTCAGAGTGTCAGAGTCAGAGTGTCAGTGTCAGAGTGTCAGTGTCAGAGTGTCAGAGTCAGAGTGTCTGAGTCAGAGTGTCAGAGTGTCAGAGTGTCAGAGTCAGAGTGTCAGAGTGTCAGAGTGTCAGAGTGTCAGAGTGTCAGAGTGTCAGAGTGTCAGTGTCAGAGTGTCAGTGTCAGAGTGTCAGTGTCAGAGTGTCAGTGTCAGAGTGTCAGTGTCAGTGTGTCAGAGTCAGAGTGTCAGAGTGTCAGAGTCAGAGTCAGAGTGTCAGTGTGTCAGTGTCAGAGTCAGTGTCAGAGTGTCAGTGTCAGAGTGACAGAGTCAGAGTGTCAGAGTCAGAGTGTCAGTGTCAGAGTGTCAGTGTCAGAGTGACAGTGTCAGAGTGTCAGTGTCGGAGTGTCCGTGTCGGAGTGTCAGTGTCGGAGTGTCAGTGTCGGAGAGTCAGTGTCGGAGTGTCAGTGTCGGAGTGTCAGTGTCGGAGTGTCAGTGTCGGAGTGTCAGTGTCGGAGTGTCAGTGTCAGAGTGTCAGTGTCAGAGTGTCAGTGTCAGAGTGTCGGTGTCAGAGTGTCAGTGTCAGTATCGGAGTGTCAGAGTGTCAGAGTCAGAGTGTCAGAGTCAGAGTGTCAGAGTCAGAGTGTCAGAGTCAGAGTGTCAGAGTGTCAGAGTGTCAGAGTGTCAGAGTCAGAGTCAGAGTGTCAGAGTCAGAGTGTCAGAGTGACAGAGTCAGAGTGTCAGAGTGACAGAGTCAGAGTGTCAGAGTGTCAGAGTCAGAGTGTCAGAGTGTCAGAGTCAGACTGTCAGAGTCAGAGTGTCAGAGTCAGAGTGTCAGAGTCAGAGTGTCAGAGTCAGAGTGTCAGAGTCAGAGTGTCAGAGTCAGAGTGTCAGACTGTCAGAGTGTCAGAGTGTCAGAGTAAGAGTGTCAGAGTGTCAGTGTCGGAGTGTCAGTGTCAGAGTGTCAGTATCGGAGTGTCAGAGTGTCAGAGTGTCAGTGTCAGAGTGTCAGTGTCGGAGTGTCAGTGTCAGAGTGTCAGAGTGTCAGTATCGGAGTGTCAGAGTGTCAGTGTCAGAGTGTCAGAGTCAGAGTGTCAGTATCGGAGTGTCAGAGTGTCAGAGTGTCAGTGTCGGAGTGTCAGTGTCGGAGTGTCAGTGTCAGAGTGTCAGTATCGGAGTGTCAGAGTGTCAGTGTCAGAGTGTCAGTGTCGGAGTGTCAGTGTCGGAGTGTCCGTGTCGGAGTGTCAGTGTCGGAGTGTCAGTGTCGGAGTGTCAGTGTCGGAGTGTCAGTGTCGGAGTGTCAGTGTCGGAGTGTCAGTGTCGGAGTGTCAGTGTCGGAGTGTCAGTGTCGGAGTGTCAGTGTCGGAGTGTCAGTGTCAGAGTGTCAGTGTCAGAGTGTCAGTGTCAGAGTGTCAGTGTCAGAGTGTCAGTGTCAGCGTGTCAGTGTCTCAGTGTCAGAGTGTCAGAGCCAGAGTGTCAGTGTCAGAGTGTCAGTATCGGAGTGTCAGAGTCAGGGTGTCAGAGTCAGAGTCAGAGTGTCAGAGTCAGAGTCAGAGTGTCAGAGTCAGAGTCAGAGTGTCAGAGTCAGAGTGTCAGAGTCAGAGTGTCAGAGTGTCAGAGTGTCAGAGTCAGAGTGTCAGAGTCAGAGTGTCAGAGTCAGAGTGTCAGAGTCAGAGTGTCAGAGTGTCAGAGTCAGAGTGTCAGAGTCAGAGTGTCAGAGTCAGAGTGTCAGAGTGTCAGAGTGTCAGAGTCAGAGTGTCAGAGTCAGAGTGTCAGAGTCAGAGTGTCAGTGTCAGAGTGTCAGTGTCAGAGTGTCAGAGTCAGAGTGTCTGAGTCAGAGTGTCAGAGTGTCAGAGTGTCAGAGTCAGAGTGTCAGAGTGTCAGAGTGTCAGAGTGTCAGAGTGTCAGAGTGTCAGAGTGTCAGTGTCAGAGTGTCAGTGTCAGAGTGTCAGTGTCAGAGTGTCAGTGTCAGAGTGTCAGTGTCAGTGTGTCAGAGTCAGAGTGTCAGAGTGTCAGAGTCAGAGTCAGAGTGTCAGTGTGTCAGTGTCAGAGTCAGTGTCAGAGTGTCAGTGTCAGAGTGACAGAGTCAGAGTGTCAGAGTCAGAGTGTCAGTGTCAGAGTGTCAGTGTCAGAGTGACAGTGTCAGAGTGTCAGAGTGTCAGTGTCAGGGTGTCAGTGTCAGGGTGTCAGTGTCAGAGTGTCAGTATCGGAGTGTCAGTATCGGAGTGTCAGAGTGTCAGTGTCGGAGTGTCAGTGTCGGAGTGTCAGTGTCGGAGTGTCAGTGTCGGAGTGTCAGTGTCGGAGTGTCAGTGTCGGAGCGTCAGAGTGTCAGAGTGTCAGTGTCAGAGTGTCAGTGTCGGAGTGTCAGTGTCGGAGTGTCAGTGTCGGAGTGTCAGTGTCAGAGTGTCAGTGTCAGAGTGTCAGTGTCAGAGTGTCAGTGTCAGAGTGTCAGAGTGTCAGAGTGTCAGTATCGGAGTGTCAGAGTGTCAGTGTCAGAGTGTCAGAGTCAGAGTGTCAGTATCGGAGTGTCAGAGTGTCAGAGTGTCAGTGTCAGAGTGTCAGTGTCGGAGTGTCAGTGTCTGAGTGTCAGTGTCAGAGTGTCAGAGTGTCAGTATCGGAGTGTCAGAGTGTCAGTGTCAGAGTGTCAGTGTCGGAGTGTCCGTGTCGGAGTGTCAGTGTCGGAGTGTCAGTGTCGGACTGTCAGTGTCGGACTGTCAGTGTCGGACTGTCAGTGTCGGAGTGTCAGTGTCAGAGTGTCAGTGTCCGAGTGTCAGTGTCAGAGTGTCAGTGTCAGAGTGTCAGTGTCAGAGTGTCAGAGTGTCAGTGTCAGTATCGGAGTGTCAGAGTGTCAGTGTCAGAGTGTCAGAGTCAGAGTGTCAGAGTCAGAGTGTCAGTGTCAGAGTGTCAGTGTCAGAGTGTCAGTGTCAGAGTGTCAGTGTCAGAGTGTCCGTGTCGGAGTGTCCGTGTCGGAGTGTCCGTGTCGGAGTGTCCGTGTCGGAGTGTCAGTGTCGGAGTGTCAGTGTCGGAGTGTCAGTGTCGGAGTGTCAGTGTCGGAGTGTCAGTGTCGGAGTGTCAGTGTCAGAGTGTCAGTGTCAGAGTGTCAGTGTCAGAGTGTCAGTGTCAGAATCGGAGTGTCAGAGTGTCAGTGTCAGAGTGTCAGAGTGTCAGTGTCAGAGTGTCAGAGTCAGAGTGTCAGAGTGTCAGTATCGGAGTGTCAGAGTGTCAGTGTCAGAGTGTCAGAGTGTCAGTGTCAGAGTGTCAGAGTGTCAGTATCGGAGTGTCAGAGTGTCAGTGTCAGAGTGTCAGAGTCAGAGTGTCAGTATCGGAGTGTCAGAGTGTCAGAGTGTCAGTGTCAGAGTGTCAGTGTCGGAGTGTCAGTGTCAGAGTGTCAGTATCGGAGTGTCAGAGTGTCAGAGTGTCAGTGTCAGAGTGTCAGTGTCGGAGTGTCAGTGTCAGAGTGTCAGAGTGTCAGTATCGGAGTGTCAGAGTGTCAGTGTCAGAGTGTCAGAGTCAGAGTGTCAGTATCGGAGTGTCAGAGTGTCAAAGTGTCAGTGTCAGAGTGTCAGTGTCGGAGTGTCAGTGTCAGAGTGTCAGTGTCAGAGTGTCAGTGTCGGAGTGTCAGTGTCGGAGTGTCCGTGTCGGAGTGTCAGTGTCAGAGTGTCAGTGTCAGAGTGTCAGTGTCAGAGTGTCAGTGTCAGCGTGTCAGTGTCAGAGTGTCAGTGTCAGAGTGTCAGAGTCAGAGTGTCAGTGTCAGAGTGTCAGTATCGGAGTGTCAGAGTCAGGGTGTCAGTATCGGAGTGTCAGAGTGTCAGAGTCAGAGTCAGAGTGTCAGAGTCAGAGTGTCAGAGTCAGAGTGTCAGAGTGTCAGAGTGTCAGAGTCAGAGTGTCAGAGTCAGAGTGTCAGAGTCAGAGTGTCAGAGTGTCAGAGTGTCAGAGTCAGAGTGTCAGAGTCAGAGTGTCAGAGTGTCAGAGTGTCAGAGTCAGAGTGTCAGAGTCAGAGTGTCAGAGTCAGAGTGTCAGAGTCAGAGTGTCAGTGTCAGAGTGTCAGAGTCAGAGTGTCTGAGTCAGAGTGTCAGAGTGTCAGAGTGTCAGAGTCAGAGTGTCAGAGTGTCAGAGTGTCAGAGTGTCAGAGTGTCAGAGTGTCAGAGTGTCAGTGTCAGAGTGTCAGTGTCAGAGTGTCAGTGTCAGAGTGTCAGTGTCAGTGTGTCAGAGTCAGAGTGTCAGAGTGTCAGAGTCAGAGTGTCAGTGTGTCAGTGTCAGAGTCAGTGTCAGAGTGTCAGTGTCAGAGTGTCAGTGTCAGAATGTCAGTGTCAGAGTGTCAGTGTCAGAGTGTCAGAGTGTCAGAGTGTCAGTATCGGAGTGTCAGAGTGTCAGTGTCAGAGTGTCAGAGTCAGAGTGTCAGTATCGGAGTGTCAGAGTGTCAGAGTGTCAGTGTCAGAGTGTCAGTGTCGGAGTGTCAGTGACTGAGTGTCAGTGTCAGAGTGTCAGTGTCAGAGTGTCAGTATCGGAGTGTCAGAGTGTCAGAGTGTCAGTGTCAGAGTGTCAGTGTCGGAGTGTCCGTGTCGGAGTGTCCGTGTCGGAGTGTCAGTGTCGGACTGTCAGTGTCGGACTGTCAGTGTCGGAGTGTCAGTGTCGGAGTGTCAGTGTCAGAGTGTCAGTGTCCG
Organism: Mustelus asterias; assembly: GCF_964213995.1. Lineage (NCBI taxonomy): Eukaryota > Metazoa > Chordata > Chondrichthyes > Carcharhiniformes > Triakidae > Mustelus > Mustelus asterias. The sequence continues at coordinate 40,797,653 of NC_135825.1, read as the reverse complement.
AGTGTCAGTGTCAGAGTGTCAGTGTCAGAGTGTCAGTGTCAGAGTGTCAGAGTGTCAGTGTCAGTATCGGAGTGTCAGAGTGTCAGTGTCAGAGTGTCAGAGTCAGAGTGTCAGAGTCAGAGTGTCAGAGTCAGAGTGTCAGTGTCAGAGTGTCAGTGTCAGAGTGTCAGTGTCAGAGTGTCAGAGTGTCAGTATCGGAGTGTCAGAGTGTCAGTGTCAGAGTGTCAGAGTGTCAGTGTCAGAGTGTCAGTGTCAGAGTGTCAGAGTGTCAGAGTGTCAGAGTGTCAGAGTGTCAGTGTCGGAGTGTCAGTGTCGGAGTGTCAGTGTCAGAGTGTCAGTATCGGAGTGTCAGAGTGTCAGAGTGTCAGTGTCAGAGTGTCAGTGTCGGAGTGTCCGTGTCGGAGTGTCCGTGTCGGAGTGTCCGTGTCGGAGTGTCAGTGTCGGAGTGTCAGTGTCGGAGTGTCCGTGTCGGAGTGTCCGTGTCGGAGTGTCAGTGTCAGAGTGTCAGTGTCGGAGTGTCAGTGTCGGAGTGTCAGTGTCAGAGTGTCAGTATCGGAGTGTCAGAGTGTCAGAGTGTCAGTGTCAGAGTGTCAGTGTCGGAGTGTCCGTGTCGGAGTGTCCGTGTCGGAGTGTCCGTGTCGGAGTGTCAGTGTCGGAGTGTCAGTGTCGGAGTGTCCGTGTCGGAGTGTCCGTGTCGGAGTGTCAGTGTCAGAGTGTCAGTGTCAGAGTGTCAGTGTCAGAGTGTCAGTGTCAGAGTGTCAGTGTCAGAGTGTCAGTGTCAGTGTCAGAGTGTCAGAGTCAGAGTGTCAGAGTCAGAGTGTCAGTGTCAGAGTGTCAGTGTCAGAGTGTCAGTGTCAGAGTGTCAGAGTCAGAGTGTCAGAGTCAGAGTGTCAGAGTCAGAGTTTCAGAGTCGGAGTGTCAGAGTCAGAGTGTCAGAGTCAGAGTGTCAGTGTCAGAGTGTCAGAGTCAGAGTGTCAGAGTCAGAGTGTCAGAGTCAGAGTGTCAGAGTCAGAGTGTCAGTGTCAGAGTGTCAGTGTCAGAGTGTCAGTGTCAGAGTGTCAGTATCGGAGTGTCAGAGTCAGAGTGTCAGTGTCAGGGTGTCAGTGTCAGGGTGTCAGTGTCAGAGTGTCAGTGTCAGAGTGTCAGAGTGTCAGAGTCAGAGTGTCAGAGTCCGAGTGTCAGAGTCAGAGTGTCAGTGTCAGAGTGTCAGTGTCAGAGTGTCAGTGTCAGAGTGTCAGAGTCAGAGTGTCAGAGTCAGAGTGTCAGAGTCAGAGTGTCAGAGGCAGAGTGTCAGAGGCAGAGTGTCAGTGTCAGAGTGTCAGTGTCAGAGTGTCAGAGTCAGAGTGTCAGAGTCAGAGTGTCAGTGTCAGAGTCAGAGTGTCAGTGTCAGAGTCAGAGTGTCAGTGTCAGAGTGTCAGTGTCAGAGTCAGAGTGTCAGAGTCAGAGTGTCAGAGTGTCAGTGTCAGTGTCAGAGTGTCAGTGTCAGACTGTCAGAGTCAGAGTGTCAGTGTCAGAGTGTCAGAGTGTCAGAGTCAGAGTGTCAGAGTCAGAGTGTCAGAGTCAGAGTGTCAGAGAGTCAGAGTCAGAGTGTCAGAGTGTCAGAGTGTCAGAGTCAGAGTGTCAGAGTGTCAGAGTGTCAGAGTGTCAGAGTGTCAGAGTCAGAGTGTCAGAGTCAGAGTGTCAGAGTCAGAGTGTCAGAGTCAGAGTGTCAGATTGTCAGTGTCAGAGTGTCAGTGTCAGAGTGTCAGTGTCAGAGTGTCAGTGTCAGAGTGTCAGTGCCAGAGTGTCAGTGTCAGAGTGTCAGTGTCAGAGTGTCAGTGTCAGGGTGTCAGTGTCAGAGTGTCAGTGTCAGAGTGTCAGTGTCAGAGTGTCAGTGTCAGAGTGTCAGAGTGTCAGTATCGGAGTGTCAGAGTGTCAGTGTCAGAGTGTCAGAGTCAGAGTGTCAGAGTCAGAGTGTCAGTATCGGAGTGTCAGAGTGTCAGTGTCAGAGTGTCAGTGTCGGAGTGTCAGTGTCAGAGTGGCAGTGTCAGAGTGTCAGTATCGGAGTGTCAGAGTGTCAGAGTGTCAGTGTCAGAGTGTCAGTGTCGGAGTGTCCGTGTCGGAGTGTCAGTGTCGGAGTGTCAGTGTCGGAGTGTCAGTGTCGGAGTGTCAGTGTCGGAGTGTCAGTGTCGGAGTGTCAGTGTCGGAGTGTCAGTGTCGGAGTGTCAGTGTCGGAGTGTCAGTGTCGGAGTGTCAGTGTCGGAGTGTCAGTGTCGGAGTGTCAGTGTCGGAGTGTCAGTGTCAGAGTGTCAGTGTCAGAGTGTCAGTGTCAGAGTGTCAGTGTCAGTATCGGAGTGTCAGAGTGTCAGTGTCAGAGTGTCAGTGTCAGAGTGTCAGTGTCAGAGTGTCAGTGTCAGAGTGTCAGAGTGTCAGTATCGCAGTGTCAGAGTGTCAGAGTCAGAGTGTCAGAGTGTCAGTGTCAGAGTGTCAGTGTCGGAGTGTCAGTGTCAGAGTGTCAGTGTCAGAGTGTCAGTATCGGAGTGTCAGAGTGTCAGAGTGTCAGTGTCAGAGTGTCAGTGTCGGAGTGTCCATGTCGGAGTGTCAGTGTCGGAGTGTCAGTGTCGGAGTGTCAGTGTCGGAGTGTCAGTGTCAGAGTGTCAGTGTCAGAGTGTCAGTGTCAGAGTGTCAGTGTCAGAGTGTCAGTGTCAGAGTGTCAGTGTCAGTATCGGAGTGTCAGAGTGTCAGTGTCAGAGTGTCAGAGTGTCAGTGTCAGAGTGTCAGAGTCAGAGTGTCAGTGTCAGAGTGTCAGAGTGTCAGTATCGGAGTGTCAGAGTGTCAGTGTCAGAGTGTCAGTGTCAGAGTGTCAGTGTCAGAGTGTCAGTATCGGAGTGTCAGAGTGTCAGTGTCGGAGTGTCAGTGTCAGAGTGTCAGTATCGGAGTGTCAGAGTGTCAGGGTGTCAGAGTCAGAGTGTCAGAGTGTCAGAGTCAGAGTGTCAGAGTCAGAGTGTCAGAGTCAGAGTGTCAGGGTGTCAGAGTCAGAGTGTCAGAGTGTCAGAGTCAGAGTGTCAGAGTCAGAGTCAGAGTGTCAGAGTGTCAGAGTGTCAGAGTGTCAGAGTCAGAGTGTCAGAGTCAGAGTGTCAGAGTCAGAGTGTCAGAGTCAGAGTGTCAGAGTCAGAGTGTCAGAGTCAGAGTGTCAGAGTGTCAGAGTCAGAGTGTCAGAGTGTCAGAGTCAGAGTGTCAGTGTCAGAGTGTCAGAGTCAGAGTGTCAGAGTGACAGAGTCAGAGTGTCAGAGTGTCAGAGTCAGAGTGTCAGAGTCAGAGTGTCAGAGTCAGAGTGTCAGAGTCAGAGTCAGAGTGTCAGAGTGTCAGAGTGTCAGAGTCAGAGTCAGAGTGTCAGAGTCAGAGTGTCAGAGTCAGAGTGTCAGAGTGTCAGACTGTCAGAGTGTCAGAGTCAGAGTGTCAGAGTCAGAGTGTCAGAGTCAGAGTCAGAGTGTCAGAGTGTCAGAGTGTCAGAGTGTCAGTGTCAGTGTCAGAGTGTCAGAGTGTCAGAGTGTCAGAGTGTCAGTGTGTCAGAGTCAGAGTGTCAGTGTCTGAGTGTCAGTGTCTGAGTGTCAGAGTGTCAGAGTGTCAGAGTGTCAGAGTGTCAGTGTCAGAATGTCAGTGTGTCAGAGTCAGAGTGTCAGAGTGTCAGAGTCAGTGTCAGAGTGTCAGTGTCAGAGTGTCAGTGTCAGAGTGTCAGAGTCAGAGTGTCAGGGTGTCAGAGTCAGAGTGTCAGAGTCAGAGTGTCAGAGTCAGAGTGTCAGAGTCAGAGTGTCAGAGTCAGAGTGTCAGAGTCAGAGTGTCAGAGTCAGAGTGTCAGAGTCAGAGTGTCAGAGTCAGAGTGTCAGAGTCAGAGTGTCAGAGTCAGAGTGTCAGAGTGTCAGAGTGTCAGAGTGTCAGAGTGTCAGAGTGTCAGAGTGTCAGAGTGTCAGAGTCAGAGTGTCAGAGTGTCAGAGTGTCAGAGTGTCAGAGTGTCAGAGTCAGAGTGTCAGAGTCAGAGTGTCAGAGTCAGAGTGTCAGAGTCAGAGTGTCAGAGTGTCAGAGTGTCAGAGTGTCAGAGTGTCAGTGTCAGAATGTCAGTGTGTCAGAGTCAGAGTGTCAGAGTGTCAGAGTCAGTGTCAGAGTGTCAGTGTCAGAGTGTCAGTGTCAGAGTGTCAGAGTCAGAGTGTCAGGGTGTCAGAGTCAGAGTGTCAGAGTCAGAGTGTCAGAGTCAGAGTGTCAGAGTCAGAGTGTCAGAGTCAGAGTGTCAGAGTCAGAGTGTCAGAGTCAGAGTGTCAGAGTGTCAGAGTGTCAGAGTGTCAGAGTGTCAGAGTGTCAGAGTGTCAGAGTGTCAGAGTCAGAGTGTCAGAGTGTCAGAGTGTCAGAGTGTCAGAGTCAGAGTGTCAGAGTCAGAGTGTCAGAGTCAGAGTGTCAGAGTCAGAGTGTCAGAGTGTCAGTGTCTGAGTGTCAGAGTGTCAGAGTGTCAGAGTGTCAGAGTGTCAGTGTCAGAGTGTCAGTGTCAGTGTGTCAGAGTCAGAGTGTCAGAGTCAGAGTGTCAGTGTCTGAGTGTCAGAGTGTCAGAGTGTCAGTGTCAGAGTGTCAGTGTCAGAGTGTCAGTGTCAGAGTGTCAGTGTGTCAGAGTCAGAGTGTCAGAGTGTCAGAGTCAGAGTGTCAGAGTGTCAGAGTCAGAGTGTCAGAGTCAGTGTCAGAGTCAGTGTCAGAGTCAGTGTCAGAGTGTCAGTGTCAGAGTGTCAGTGTCAGAGTGACAGTGTCAGAGTGACAGTGTCAGAGTGTCAGAGTCAGAGTGTCAGAGTCAGAGTGTCAGAGTCAGAGTGTCAGAGTCAGAGTGTCAGAGTGTCAGAGTGTCAGAGTGTCAGAGTCAGAGTCAGAGTGTCAGAGTCAGAGTGTCAGAGTGACAGAGTCAGAGTGTCAGAGTGACAGAGTCAGAGTGTCAGAGTGTCAGAGTCAGAGTGTCAGAGTGTCAGAGTCAGACTGTCAGAGTCAGAGTGTCAGAGTCAGAGTGTCAGAGTCAGAGTGTCAGAGTCAGAGTGTCAGAGTCAGAGTGTCAGACTGTCAGAGTGTCAGAGTGTCAGAGTAAGAGTGTCAGAGTGTCAGTGTCGGAGTGTCAGTGTCAGAGTGTCAGTATCGGAGTGTCAGAGTGTCAGAGTGTCAGTGTCAGAGTGTCAGTGTCGGAGTGTCAGTGTCAGAGTGTCAGAGTGTCAGTATCGGAGTGTCAGAGTGTCAGTGTCAGAGTGTCAGAGTCAGAGTGTCAGTATCGGAGTGTCAGAGTGTCAGAGTGTCAGTGTCGGAGTGTCAGTGTCGGAGTGTCAGTGTCAGAGTGTCAGTATCGGAGTGTCAGAGTGTCAGTGTCAGAGTGTCAGTGTCGGAGTGTCAGTGTCGGAGTGTCCGTGTCGGAGTGTCAGTGTCGGAGTGTCAGTGTCGGAGTGTCAGTGTCGGAGTGTCAGTGTCGGAGTGTCAGTGTCGGAGTGTCAGTGTCGGAGTGTCAGTGTCGGAGTGTCAGTGTCGGAGTGTCAGTGTCAGAGTGTCAGTGTCAGATTGTCAGTGTCAGAGTGTCAGTGTCAGCGTGTCAGTGTCTCAGTGTCAGAGTGTCAGAGCCAGAGTGTCAGTGTCAGAGTGTCAGTATCGGAGTGTCAGAGTCAGGGTGTCAGAGTCAGAGTCAGAGTGTCAGAGTCAGAGTCAGAGTGTCAGAGTCAGAGTCAGAGTGTCAGAGTCAGAGTGTCAGAGTCAGAGTGTCAGAGTGTCAGAGTGTCAGAGTCAGAGTGTCAGAGTCAGAGTGTCAGAGTCAGAGTGTCAGAGTCAGAGTGTCAGAGTGTCAGAGTCAGAGTGTCAGAGTCAGAGTGTCAGAGTCAGAGTGTCAGAGTCAGAGTGTCAGAGTGTCAGAGTGTCAGAGTCAGAGTGTCAGAGTCAGAGTGTCAGAGTCAGAGTGTCAGTGTCAGAGTGTCAGTGTCAGAGTGTCAGAGTCAGAGTGTCTGAGTCAGAGTGTCAGAGTGTCAGAGTGTCAGAGTCAGAGTGTCAGAGTGTCAGAGTGTCAGAGTGTCAGAGTGTCAGAGTGTCAGAGTGTCAGTGTCAGAGTGTCAGTGTCAGAGTGTCAGTGTCAGAGTGTCAGTGTCAGAGTGTCAGTGTCAGTGTGTCAGAGTCAGAGTGTCAGAGTGTCAGAGTCAGAGTCAGAGTGTCAGTGTGTCAGTGTCAGAGTCAGTGTCAGAGTGTCAGTGTCAGAGTGACAGAGTCAGAGTGTCAGAGTCAGAGTGTCAGTGTCAGAGTGTCAGTGTCAGAGTGACAGTGTCAGAGTGTCAGTGTCGGAGTGTCCGTGTCGGAGTGTCAGTGTCGGAGTGTCAGTGTCGGAGAGTCAGTGTCGGAGTGTCAGTGTCGGAGTGTCAGTGTCGGAGTGTCAGTGTCGGAGTGTCAGTGTCAGAGTGTCAGTGTCAGAGTGTCAGTGTCAGAGTGTCGGTGTCAGAGTGTCAGTGTCAGTATCGGAGTGTCAGAGTGTCAGAGTCAGAGTGTCAGAGTCAGAGTGTCAGAGTCAGAGTGTCAGAGTCAGAGTGTCAGAGTGTCAGAGTGTCAGAGTGTCAGAGTCAGAGTCAGAGTGTCAGAGTCAGAGTGTCAGAGTGACAGAGTCAGAGTGTCAGAGTGACAGAGTCAGAGTGTCAGAGTGTCAGAGTCAGAGTGTCAGAGTGTCAGAGTCAGACTGTCAGAGTCAGAGTGTCAGAGTCAGAGTGTCAGAGTCAGAGTGTCAGAGTCAGAGTGTCAGAGTCAGAGTGTCAGAGTCAGAGTGTCAGACTGTCAGAGTGTCAGAGTGTCAGAGTAAGAGTGTCAGAGTGTCAGTGTCGGAGTGTCAGTGTCAGAGTGTCAGTATCGGAGTGTCAGAGTGTCAGAGTGTCAGTGTCAGAGTGTCAGTGTCGGAGTGTCAGTGTCAGAGTGTCAGAGTGTCAGTATCGGAGTGTCAGAGTGTCAGTGTCAGAGTGTCAGAGTCAGAGTGTCAGTATCGGAGTGTCAGAGTGTCAGAGTGTCAGTGTCGGAGTGTCAGTGTCGGAGTGTCAGTGTCAGAGTGTCAGTATCGGAGTGTCAGAGTGTCAGTGTCAGAGTGTCAGTGTCGGAGTGTCAGTGTCGGAGTGTCCGTGTCGGAGTGTCAGTGTCGGAGTGTCAGTGTCGGAGTGTCAGTGTCGGAGTGTCAGTGTCGGAGTGTCAGTGTCGGAGTGTCAGTGTCGGAGTGTCAGTGTCGGAGTGTCAGTGTCGGAGTGTCAGTGTCGGAGTGTCAGTGTCAGAGTGTCAGTGTCAGAGTGTCAGTGTCAGAGTGTCAGTGTCAGAGTGTCAGTGTCAGCGTGTCAGTGTCTCAGTGTCAGAGTGTCAGAGCCAGAGTGTCAGTGTCAGAGTGTCAGTATCGGAGTGTCAGAGTCAGGGTGTCAGAGTCAGAGTCAGAGTGTCAGAGTCAGAGTCAGAGTGTCAGAGTCAGAGTCAGAGTGTCAGAGTCAGAGTGTCAGAGTCAGAGTGTCAGAGTGTCAGAGTGTCAGAGTCAGAGTGTCAGAGTCAGAGTGTCAGAGTCAGAGTGTCAGAGTCAGAGTGTCAGAGTGTCAGAGTCAGAGTGTCAGAGTCAGAGTGTCAGAGTCAGAGTGTCAGAGTGTCAGAGTGTCAGAGTCAGAGTGTCAGAGTCAGAGTGTCAGAGTCAGAGTGTCAGTGTCAGAGTGTCAGTGTCAGAGTGTCAGAGTCAGAGTGTCTGAGTCAGAGTGTCAGAGTGTCAGAGTGTCAGAGTCAGAGTGTCAGAGTGTCAGAGTGTCAGAGTGTCAGAGTGTCAGAGTGTCAGTGTCAGAGTGTCAGTGTCAGAGTGTCAGTGTCAGAGTGTCAGTGTCAGAGTGTCAGTGTCAGTGTGTCAGAGTCAGAGTGTCAGAGTGTCAGAGTCAGAGTCAGAGTGTCAGTGTGTCAGTGTCAGAGTCAGTGTCAGAGTGTCAGTGTCAGAGTGACAGAGTCAGAGTGTCAGAGTCAGAGTGTCAGTGTCAGAGTGTCAGTGTCAGAGTGACAGTGTCAGAGTGTCAGAGTGTCAGTGTCAGGGTGTCAGTGTCAGGGTGTCAGTGTCAGAGTGTCAGTATCGGAGTGTCAGTATCGGAGTGTCAGAGTGTCAGTGTCGGAGTGTCAGTGTCGGAGTGTCAGTGTCGGAGTGTCAGTGTCGGAGTGTCAGTGTCGGAGTGTCAGTGTCGGAGCGTCAGAGTGTCAGAGTGTCAGTGTCAGAGTGTCAGTGTCGGAGTGTCAGTGTCGGAGTGTCAGTGTCGGAGTGTCAGTGTCAGAGTGTCAGTGTCAGAGTGTCAGTGTCAGAGTGTCAGTGTCAGAGTGTCAGAGTGTCAGAGTGTCAGTATCGGAGTGTCAGAGTGTCAGTGTCAGAGTGTCAGAGTCAGAGTGTCAGTATCGGAGTGTCAGAGTGTCAGAGTGTCAGTGTCAGAGTGTCAGTGTCGGAGTGTCAGTGTCTGAGTGTCAGTGTCAGAGTGTCAGAGTGTCAGTATCGGAGTGTCAGAGTGTCAGTGTCAGAGTGTCAGTGTCGGAGTGTCCGTGTCGGAGTGTCAGTGTCGGAGTGTCAGTGTCGGACTGTCAGTGTCGGACTGTCAGTGTCGGACTGTCAGTGTCGGAGTGTCAGTGTCAGAGTGTCAGTGTCCGAGTGTCAGTGTCAGAGTGTCAGTGTCAGAGTGTCAGTGTCAGAGTGTCAGAGTGTCAGTGTCAGTATCGGAGTGTCAGAGTGTCAGTGTCAGAGTGTCAGAGTCAGAGTGTCAGAGTCAGAGTGTCAGTGTCAGAGTGTCAGTGTCAGAGTGTCAGTGTCAGAGTGTCAGTGTCAGAGTGTCCGTGTCGGAGTGTCCGTGTCGGAGTGTCCGTGTCGGAGTGTCCGTGTCGGAGTGTCAGTGTCGGAGTGTCAGTGTCGGAGTGTCAGTGTCGGAGTGTCAGTGTCGGAGTGTCAGTGTCGGAGTGTCAGTGTCAGAGTGTCAGTGTCAGAGTGTCAGTGTCAGAGTGTCAGTGTCAGAATCGGAGTGTCAGAGTGTCAGTGTCAGAGTGTCAGAGTGTCAGTGTCAGAGTGTCAGAGTCAGAGTGTCAGAGTGTCAGTATCGGAGTGTCAGAGTGTCAGTGTCAGAGTGTCAGAGTGTCAGTGTCAGAGTGTCAGAGTGTCAGTATCGGAGTGTCAGAGTGTCAGTGTCAGAGTGTCAGAGTCAGAGTGTCAGTATCGGAGTGTCAGAGTGTCAGAGTGTCAGTGTCAGAGTGTCAGTGTCGGAGTGTCAGTGTCAGAGTGTCAGTATCGGAGTGTCAGAGTGTCAGAGTGTCAGTGTCAGAGTGTCAGTGTCGGAGTGTCAGTGTCAGAGTGTCAGAGTGTCAGTATCGGAGTGTCAGAGTGTCAGTGTCAGAGTGTCAGAGTCAGAGTGTCAGTATCGGAGTGTCAGAGTGTCAAAGTGTCAGTGTCAGAGTGTCAGTGTCGGAGTGTCAGTGTCAGAGTGTCAGTGTCAGAGTGTCAGTGTCGGAGTGTCAGTGTCGGAGTGTCCGTGTCGGAGTGTCAGTGTCAGAGTGTCAGTGTCAGAGTGTCAGTGTCAGAGTGTCAGTGTCAGCGTGTCAGTGTCAGAGTGTCAGTGTCAGAGTGTCAGAGTCAGAGTGTCAGTGTCAGAGTGTCAGTATCGGAGTGTCAGAGTCAGGGTGTCAGTATCGGAGTGTCAGAGTGTCAGAGTCAGAGTCAGAGTGTCAGAGTCAGAGTGTCAGAGTGTCAGAGTGTCAGAGTCAGAGTGTCAGAGTCAGAGTGTCAGAGTCAGAGTGTCAGAGTCAGAGTGTCAGAGTGTCAGAGTGTCAGAGTCAGAGTGTCAGAGTCAGAGTGTCAGAGTGTCAGAGTGTCAGAGTCAGAGTGTCAGTGTCAGAGTGTCAGAGTCAGAGTGTCAGTGTCAGAGTGTCAGTATCGGAGTGTCAGAGTCAGGGTGTCAGTATCGGAGTGTCAGAGTGTCAGAGTCAGAGTCAGAGTGTCAGAGTCAGAGTGTCAGAGTCAGAGTGTCAGAGTGTCAGAGTGTCAGAGTCAGAGTGTCAGAGTCAGAGTGTCAGAGTCAGAGTGTCAGAGTGTCAGAGTGTCAGAGTCAGAGTGTCAGAGTCAGAGTGTCAGAGTGTCAGAGTGTCAGAGTCAGAGTGTCAGAGTCAGAGTGTCAGAGTCAGAGTGTCAGAGTCAGAGTGTCAGTGTCAGAGTGTCAGAGTCAGAGTGTCTGAGTCAGAGTGTCAGAGTGTCAGAGTGTCAGAGTCAGAGTGTCAGAGTGTCAGAGTGTCAGAGTGTCAGAGTGTCAGAGTGTCAGAGTGTCAGAGTGTCAGTGTCAGAGTGTCAGTGTCAGAGTGTCAGTGTCAGAGTGTCAGTGTCAGTGTGTCAGAGTCAGAGTGTCAGAGTGTCAGAGTCAGAGTGTCAGTGTGTCAGTGTCAGAGTCAGTGTCAGAGTGTCAGTGTCAGAGTGTCAGTGTCAGAATGTCAGTGTCAGAGTGTCAGTGTCAGAGTGTCAGAGTGTCAGAGTGTCAGTATCGGAGTGTCAGAGTGTCAGTGTCAGAGTGTCAGAGTCAGAGTGTCAGTATCGGAGTGTCAGAGTGTCAGAGTGTCAGTGTCAGAGTGTCAGTGTCGGAGTGTCAGTGACTGAGTGTCAGTGTCAGAGTGTCAGTGTCAGAGTGTCAGTATCGGAGTGTCAGAGTGTCAGAGTGTCAGTGTCAGAGTGTCAGTGTCGGAGTGTCCGTGTCGGAGTGTCAGTGTCGGAGTGTCAGTGTCGGACTGTCAGTGTCGGACTGTCAGTGTCGGAGTGTCAGTGTCGGAGTGTCAGTGTCAGAGTGTCAGTGTCCGAGTGTCAGTGTCAGAGTGTCAGTGTCAGAGTGTCAGTGTCAGAGTGTCAGAGTGTCAGTGTCAGTATCGGAGTGTCAGAGTGTCAGTGTCAGAGTGTCAGAGTCAGAGTGTCAGAGTCAGAGTGTCAGAGTCAGAGTGTCAGTGTCAGAGTGTCAGTGTCAGAGTGTCAGTGTCAGAGTGTCAGAGTGTCAGTATCGGAGTGTCAGAGTGTCAGTGTCAGAGTGTCAGAGTGTCAGTGTCAGAGTGTCAGTGTCAGAGTGTCAGAGTGTCAGAGTGTCAGAGTGTCAGAGTGTCAGTGTCGGAGTGTCAGTGTCGGAGTGTCAGTGTCAGAGTGTCAGTATCGGAGTGTCAGAGTGTCAGAGTGTCAGTGTCAGAGTGTCAGTGTCGGAGTGTCCGTGTCGGAGTGTCCGTGTCGGAGTGTCCGTGTCGGAGTGTCAGTGTCGGAGTGTCAGTGTCGGAGTGTCCGTGTCGGAGTGTCCGTGTCGGAGTGTCAGTGTCAGAGTGTCAGTGTCGGAGTGTCAGTGTCGGAGTGTCAGTGTCAGAGTGTCAGTATCGGAGTGTCAGAGTGTCAGAGTGTCAGTGTCAGAGTGTCAGTGTCGGAGTGTCCGTGTCGGAGTGTCCGTGTCGGAGTGTCCGTGTCGGAGTGTCAGTGTCGGAGTGTCAGTGTCGGAGTGTCCGTGTCGGAGTGTCCGTGTCGGAGTGTCAGTGTCAGAGTGTCAGTGTCAGAGTGTCAGTGTCAGAGTGTCAGTGTCAGAGTGTCAGTGTCAGAGTGTCAGTGTCAGTGTCAGAGTGTCAGAGTCAGAGTGTCAGAGTCAGAGTGTCAGTGTCAGAGTGTCAGTGTCAGAGTGTCAGTGTCAGAGTGTCAGAGTCAGAGTGTCAGAGTCAGAGTGTCAGAGTCAGAGTTTCAGAGTCGGAGTGTCAGAGTCAGAGTGTCAGAGTCAGAGTGTCAGTGTCAGAGTGTCAGAGTCAGAGTGTCAGAGTCAGAGTGTCAGAGTCAGAGTGTCAGAGTCAGAGTGTCAGTGTCAGAGTGTCAGTGTCAGAGTGTCAGTGTCAGAGTGTCAGTATCGGAGTGTCAGAGTCAGAGTGTCAGTGTCAGGGTGTCAGTGTCAGGGTGTCAGTGTCAGAGTGTCAGTGTCAGAGTGTCAGAGTGTCAGAGTCAGAGTGTCAGAGTCCGAGTGTCAGAGTCAGAGTGTCAGTGTCAGAGTGTCAGTGTCAGAGTGTCAGTGTCAGAGTGTCAGAGTCAGAGTGTCAGAGTCAGAGTGTCAGAGTCAGAGTGTCAGAGGCAGAGTGTCAGAGGCAGAGTGTCAGTGTCAGAGTGTCAGTGTCAGAGTGTCAGAGTCAGAGTGTCAGAGTCAGAGTGTCAGTGTCAGAGTCAGAGTGTCAGTGTCAGAGTCAGAGTGTCAGTGTCAGAGTGTCAGTGTCAGAGTCAGAGTGTCAGAGTCAGAGTGTCAGAGTGTCAGTGTCAGTGTCAGAGTGTCAGTGTCAGACTGTCAGAGTCAGAGTGTCAGTGTCAGAGTGTCAGAGTGTCAGAGTCAGAGTGTCAGAGTCAGAGTGTCAGAGTCAGAGTGTCAGAGAGTCAGAGTCAGAGTGTCAGAGTGTCAGAGTGTCAGAGTCAGAGTGTCAGAGTGTCAGAGTGTCAGAGTGTCAGAGTCAGAGTGTCAGAGTCAGAGTGTCAGAGTCAGAGTGTCAGAGTCAGAGTGTCAGATTGTCAGTGTCAGAGTGTCAGTGTCAGAGTGTCAGTGTCAGAGTGTCAGTGTCAGAGTGTCAGTGCCAGAGTGTCAGTGTCAGAGTGTCAGTGTCAGAGTGTCAGTGTCAGGGTGTCAGTGTCAGAGTGTCAGTGTCAGAGTGTCAGTGTCAGAGTGTCAGTGTCAGAGTGTCAGAGTGTCAGTATCGGAGTGTCAGAGTGTCAGTGTCAGAGTGTCAGAGTCAGAGTGTCAGAGTCAGAGTGTCAGTATCGGAGTGTCAGAGTGTCAGTGTCAGAGTGTCAGTGTCGGAGTGTCAGTGTCAGAGTGGCAGTGTCAGAGTGTCAGTATCGGAGTGTCAGAGTGTCAGAGTGTCAGTGTCAGAGTGTCAGTGTCGGAGTGTCCGTGTCGGAGTGTCAGTGTCGGAGTGTCAGTGTCGGAGTGTCAGTGTCGGAGTGTCAGTGTCGGAGTGTCAGTGTCGGAGTGTCAGTGTCGGAGTGTCAGTGTCGGAGTGTCAGTGTCGGAGTGTCAGTGTCGGAGTGTCAGTGTCGGAGTGTCAGTGTCGGAGTGTCAGTGTCGGAGTGTCAGTGTCAGAGTGTCAGTGTCAGAGTGTCAGTGTCAGAGTGTCAGTGTCAGTATCGGAGTGTCAGAGTGTCAGTGTCAGAGTGTCAGTGTCAGAGTGTCAGTGTCAGAGTGTCAGTGTCAGAGTGTCAGAGTGTCAGTATCGCAGTGTCAGAGTGTCAGAGTCAGAGTGTCAGAGTGTCAGAGTCAGTGTCAGAGTGTCAGTGTCAGTGTGTCAGAGTCAGAGTGTCAGAGTGTCAGAGTGTCAGAGTGTCAGAGTCAGAGTGTCAGAGTCAGAGTGTTAGAGTGTCAGAGTCAGTGTCAGAGTGTCAGTGTCAGAGTGTCAGTGTCAGAGTGTCAGTGTCAGAGTGTCAGAGTCAGAGTGTCAGTGTCAGAGTGTCAGTGTCAGAGTGACAGTGTCAGAGTGTCAGAGTGTCAGTGTCAGGGTGTCAGTGTCAGAGTGTCAGTATCGGAGTGTCAGTATCGGAGTGTCAGAGTGTCAGTGTCGGAGTGTCAGTGTCAGAGTGTCAGTGTCAGAGTGTCAGTATCGGAGTGTCAGAGTGACAGTGTCAGAGTGTCAGTGTCGGAGTGTCCGTGTCGGAGTGTCAGTGTCGGAGTGTCAGTGTCGGAGAGTCAGTGTCGGAGTGTCAGTGTCGGAGTGTCAGTGTCGGAGTGTCAGTGTCGGAGTGTCAGTGTCGGAGTGTCAGTGTCAGAGTGTCAGTGTCAGAGTGTCAGTGTCAGAGTGTCAGTGTCAGAGTGTCAGTGTCAGTATCGGAGTGTCAGAGTGTCAGAGTCAGAGTGTCAGAGTCAGAGTGTCAGAGTCAGAGTGTCAGAGTCAGAGTGTCAGAGTCAGAGTGTCAGATTCAGAGTGTCAGAGTCAGAGTGTCAGTGTCAGTGTCAGAGTGTCAGTGTCAGAGTGTCAGTGTCAGAGTGTCAGTGTCAGAGTGTCAGTGTCAGAGTGTCAGAGTGTCAGTGTCAGTATCGGAGTGTCAGAGTGTCAGTGTCAGAGTGTCAGAGTCAGAGTGTCAGAGTCAGAGTGTCAGAGTCAGAGTGTCAGAGTCAGAGTGTCAGATTCAGAGTGTCAGATTCAGAGTGTCAGAGTCAGAGTGTCAGAGTCAGAGTGTCAGTGTCAGTGTCAGAGTGTCAGTGTCAGAGTGTCAGTGTCAGACTGTCAGAGTCAGAGTGTCAGTGTCAGAGTGTCAGTGTCAGAGTGTCAGAGTCAGAGTGTCAGAGTGTCAGAGTCAGAGTGTCAGAGTCAGAGTGTCAGAGAGTCAGAGTCAGAGTGTCAGAGTGTCAGAGTGTCAGTGTCAGAGTGTCAGAGTGTCAGAGTCAGAGTCAGAGTGTCAGAGTCAGAGTGTCAGAGTCAGAGTGTCAGAGTCAGAGTGTCAGAGTCAGAGTGTCAGAGTCAGAGTGTCAGAGTCAGAGTGTCAGAGTCAGAGTGTCAGAGTCAGAGTGTCAGAGTGTCAGTGTCAGAGTGTCAGTGTCAGAGTGTCAGTGTCAGAGTGTCAGTGCCAGAGTGTCAGTGTCAGAGTGTCAGTGTCGGAGTGTCAGTGTCAGAGTGTCAGTGTCAGAGTGTCAGTGTCAGAGTGTCAGTGTCAGAGTGTCAGTGTCAGAGTGTCAGAGTGTCAGTATCGGAGTGTCAGAGTGTCAGTGTCAGAGTGTCAGAGTCAGAGTGTCAGTATCGGAGTGTCAGAGTGTCAGTATCGGAGTGTCAGAGTGTCAGTGTCGGAGTGTCAGTATCAGAGTGTCAGTGTCAGAGTGTCAGTATCGGAGTGTCAGAGTGTCAGAGTGTCAGAGTGTCAGTGTCAGAGTGTCAGTGTCAGAGTGTCAGTGTCAGAGTGTTAGTGTCGGAGTGTCAGTGTCGGAGTGTCAGTGTCGGAGTGTCAGTGTCGGAGTGTCAGTGTCAGAGTGTCAGTGTCAGAGTGTCAGTGTCAGAGTGTCAGTGTCAGAGTGTCAGTATCGGAGTGTCGGAGTGTCAGTGTCAGAGTGTCAGAGTCAGAGTGTCAGTATCGGAGTGTCAGAGTGTCAGTGTCAGAGTGTCAGTGTCAGAGTGTCAGTGTCAGAGTGTCAGTATCGGAGTGTCAGAGTGTCAGAGTGTCAGTGTCAGAGTGTCAGTGTCGGAGTGTCCGTGTCGGAGTGTCCGTGTCGGAGTGTCAGTGTCGTAGTGTCCGTGTCGGAGTGTCCGTGTCGGAGTGTCAGTGTCAGAGTGTCAGTGTCAGAGTGTCAGTGTCAGAGTGTCAGTGTCAGAGTGTCAGTGTCAGAGTGTCAGTGTCAGAGTGTCAGTGTCAGTGTCAGAGTGTCAGAGTCAGAGTGTCAGAGTCAGAGTGTCAGTGTCAGAGTGTCAGTGTCAGAGTGTCAGTGTCAGAGTGTCAGAGTCAGAGTTTCAGAGTCGGAGTGTCAGAGTCAGAGTGTCAGAGTCAGAGTGTCAGTGTCAGAGTGTCAGAGTCAGAGTGTCAGAGTCAGAGTGTCAGAGTCAGAGTGTCAGAGTCAGAGTGTCAGTGTCAGAGTGTCAGTGTCAGAGTGTCAGTGTCAGAGTGTCAGTATCGGAGTGTCAGAGTCAGAGTGTCAGTGTCAGGGTGTCAGTGTCAGGGTGTCAGTGTCAGAGTGTCAGTGTCAGAGTGTCAGAGTGTCAGAGTCAGAGTGTCAGAGTCCGAGTGTCAGAGTCAGAGTGTCAGTGTCAGAGTGTCAGTGTCAGAGTGTCAGTGTCAGAGTGTCAGAGTCAGAGTGTCAGAGTGTCAGAGTCAGAGTGTCAGAGGCAGAGTGTCAGAGGCAGAGTGTCAGAGGCAGAGTGTCAGTGTCAGAGTGTCAGTGTCAGAGTGTCAGAGTCAGAGTGTCAGAGTCAGAGTGTCAGTGTCAGAGTCAGAGTGTCAGTGTCAGAGTCAGAGTGTCAGTGTCACAGTGTCAGAGTCAGAGTGTCAGAGTCAGAGTGTCAGAGTCAGAGTGTCAGTGTCAGTGTCAGAGTGTCAGTGTCAGACTGTCAGAGTCAGAGTGTCAGTGTCAGAGTGTCAGAGTGTCAGAGTCAGAGTGTCAGAGTCAGAGTGTCAGAGTCAGAGTGTCAGAGAGTCAGAGTCAGAGTGTCAGAGTGTCAGTGTCAGAGTCAGAGTGTCAGAGTGTCAGAGTGTCAGAGTCAGAGTGTCAGAGTCAGAGTGTCAGAGTCAGAGTGTCAGATTGTCAGTGTCAGAGTGTCAGTGTCAGAGTGTCAGTGTCAGAGTGTCAGTGCCAGAGTGTCAGTGTCAGAGTGTCAGTGTCAGAGTGTCAGTGTCAGAGTGTCAGTGTCAGAGTGTCAGTGTCAGAGTGTCAGTGTCAGAGTGTCAGAGTGTCAGTATCGGAGTGTCAGAGTGTCAGTGTCAGAGTGTCAGAGTCAGAGTGTCAGTATCGGAGTGTCAGAGTGTCAGTGTCAGAGTGTCAGTGTCGGAGTGTCAGTGTCAGAGTGGCAGTGTCAGAGTGTCAGTATCGGAGTGTCAGAGTGTCAGAGTGTCAGTGTCAGAGTGTCAGTGTCGGAGTGTCCGTGTCGGAGTGTCAGTGTCGGAGTGTCAGTGTCGGAGTGTCAGTGTCGGAGTGTCAGTGTCGGAGTGTCAGTGTCGGAGTGTCAGTGTCGGAGTGTCAGTGTCGGAGTGTCAGTGTCGGAGTGTCAGTGTCGGAGTGTCAGTGTCGGAGTGTCAGTGTCAGAGTGTCAGTGTCAGAGTGTCAGTGTCAGAGTGTCAGTGTCAGTATCGGAGTGTCAGAGTGTCAGTGTCAGAGTGTCAGTGTCAGAGTGTCAGTGTCAGAGTGTCAGTGTCAGAGTGTCAGAGTGTCAGTATCGCAGTGTCAGAGTGTCAGAGTCAGAGTGTCAGAGTGTCAGAGTCAGTGTCAGAGTGTCAGTGTCAGTGTGTCAGAGTCAGAGTGTCAGAGTGTCAGAGTGTCAGAGTGTCAGAGTCAGAGTGTCAGAGTCAGAGTGTCAGAGTGTCAGAGTCAGTGTCAGAGTGTCAGTGTCAGAGTGTCAGTGTCAGAGTGTCAGTGTCAGAGTGTCAGAGTCAGAGTGTCAGTGTCAGAGTGTCAGTGTCAGAGTGACAGTGTCAGAGTGTCAGAGTGTCAGTGTCAGGGTGTCAGTGTCAGAGTGTCAGTATCGGAGTGTCAGAGTGTCAGTGTCGGAGTGTCAGTGTCAGAGTGTCAGTGTCAGAGTGTCAGTATCGGAGTGTCAGAGTGACAGTGTCAGAGTGTCAGTGTCGGAGTGTCCGTGTCGGAGTGTCAGTGTCGGAGTGTCAGTGTCGGAGAGTCAGTGTCGGAGTGTCAGTGTCGGAGTGTCAGTGTCGGAGTGTCAGTGTCGGAGTGTCAGTGTCGGAGTGTCAGTGTCAGAGTGTCAGTGTCAGAGTGTCAGTGTCAGAGTGTCAGTGTCAGAGTGTCAGTGTCAGAGTGTCAGTGTCAGAGTGTCAGAGTGTCAGAGTGTCAGAGTGTCAGAGTCAGAGTGTCAGAGTCAGAGTGTCAGAGTCAGAGTGTCAGAGTCAGAGTGTCAGAGTCAGAGTGTCAGAGTCAGAGTGTCAGATTCAGAGTGTCAGAGTCAGAGTGTCAGTGTCAGTGTCAGAGTGTCAGTGTCAGAGTGTCAGTGTCAGAGTGTCAGTGTCAGAGTGTCAGTGTCAGAGTGTCAGAGTGTCAGTGTCAGTATCGGAGTGTCAGAGTGTCAGTGTCAGAGTGTCAGAGTCAGAGTGTCAGAGTCAGAGTGTCAGAGTCAGAGTGTCAGAGTCAGAGTGTCAGAGTCAGAGTGTCAGATTCAGAGTGTCAGATTCAGGGTGTCAGTGTCAGGGTGTCAGTGTCAGGGTGTCAGTGTCAGGGTGTCAGTGTCAGGGTGACAGTGTCAGTGTGTCAGAGTGTCAGTATCGGAGTGTCAGTGTCAGAGTGTCAGTGTCAGAGTGTCAGAGTGTCAGTGTAAGAGTGTCAGTGTCAGCGTGTCAGTGTCGCAGTGTCAGAGTGTCAGAGTCAGAGTGTCAGAGTGTCAGAGTCAGAGTGTCAGAGTCAGAGTGTCAGTGTCAGAGTGTCAGTGTCAGAGTGTCAGTGTCAGAGTCAGAGTGTCAGTGTCAGAGTCAGAGTGTCAGAGTCAGAGTGTCAGAGTCAGAGTGTCAGAGTCAGAGTGTCAGTGTCAGAGTGTCAGTGTCAGAGTGTCAGTGTCAGACTGTCAGAGTCAGAGTGTCAGTGTCAGAGTGTCAGTGTCAGAGTGTCAGAGTCAGAGTGTCAGAGTGTCAGAGTCAGAGTGTCAGAGTCAGAGTGTCAGAGAGTCAGAGTCAGAGTGTCAGAGTGTCAGAGTGTCAGTGTCAGAGTGTCAGAGTCAGAGTCAGAGTGTCAGAGTCAGAGTGTCAGAGTGTCAGAGTGTCAGAGTCAGAGTGTCAGAGTCAGAGTGTCAGAGTCAGAGTGTCAGAGTCAGAGTGTCAGAGTGTCAGTGTCAGAGTGTCAGTGCCAGAGTGTCAGTGTCAGAGTGTCAGTGTCGGAGTGTCAGTGTCAGAGTGTCAGTGTCAGAGTGTCAGTGTCAGAGTGTCAGTGTCAGAGTGTCAGTGTCAGAGTGTCAGTGTCAGAGTGTCAGAGTGTCAGTATCGGAGTGTCAGAGTGTCAGTGTCAGAGTGTCAGAGTGTCAGTGTCGGAGTGTCAGTGTCAGAGTGTCAGTGTCAGAGTGTCAGTGTCAGAGTGTCAGTATCGGAGTGTCAGAGTGTCAGAGTGTCAGAGTGTCAGTGTCAGAGTGTCAGTGTCAGAGTGTTAGTGTCGGAGTGTCAGTGTCGGAGTGTCAGTGTCGGAGTGTCAGTGTCGGAGTGTCAGTGTCAGAGTGTCAGTGTCAGAGTGTCAGTGTCAGAGTGTCAGTGTCAGAGTGTCAGTATCGGAGTGTCGGAGTGTCAGTGTCAGAGTGTCAGAGTCAGAGTGTCAGTATCGGAGTGTCAGAGTGTCAGTGTCAGAGTGTCAGTGTCGGAGTGTCAGTGTCAGAGTGTCAGTGTCAGAGTGTCAGTATCGGAGTGTCAGAGTGTCAGAGTGTCAGTGTCAGAGTGTCAGTGTCGGAGTGTCCGTGTCGGAGTGTCCGTGTCGGAGTGTCAGTGTCGGAGTGTCAGTGTCGGAGTGTCCGTGTCGGAGTGTCCGTGTCGGAGTGTCAGTGTCAGAGTGTCAGTGTCAGAGTGTCAGTGTCAGAGTGTCAGTGTCAGAGTGTCAGTGTCAGAGTGTCAGTGTCAGAGTGTCAGTGTCAGAGTGTCAGTGTCAGTGTCAGAGTGTCAGAGTCAGAGTGTCAGAGTCAGAGTGTCAGTGTCAGAGTGTCAGTGTCAGAGTGTCAGTGTCAGAGTGTCAGAGTCAGAGTGTCAGAGTCAGAGTTTCAGAGTCGGAGTGTCAGAGTCAGAGTGTCAGAGTCAGAGTGTCAGTGTCAGAGTGTCAGAGTCAGAGTGTCAGAGTCAGAGTGTCAGAGTCAGAGTGTCAGAGTCAGAGTGTCAGAGTCAGAGTGTCAGTGTCAGAGTGTCAGTATCGGAGTGTCAGAGTCAGAGTGTCAGTGTCAGGGTGTCAGTGTCAGGGTGTTAGTGTCAGAGTGTCAGTGTCAGAGTGTCAGAGTGTCAGAGTCAGAGTGTCAGAGTCCGAGTGTCAGAGTCAGAGTGTCAGTGTCAGAGTGTCAGTGTCAGAGTGTCAGTGTCAGAGTGTCAGAGTCAGAGTGTCAGAGTCAGAGTGTCAGAGTCAGAGTGTCAGAGGCAGAGTGTCAGAGGCAGACTGTCAGTGTCAGAGTGTCAGTGTCAGAGTGTCAGTGTCAGAGTGTCAGAGTCAGAGTGTCAGAGTCAGAGTGTCAGTGTCAGAGTCAGAGTGTCAGTGTCAGAGTGTCAGTGTCAGAGTCAGAGTGTCAGAGTCAGAGTGTCAGAGTCAGAGTGTCAGAGTGTCAGAGTCAGAGTGTCAGTGTCAGAGTGTCAGAGTGTCAGAGTCAGAGTGTCAGAGTCAGAGTGTCAGAGTCAGAGTGTCAGAGAGTCAGAGTCAGAGTGTCAGAGTGTCAGAGTGTCAGTGTCAGAGTGTCAGAGTCAGAGTGTCAGAGTGTCAGAGTGTCAGAGTGTCAGAGTGTCAGAGTCAGAGTGTCAGAGTGTCAGAGTGTCAGTGTCAGAGTCAGAGTGTCAGAGTGTCAGAGTGTCAGAGTGTCAGAGTCAGAGTGTCAGAGTCAGAGTGTCAGAGTCAGAGTGTCAGAGTCAGAGTGTCAGAGTCAGAGTGTCAGATTGTCAGTGTCAGAGTGTCAGTGTCAGAGTGTCAGTGTCAGAGTGTCAGTGCCAGAGTGTCAGTGCCAGAGTGTCAGTGTCAGAGTGTCAGTGTCAGAGTGTCAGTGTCAGAGTGTCAGTGTCAGGGTGTCAGTGTCAGAGTGTCAGTGTCAGAGTGTCAGTGTCAGAGTGTCAGTGTCAGAGTGTCAGAGTGTCAGTATCGGAGTGTCAGAGTGTCAGTGTCAGAGTGTCAGAGTCAGAGTGTCAGTATCGGAGTGTCAGAGTGTCAGTGTCAGAGTGTCAGTGTCGGAGTGTCAGTGTCAGAGTGGCAGTGTCAGAGTGTCAGTATCGGAGTGTCAGAGTGTCAGAGTGTCAGTGTCAGAGTGTCAGTGTCGGAGTGTCCGTGTCGGAGTGTCAGTGTCGGAGTGTCAGTGTCGGAGTGTCAGTGTCGGAGTGTCAGTGTCGGAGTGTCAGTGTCGGAGTGTCAGTGTCGGAGTGTCAGTGTCGGAGTGTCAGTGTCGGAGTGTCAGTGTCGGAGTGTCAGTGTCGGAGTGTCAGTGTCAGAGTGTCAGTGTCAGAGTGTCAGTGTCAGAGTGTCAGTGTCAGTATCGGAGTGTCAGAGTGTCAGTGTCAGAGTGTCAGTGTCAGAGTGTCAGTGTCAGAGTGTCAGTGTCAGAGTGTCAGAGTGTCAGTATCGCAGTGTCAGAGTGTCAGAGTCAGAGTGTCAGAGTGTCAGAGTCAGTGTCAGAGTGTCAGTGTCTGTGTGTCAGAGTCAGAGTGTCAGAGTGTCAGAGTGTCAGAGTGTCAGAGTGTCAGAGTCAGAGTGTCAGAGTCAGAGTGTCAGAGTGTCAGAGTCAGTGTCAGAGTGTCAGTGTCAGAGTGTCAGTGTCAGAGTGTCAGTGTCAGAGTGTCAGAGTCAGAGTGTCAGTGTCAGAGTGTCAGTGTCAGAGTGACAGTGTCAGAGTGTCAGAGTGTCAGTGTCAGGGTGTCAGTGTCAGAGTGTCAGTATCGGAGTGTCAGAGTGTCAGTGTCGGAGTGTCAGTGTCAGAGTGTCAGTGTCAGAGTGTCAGTATCGGAGTGTCAGAGTGACAGTGTCAGAGTGTCAGTGTCGGAGTGTCCGTGTCGGAGTGTCAGTGTCGGAGTGTCAGTGTCGGAGAGTCAGTGTCGGAGTGTCAGTGTCGGAGTGTCAGTGTCGGAGTGTCAGTGTCGGAGTGTCAGTGTCGGAGTGTCAGTGTCAGAGTGTCAGTGTCAGAGTGTCAGTGTCAGAGTGTCGGTGTCAGAGTGTCAGTGTCAGTATCGGAGTGTCAGAGTGTCAGAGTCAGAGTGTCAGAGTCAGAGTGTCAGAGTCAGAGTGTCAGAGTCAGAGTGTCAGATTCAGAGTGTCAGATTCAGAGTGTCAGAGTCAGTGTCAGAGTGTCAGTGTCAGAGTGTCAGTGTCAGAGTGTCAGTGTCAGAGTGTCAGTGTCAGAGTGTCAGAGTGTCAGTGTCAGTATCGGAGTGTCAGAGTGTCAGTGTCAGAGTGTCAGAGTCAGAGTGTCAGAGTCAGAGTGTCAGAGTCAGAGTGTCAGAGTCAGAGTGTCAGATTCAGAGTGTCAGATTCAGAGTGTCACTGTCAGGGTGTCAGTGTCAGGGTGTCAGTGTCAGGGTGTCAGTGTCAGGGTGACAGTGTCAGTGTGTCAGAGTGTCAGTATCGGAGTGTCAGTGTCAGAGTGTCAGTGTCAGAGTGTCAGAGTGTCAGTGTAAGAGTGTCAGTGTCAGCGTGTCAGTGTCGCAGTGTCAGAGTGTCAGAGTCAGAGTGTCAGAGTGTCAGAGTCAGAGTGTCAGAGTCAGAGTGTCAGTGTCAGAGTGTCAGTGTCAGAGTCAGAGTGTCAGTGTCAGAGTGTCAGTGTCAGAGTGTCAGTGTCAGAGTCAGAGTGTCAGAGTCAGAGTGTCAGAGTCAGAGTGTCAGTGTCAGTGTCAGAGTGTCAGTGTCAGAGTGTCAGTGTCAGACTGTCAGAGTCAGAGTGTCAGTGTCAGAGTGTCAGTGTCAGAGTGTCAGAGTCAGAGTGTCAGAGTGTCAGAGTCAGAGTGTCAGAGTCAGAGTGTCAGAGAGTCAGAGTCAGAGTGTCAGAGTGTCAGAGTGTCAGTGTCAGAGTGTCAGAGTCAGAGTCAGAGTGTCAGAGTCAGAGTGTCAGAGTGTCAGAGTGTCAGAGTCAGAGTGTCAGAGTCAGAGTGTCAGAGTCAGAGTGTCAGAGTCAGAGTGTCAGAGTGTCAGTGTCAGAGTGTCAGTGTCAGAGTGTCAGTGCCAGAGTGTCAGTGTCAGAGTGTCAGTGTCGGAGTGTCAGTGTCAGAGTGTCAGTGTCAGAGTGTCAGTGTCAGAGTGTCAGTGTCAGAGTGTCAGTGTCAGAGTGTCAGTGTCAGAGTGTCAGAGTGTCAGTATCGGAGTGTCAGAGTGTCAGTGTCAGAGTGTCAGAGTCAGAGTGTCAGTATCGGAGTGTCAGAGTGTCAGTATCGGAGTGTCAGAGTGTCAGTGTCGGAGTGTCAGTGTCAGAGTGTCAGTGTCAGAGTGTCAGTATCGGAGTGTCAGAGTGTCAGAGTGTCAGAGTGTCAGTGTCAGAGTGTCAGTGTCAGAGTGTTAGTGTCGGAGTGTCAGTGTCGGAGTGTCAGTGTCGGAGTGTCAGTGTCGGAGTGTCAGTGTCAGAGTGTCAGTGTCAGAGTGTCAGTGTCAGAGTGTCAGTGTCAGAGTGTCAGTATCGGAGTGTCGGAGTGTCAGTGTCAGAGTGTCAGAGTCAGAGTGTCAGTATCGGAGTGTCAGAGTGTCAGTGTCAGAGTGTCAGTGTCGGAGTGTCAGTGTCAGAGTGTCAGTGTCAGAGTGTCAGTATCGGAGTGTCAGAGTGTCAGAGTGTCAGTGTCAGAGTGTCAGTGTCGGAGTGTCCGTGTCGGAGTGTCCGTGTCGGAGTGTCAGTGTCGGAGTGTCAGTGTCGGAGTGTCAGTGTCGGAGTGTCCGTGTCGGAGTGTCCGTGTCGGAGTGTCAGTGTCAGAGTGTCAGTGTCAGAGTGTCAGTGTCAGAGTGTCAGTGTCAGAGTGTCAGTGTCAGAGTGTCAGTGTCAGTGTCAGAGTGTCAGAGTCAGAGTGTCAGAGTCAGAGTGTCAGTGTCAGAGTGTCAGTGTCAGAGTGTCAGTGTCAGAGTGTCAGAGTCAGAGTGTCAGAGTCAGAGTTTCAGAGTCGGAGTGTCAGAGTCAGAGTGTCAGAGTCAGAGTGTCAGTGTCAGAGTGTCAGAGTCAGAGTGTCAGAGTCAGAGTGTCAGAGTCAGAGTGTCAGAGTCAGAGTGTCAGTGTCAGAGTGTCAGTGTCAGAGTGTCAGTGTCAGAGTGTCAGTATCGGAGTGTCAGAGTCAGAGTGTCAGTGTCAGGGTGTCAGTGTCAGGGTGTCAGTGTCAGAGTGTCAGTGTCAGAGTGTCAGAGTGTCAGAGTCAGAGTGTCAGAGTCCGAGTGTCAGAGTCAGAGTGTCAGTGTCAGAGTGTCAGTGTCAGAGTGTCAGTGTCAGAGTGTCACAGTCAGAGTGTCAGAGTCAGAGTGTCAGAGTCAGAGTGTCAGAGGCAGAGTGTCAGAGGCAGACTGTCAGTGTCAGAGTGTCAGTGTCAGAGTGTCAGTGTCAGAGTGTCAGAGTCAGAGTGTCAGAGTCAGAGTGTCAGTGTCAGAGTCAGAGTGTCAGTGTCAGAGTGTCAGTGTCAGAGTCAGAGTGTCAGAGTCAGAGTGTCAGAGTCAGAGTGTCAGTGTCAGTGTCAGAGTGTCAGTGTCAGAGTGTCAGAGTCAGAGTGTCAGTGTCAGAGTGTCAGAG
The DNA here is from genome assembly GCF_964213995.1 of Mustelus asterias. Lineage (NCBI taxonomy): Eukaryota > Metazoa > Chordata > Chondrichthyes > Carcharhiniformes > Triakidae > Mustelus > Mustelus asterias. The sequence continues at coordinate 40,773,587 of NC_135825.1, read as the reverse complement.
TGTCAGAGTCAGAGTGTCAGAGTCAGAGTGTCAGAGTCAGAGTGTCAGAGAGTCAGAGTCAGAGTGTCAGAGTGTCAGAGTGTCAGTGTCAGAGTGTCAGAGTCAGAGTGTCAGAGTGTCAGAGTGTCAGAGTGTCAGAGTGTCAGAGTCAGAGTGTCAGAGTCAGAGTGTCAGAGTCAGAGTGTCAGAGTCAGAGTGTCAGATTGTCAGTGTCAGAGTGTCAGTGTCAGAGTGTCAGTGTCAGAGTGTCAGTGTCAGAGTGTCAGTGCCAGAGTGTCAGTGTCAGAGTGTCAGTGTCAGAGTGTCAGTGTCAGGGTGTCAGTGTCAGAGTGTCAGTGTCAGAGTGTCAGTGTCAGAGTGTCAGTGTCAGAGTGTCAGAGTGTCAGTATCGGAGTGTCAGAGTGTCAGTGTCAGAGTGTCAGAGTCAGAGTGTCAGTATCGGAGTGTCAGAGTGTCAGTGTCAGAGTGTCAGTGTCGGAGTGTCAGTGTCAGAGTGGCAGTGTCAGAGTGTCAGTATCGGAGTGTCAGAGTGTCAGAGTGTCAGTGTCAGAGTGTCAGTGTCGGAGTGTCCGTGTCGGAGTGTCAGTGTCGGAGTGTCAGTGTCGGAGTGTCAGTGTCGGAGTGTCAGTGTCGGAGTGTCAGTGTCGGAGTGTCAGTGTCGGAGTGTCAGTGTCGGAGTGTCAGTGTCGGAGTGTCAGTGTCGGAGTGTCAGTGTCGGAGTGTCAGTGTCGGAGTGTCAGTGTCGGAGTGTCAGTGTCGGAGTGTCAGTGTCGGAGTGTCAGTGTCAGAGTGTCAGTGTCAGAGTGTCAGTGTCAGAGTGTCAGTGTCAGTATCGGAGTGTCAGAGTGTCAGTGTCAGAGTGTCAGTGTCAGAGTGTCAGTGTCAGAGTGTCAGTGTCAGAGTGTCAGTGTCAGAGTGTCAGTGTCAGAGTGTCAGTGTCAGAGTGTCAGAGTGTCAGTATCGCAGTGTCAGAGTGTCAGAGTCAGAGTGTCAGAGTGTCAGAGTCAGTGTCAGAGTGTCAGTGTCAGTGTGTCAGAGTCAGAGTGTCAGAGTGTCAGAGTGTCAGAGTGTCAGAGTGTCAGAGTGTCAGAGTCAGAGTGTCAGAGTCAGAGTGTCAGAGTGTCAGAGTCAGTGTCAGAGTGTCAGTGTCAGAGTGTCAGTGTCAGAGTGTCAGTGTCAGAGTGTCAGAGTCAGAGTGTCAGTGTCAGAGTGTCAGTGTCAGAGTGACAGTGTCAGAGTGTCAGTGTCAGGGTGTCAGTGTCAGAGTGTCAGTATCGGAGTGTCAGAGTGTCAGTGTCGGAGTGTCAGAGTGTCAGAGTGTCAGTGTCAGAGTGTCAGTGTCGGAGTGTCAGTGTCGGAGTGTCAGTGTCGGAGTGTCAGTGTCGGAGTGTCAGTGTCAGAGTGTCAGTGTCAGAGTGTCAGTGTCAGAGTGTCAGTGTCAGAGTGTCAGTGTCAGAGTGTCAGTATCGGAGTGTCAGAGTGTCAGTGTCAGAGTGTCAGAGTCAGAGTGTCAGTATCGGAGTGTCAGAGTGTCAGTGTCAGAGTGTCAGTGTCAGAGTGTCAGTGTCAGAGTGTCAGTGTCAGAGTGTCAGTGTCAGAGTGTCAGTGTCGGAGTGTCAGTGTCGGAGTGTCAGTGTCGGAGTGTCAGTGTCGGAGTGTCAGTGTCAGAGTGTCAGTGTCAGAGTGTCACTGTCAGAGTGTCACTGTCAGAGTGTCAGTGTCAGAGTGTCAGTATCGGAGTGTCAGAGTGTCAGTGTCAGAGTGTCAGTATCGGAGTGTCAGAGTGTCAGTGTCAGAGTGTCAGTGTCGGAGTGTCAGTGTCAGAGTGTCAGTGTCAGAGTGTCAGTATCGGAGTGTCAGAGTGTCAGAGTGTCAGTGTCAGAGTGTCAGTGTCGGAGTGTCCGTGTCGGAGTGTCCGTGTCGGAGTGTCAGTGTCGGAGTGTCAGTGTCGGAGTGTCCGTGTCGGAGTGTCCGTGTCGGAGTGTCAGTGTCGGAGTGTCAGTGTCGGAGTGTCAGTGTCAGTGTCAGAGTGTCAGTGTCAGAGTGTCAGTGTCAGAGTGTCAGTGTCAGAGTGTCAGTGTCAGTGTGTCAGAGTGTCAGTATCGGAGTGTCAGAGTGTCAGTGTCAGAGTGTCAGTGTCAGAGTGTCAGAGTGTCAGTATCGGAGTGTCAGAGTGTCAGTGTCAGAGTGTCAGAGTCAGAGTGTCAGTATCGGAGTGTCAGAGTGTCAGAGTGTCAGTGTCGGAGTGTCAGTGTCAGAGTTTCAGTATCGGAGTGTCAGAGTGTCAGTGTCAGAGTGTCAGTGTCGGAGTGTCAGTGTCAGAGTGTCAGTGTCAGAGTGTCAGTGTCAGAGTGTCAGTATCGGAGTGTCAGAGTGTCAGAGTGTCAGTGTCAGAGTGTCAGTGTCAGTATCGGAGTGTCAGAGTGTCAGTGTCAGAGTGTCAGAGTGTCAGTGTCAGAGTGTCAGTGTCGGAGTGTCAGTGTCGGAGTGTCAGTGTCGGAGTGTCAGTGTCGGAGTGTCAGTGTCGGAGTGTCAGTGTCGGAGTGTCAGTGTCGGAGTGTCAGTGTCGGAGTGTCAGTGTCGGAGTGTCAGTGTCGGAGTGTCAGTGTCAGAGTGTCAGTGTCAGAGTGTCAGTGTCAGAGTGTCAGTGTCAGAGTGTCAGAGTGTCAGTGTCAGTATCGGAGTGTCAGAGTGTCAGTGTCAGAGTGTCAGAGTCAGAGTGTCAGAGTCAGAGTGTCAGAGTCAGAGTGTCAGAGTCAGAGTGTCAGAGTCAGAGTGTCAGAGTGTCAGTGTCAGAGTGTCAGTGTCAGAGTGTCAGTGTCAGAGTGTCAGTGTCAGGGTGTCAGTGTCAGGGTGTCAGTGTCAGGGTGACAGTGTCAGTGTGTCAGAGTGTCAGTATCGGAGTGTCAGTGTCAGAGTGTCAGTGTCAGAGTGTCAGTGTCAGAGTGTCAGTGTCAGTGTCTCAGTGTCAGTGTCTCAGTGTCAGTGTCTCAGTGTCAGAGTCAGAGTGTCAGTGTCAGAGTGTCAGTATCGGAGTGTCAGAGTCAGAGTCAGGGTGTCAGTGTCAGGGTGACAGTGTCAGAGTGTCAGTGTCAGAGTGTCAGTGTCAGAGTGTCAGTGTCAGAGTGTCAGTGTCAGAGTGTCAGTGTCTCAGTGTCAGAGTCTCAGAGTCAGAGTGTCAGAGTCAGAGTGTCAGTGTCAGAGTGTCAGTGTCAGAGTGTCAGTGTCAGTGTCAGAGTGTCAGTGTCAGAGTGTCAGTGTCAGAGTGTCAGAGTGTCAGAGTCGGAGTGTCAGAGTCAGAGTGTCAGAGTCAGAGTGTCAGAGTCAGAGTGTCAGTGTCAGAGTGTCAGAGTCAGAGTGTCAGTGTCAGAGTGTCAATGTCGGAGTGTCAGAGTCAGAGTGTCAGAGTGTCAGAGTGTCAGTGTCAGAGTGTCAGTGTCAGAGTGTCAGAGTGTCAGAGTCAGAGTGTCAGAGTCAGAGTGTCAGAGTCAGAGTGTCAGTGTCAGAGTGTCAGTGTCAGAGTGTCAGAGTCAGAGTGTCAGAGGCAGACTGTCAGAGTCAGAGTGTCAGAGTCAGAGTGTCAGAGTCGGAGTGTCAGAGTCGGAGTGTCAGTGTCAGAGTGTCAGTGTCAGAGTGTCAGAGTCAGAGTGTCAGTGTCAGAGTCAGAGTGTCAGTGTCAGAGTCAGAGTGTCAGAGTCAGAGTGTCAGAGTCAGAGTGTCAGAGTCAGAGTGTCAGAGTCAGAGTGTCAGTGTCAGAGTGTCAGTGTCAGAGTGTCAGACTGTCAGAGTCAGAGTGTCAGAGTCAGAGTGTCAGAGTCAGAGTGTCAGAGTCAGAGTGTCAGAGTGTCAGAGTGTCAGAGTGTCAGAGTGTCAGAGTCAGAGTGTCAGAGTCAGAGTGTCAGAGTCAGAGTGTCAGAGTCAGAGTGTCAGAGTCAGAGTGTCAGAGTCAGAGTGTCAGTGTCAGAGTGTCAGTGTCAGAGTCAGAGTGTCAGAGTCAGAGTGTCAGAGTGTCAGAGTGTCAGAGTCAGAGTGTCAGAGTCAGAGTCAGAGTGTCAGAGGCAGACTGGCAGAGTCAAAGTGTCAGTGTCAGAGTGTCAGTGTCAGAGTGTCAGTGTCAGACTGTCAGAGTCAGAGTGTCAGTGTCAGAGTGTCAGTGTCAGAGTGTCAGAGTGTCAGAGTGTCAGAGTGTCAGAGTCAGAGTGTCAGAGAGTCAGAGTCAGAGTGTCAGAGTGTCAGTGTCAGAGTGTCAGAGTCAGAGTCAGAGTGTCAGAGTCAGAGTGTCAGAGTGTCAGAGTCAGAGTGTCAGAGTCAGAGTGTCAGAGTCAGAGTGTCAGAGTCAGAGTGTCAGATTGTCAGTGTCAGAGTGTCAGAGTGTCAGTGTCAGAGTGTCAGTGCCAGAGTGTCAGTGCCAGAGTGTCAGTGTCAGAGTGTCAGTGTCAGAGTGTCAGTGTCAGGGTGTCAGTGTCAGAGTGTCAGTGTCAGAGTGTCAGTATCGGAGTGTCAGAGTGTCAGTGTCAGAGTGTCAGAGTCAGAGTGTCAGTATCGGAGTGTCAGAGTGTCAGTGTCAGAGTGTCAGTGTCGGAGTGTCAGTGTCAGAGTGTCAGTGTCAGAGTGTCAGTATCGGAGTGTCAGAGTGTCAGTGTCAGAGTGTCAGTGTCAGAGTGTCCGTGTCGGAGTGTCAGTGTCGGAGTGTCAGTGTCGGAGTGTCAGTGTCGGAGTGTCAGTGTCGGAGTGTCAGTGTCGGAGTGTCAGTGTCGGAGTGTCAGTGTCGGAGTGTCAGTGTCAGAGTGTCAGTGTCAGAGTGTCAGTGTCAGAGTGTCAGTGTCAGTATCGGAGTGTCAGAGTGTCAGTGTCAGAGTGTCAGAGTGTCAGTGTCAGAGTGTCAGAGTGTCAGTGTCAGAGTGTCAGTGTCAGAGTGTCAGAGTGTCAGTATCGCAGTGTCAGAGTGTCAGTGTCAGAGTGTCAGAGTGTCAGTGTCAGAGTGTCAGAGTGTCAGTGTCAGAGTGTCAGTGTCAGAGTGTCAGAGTGTCAGTATCGCAGTGTCAGAGTGTCAGAGTCAGAGTGTCAGAGTCAGTGTCAGAGTGTCAGTGTCAGTGTGTCAGAGTCAGAGTGTCAGAGTGTCAGAGTCAGAGTGTCAGAGTGTCAGTGTCAGAGTGTCAGTGTCAGAGTGTCAGAGTGTCAGAGTCAGAGTGTCAGAGTCAGAGTGTCAGAGTCAGAGTGTCAGTGTCAGAGTGTCAGTGTCAGAGTGTCAGAGTCAGAGTGTCAGAGGCAGAGTGTCAGAGTCAGAGTGTCAGAGTCAGAGTGTCAGAGTCGGAGTGTCAGAGTCGGAGTGTCAGTGTCAGAGTGTCAGTGTCAGAGTGTCAGAGTCAGAGTGTCAGTGTCAGAGTCAGAGTGTCAGTGTCGGAGTGTCAGTGTCGGAGTGTCAGTGTCAGAGTGTCAGTGTCAGAGTGTCAGTGTCAGAGTGTCAGTGTCAGAGTGTCAGTGTCAGAGTGTCAGTGTCAGAGTGTCAGTGTCAGAGTGTCAGTGTCAGAGTGTCAGTGTCAGAGTGTCAGTGTCAGAGTGTCAGTGTCAGAGTGTCAGTATCGGAGTGTCAGTGTCAGAGTGTCAGTATCGGAGTGTCAGAGTGTCAGAGTGTCAGTGTCAGAGTGTCAGTGTCGGAGTGTCAGTGTCGGAGTGTCAGTGTCGGAGTGTCAGTGTCGGAGTGTCAGTGTCGGAGTGTCAGTGTCGGAGTGTCAGTGTCGGAGTGTCAGTGTCGGAGTGTCAGTGTCGGAGTGTCAGTGTCGGAGTGTCAGTGTCGGAGTGTCAGTGTCGGAGTGTCAGTGTCGGAGTGTCGGAGTGTCAGTGTCGGAGTGTCAGTGTCGGAGTGTCAGTGTCGGAGTGTCAGTGTCGGAGTGTCAGTGTCGGAGTGTCAGTGTCGGAGTGTCAGTGTCGGAGTGTCAGTGTCGGAGTGTCAGTGTCGGAGTGTCAGTGTCGGAGTGTCAGTGTCAGAGTGTCAGTGTCAGAGTGTCAGTGTCAGAGTGTCAGTGTCAGAGTGTCAGTGTCAGAGTGTCAGTGTCGGAGTGTCAGTGTCAGAGTGTCAGTATCGGAGTGTCAGAGTGTCAGAGTGTCAGTGTCAGAGTGTCAGTGTCGGAGTGTCAGTGTCGGAGTGTCAGTGTCGGAGTGTCAGTGTCGGAGTGTCAGTGTCGGAGTGTCAGTGTCGGAGTGTCAGTGTCGGAGTGTCAGTGTCGGAGTGTCAGTGTCGGAGTGTCAGTGTCGGAGTGTCAGTGTCGGAGTGTCAGTGTCGGAGTGTCAGTGTCGGAGTGTCAGTGTCGGAGTGTCAGTGTCGGAGTGTCAGTGTCGGAGTGTCAGTGTCGGAGTGTCAGTGTCGGAGTGTCAGTGTCGGAGTGTCAGTGTCGGAGTGTCAGTGTCGGAGTGTCAGTGTCGGAGTGTCAGTGTCGGAGTGTCAGTGTCGGAGTGTCAGTGTCGGAGTGTCAGTGTCGGAGTGTCAGTGTCAGAGTGTCAGTGTCAGAGTGTCAGTGTCAGAGTGTCAGTGTCAGAATGTCAGAGTGTCAGTGTCAGTATCGGAGTGTCAGAGTGTCAGTGTCAGAGTGTCAGAGTCAGAGTGTCAGAGTCAGAGTGTCAGAGTCAGAGTGTCAGAGTGTCAGAGTCAGAGTGTCAGAGTCAGAGTGTCAGAGTCAGAGTGTCAGAGTCAGAGTGTCAGAGTGTCAGTGTCAGAGTGTCAGTGTCAGAGTGTCAGTGTCAGGGTGTCAGTGTCAGGGTGTCAGTGTCAGGGTGTCAGTGTCAGGGTGTCAGTGTCAGGGTGACAGTGTCAGTGTGTCAGAGTGTCAGTGTCAGAGTGTCAGTGTCAGAGTGTCAGTGTCAGAGTGTCAGTGTCAGAGCGTCAGTGTCAGTGTCTCAGTGTCAGAGTGTCAGTATCGGAGTGTCAGTATCGGAGTGTCAGAGTCAGAGTCAGGGTGTCAGTGTCAGGGTGACAGTGTCAGAGTATCAGTGTCAGAGTGTCAGTGTCAGAGTGTCAGTGTCAGAGTGTCAGAGTGTCAGAGTCAGAGTGTCAGAGTCAGAGTGTCAGTGTCAGAGTGTCAGTGTCAGAGTGTCAGTGTCAGAGTGTCAGTGTCAGAGTGTCAGTGTCAGAGTGACAGTGTCAGAGTGTCAGAGTGTCAGTGTCAGAGTGTCAGTGTCAGAGTGTCAGTGTCAGAGTGACAGTGTCAGAGTGACAGTGTCAGAGTGTCAGTGTCAGGGTGTCAGTGTCAGGGTGTCAGTGTCAGAGTGTCAGTATCGGAGTGTCAGAGTGTCAGTGTCAGAGTGTCAGAGTGTCAGAGTGTCAGAGTGTCAGAGTGTCAGAGTGTCAGAGTGTCAGAGTGTCAGAGTGTCAGAGTGTCGGAGTGTCAGAGTGTCAGAGTGTCAGAGTGTCAGAGTGTCAGAGTGTCAGTGTCAGAGTGTCAGAGTGTCAGTGTCAGAGTCAGAGTGTCAGTATCGGAGTGTCAGAGTGTCAGTGTCAGAGTGTCAGAGTCAGAGTGTCAGTATCGGAGTGTCAGAGTGTCAGTGTCAGAGTGTCAGTGTCGGAGTGTCAGTGTCAGAGTGTCAGTGTCAGAGTGTCAGTGTCAGAGTGTCAGTGTCAGAGTGTCAGAGTGTCAGAGTGTCAGTGTCAGAGTGTCAGTGTCAGAGTGTCAGTGTCGGAGTATCAGTGTCGGAGTGTCAGTGTCAGAGTGTCAGTGTCAGAGTGTCAGTGTCAGAGTGTCAGTGTCAGAGTGTCAGTGTCAGAGTGTCAGTATCGGAGTGTCAGAGTGTCAGTGTCAGAGTGTCAGAGTCAGAGTGTCAGTATCGGAGTGTCAGAGTGTCAGTGTCGGAGTGTCAGTGTCAGAGTGTCAGTGTCAGAGTGTCAGTATCGGAGTGTCAGAGTGTCAGAGTGTCAGTGTCAGAGTGTCAGTGTCGGAGTGTCCGTGTCGGAGTGTCAGTGTCGGAGTGTCAGTGTCGGAGTGTCAGTGTCGGAGTGTCAGTGTCGGAGTGTCAGTGTCGGAGTGTCAGTGTCAGAGTGTCAGAGTCAGAGTGTCAGAGTCAGAGTGTCAGTGTCAGAGTGTCAGAGTCAGAGTGTCAGAGGCAGACTGTCAGAGTCAGAGTGTCAGAGTCGGAGTGTCAGAGTCGGAGTGTCAGTGTCAGAGTGTCAGTGTCAGAGTGTCAGAGTCAGAGTGTCAGTGTCAGAGTCAGAGTGTCAGTGTCGGAGTGTCAGTGTCGGAGTGTCAGTGTCAGAGTGTCAGTGTCAGAGTGTCAGTGTCAGAGTGTCAGTGTCAGAGTGTCAGTGTCAGAGTGTCAGTGTCAGAGTGTCAGTGTCAGAGTGTCAGTGTCAGAGTGTCAGTGTCAGAGTGTCAGTATCGGAGTGTCAGAGTGTCAGTGTCAGAGTGTCAGAGTCAGAGTGTCAGTATCGGAGTGTCAGAGTGTCAGTGTCAGAGTGTCAGTGTCAGAGTGTCAGTGTCGGAGTGTCAGTGTCAGAGTGTCAGTATCGGAGTGTCAGAGTGTCAGAGTGTCAGTGTCAGAGTGTCAGTGTCGGAGTGTCAGTGTCGGAGTGTCAGTGTCGGAGTGTCAGTGTCGGAGTGTCAGTGTCGGAGTGTCAGTGTCGGAGTGTCAGTGTCGGAGTGTCAGTGTCGGAGTGTCAGTGTCGGAGTGTCAGTGTCGGAGTGTCAGTGTCGGAGTGTCAGTGTCGGAGTGTCAGTGTCGGAGTGTCAGTGTCGGAGTGTCAGTGTCGGAGTGTCAGTGTCGGAGTGTCAGTGTCGGAGTGTCAGTGTCGGAGTGTCAGTGTCGGAGTGTCAGTGTCGGAGTGTCAGTGTCGGAGTGTCAGTGTCGGAGTGTCAGTGTCGGAGTGTCAGTGTCGGAGTGTCAGTGTCGGAGTGTCAGTGTCGGAGTGTCAGTGTCGGAGTGTCAGTGTCGGAGTGTCAGTGTCGGAGTGTCAGTGTCGGAGTGTCAGTGTCAGAGTGTCAGTGTCAGAGTGTCAGTGTCAGAGTGTCAGTGTCAGAATGTCAGAGTGTCAGTGTCAGTATCGGAGTGTCAGAGTGTCAGTGTCAGAGTGTCAGAGTCAGAGTGTCAGAGTCAGAGTGTCAGAGTCAGAGTGTCAGAGTCAGAGTGTCAGAGTCAGAGTGTCAGAGTGTCAGAGTCAGAGTGTCAGAGTCAGAGTGTCAGAGTCAGAGTGTCAGAGTGTCAGTGTCAGAGTGTCAGTGTCAGGGTGTCAGTGTCAGGGTGTCAGTGTCAGGGTGTCAGTGTCAGGGTGTCAGTGTCAGGGTGACAGTGTCAGTGTGTCAGAGTGTCAGTGTCAGAGTGTCAGTGTCAGAGTGTCAGTGTCAGAGTGTCAGTGTCAGAGTGTCAGTGTCAGTGTCTCAGTGTCAGTGTCTCAGTGTCAGAGTGTCAGTATCGGAGTGTCAGAGTCAGAGTCAGGGTGTCAGTGTCAGGGTGACAGTGTCAGAGTATCAGTGTCAGAGTGTCAGTGTCAGAGTGTCAGTGTCAGAGTGTCAGTGTCAGAGTGTCAGTGTCAGAGTGTCAGTGTCAGAGTGACAGTGTCAGAGTGTCAGTGTCAGAGTGTCAGAGTCAGAGTGTCAGAGTCAGTGTCAGAGTGTCAGTGTCAGTGTGTCAGAGTCAGAGTGTCAGAGTGTCAGAGTCAGAGTGTCAGAGTGTCAGTGTCAGAGTGTCAGAGTGTCAGAGTCAGAGTGTCAGAGTCAGAGTGTCAGAGTCAGAGTGTCAGAGTCAGAGTGTCAGAGTCAGAGTGTCAGTGTCAGAGTGTCAGAGTCAGAGTGTCAGAGGCAGACTGTCAGAGTCAGAGTGTCAGAGTCGGAGTGTCAGAGTCGGAGTGTCAGTGTCAGAGTGTCAGTGTCAGAGTGTCAGAGTCAGAGTGTCAGTGTCAGAGTCAGAGTGTCAGTGTCGGAGTGTCAGTGTCGGAGTGTCAGTGTCAGAGTGTCAGTGTCAGAGTGTCAGTGTCAGAGTGTCAGTGTCAGAGTGTCAGTGTCAGAGTGTCAGTGTCAGAGTGTCAGTGTCAGAGTGTCAGTATCGGAGTGTCAGTGTCAGAGTGTCAGTATCGGAGTGTCAGAGTGTCAGAGTGTCAGTGTCAGAGTGTCAGTGTCGGAGTGTCAGTGTCGGAGTGTCAGTGTCGGAGTGTCAGTGTCGGAGTGTCAGTGTCGGAGTGTCAGTGTCGGAGTGTCAGTGTCGGAGTGTCAGTGTCGGAGTGTCAGTGTCGGAGTGTCAGTGTCGGAGTGTCAGTGTCGGAGTGTCAGTGTCGGAGTGTCAGTGTCGGAGTGTCAGTGTCGGAGTGTCAGTGTCGGAGTGTCAGTGTCGGAGTGTCAGTGTCGGAGTGTCAGTGTCGGAGTGTCAGTGTCGGAGTGTCAGTGTCGGAGTGTCAGTGTCGGAGTGTCAGTGTCGGAGTGTCAGTGTCGGAGTGTCAGTGTCGGAGTGTCAGTGTCGGAGTGTCAGTGTCGGAGTGTCAGTGTCGGAGTGTCAGTGTCGGAGTGTCAGTGTCGGAGTGTCAGTGTCAGAGTGTCAGTGTCAGAGTGTCAGTGTCAGAGTGTCAGTGTCGGAGTGTCAGTGTCAGAGTGTCAGTATCGGAGTGTCAGAGTGTCAGAGTGTCAGTGTCAGAGTGTCAGTGTCGGAGTGTCAGTGTCGGAGTGTCAGTGTCGGAGTGTCAGTGTCGGAGTGTCAGTGTCGGAGTGTCAGAGTGTCAGTATCGCTGTGTCAGAGTGTCAGAGTCAGAGTGTCAGAGTGTCAGTATCGCAGTGTCAGAGTGTCAGAGTCAGAGTGTCAGAGTCAGTGTCAGAGTGTCAGTGTCAGTGTGTCAGAGTCAGAGTGTCAGAGTGTCAGAGTCAGAGTGTCAGAGTGTCAGTGTCAGAGTGTCAGTGTCAGAGTGTCAGAGTGTCAGAGTGTCAGAGTCAGAGTGTCAGAGTCAGAGTGTCAGAGTCAGAGTGTCAGAGTCAGAGTGTCAGTGTCAGAGTGTCAGAGTCAGAGTGTCAGAGGCAGACTGTCAGAGTCAGAGTGTCAGAGTCGGAGTTTCAGAGTCGGAGTGTCAGTGTCAGAGTGTCAGTGTCAGAGTGTCAGAGTCAGAGTGTCAGTGTCAGAGTCAGAGTGTCAGTGTCGGAGTGTCAGTGTCGGAGTGTCAGTGTCAGAGTGTCAGTGTCAGAGTGTCAGTGTCAGAGTGTCAGTGTCAGAGTGTCAGTGTCAGAGTGTCAGTGTCAGAGTGTCAGTGTCAGAGTGTCAGTGTCAGAGTGTCAGTGTCAGAGTGTCAGTATCGGAGTGTCGGAGTGTCAGTGTCAGAGTGTCAGTGTCAGAGTGTCAGTATCGGAGTGTCAGAGTGTCAGAGTGTCAGTGTCAGAGTGTCAGTGTCGGAGTGTCAGTGTCGGAGTGTCAGTGTCGGAGTGTCAGTGTCGGAGTGTCAGTGTCGGAGTGTCAGTGTCGGAGTGTCAGTGTCGGAGTGTCAGTGTCGGAGTGTCAGTGTCGGAGTGTCAGTGTCGGAGTGTCAGTGTCGGAGTGTCAGTGTCGGAGTGTCAGTGTCGGAGTGTCAGTGTCGGAGTGTCAGTGTCGGAGTGTCAGTGTCGGAGTGTCAGTGTCGGAGTGTCAGTGTCGGAGTGTCAGTGTCGGAGTGTCAGTGTCGGAGTGTCAGTGTCGGAGTGTCAGTGTCGGAGTGTCAGTGTCAGAGTGTCAGTGTCAGAGTGTCAGTGTCAGAGTGTCAGTGTCAGAGTGTCAGTGTCAGAGTGTCAGTGTCAGAGTGTCAGTGTCAGAATGTCAGTATCGGAGTGTCAGAGTGTCAGTGTCAGAGTGTCAGAGTCAGAGTGTCAGAGTCAGAGTGTCAGAGTGTCAGAGTCAGAGTGTCAGAGTCAGAGTGTCAGAGTCAGAGTGTCAGAGTGTCAGTGTCAGAGTGTCAGTGTCAGAGTGTCAGTGTCAGAGTGTCAGTGTGTCAGTGTCAGGGTGTCAGTGTCAGGGTGTCAGTGTCAGGGTGTCAGTGTCAGGGTGTCAGTGTCAGGGTGACAGTGTCAGTGTGTCAGAGTGTCAGTGTCAGAGTGTCAGTGTCAGAGTGTCAGTGTCAGAGTGTCAGTGTCAGAGTGTCAGTGTCAGTGTCTCAGTGTCAGTGTCTCAGTGTCAGAGTGTCAGTATCGGAGTGTCAGAGTCAGAGTCAGGGTGTCAGTGTCAGGGTGACAGTGTCAGAGTATCAGTGTCAGAGTGTCAGTGTCAGAGTGTCAGTGTCAGAGTGTCAGAGTGTCAGAGTGTCAGAGTGTCAGAGTCAGAGTGTCAGAGTCAGAGTGTCAGTGTCAGAGTGTCAGTGTCAGAGTGTCAGTGTCAGAGTGTCAGTGTCAGAGTGTCAGTGTCAGAGTGTCAGTGTCAGAGTGACAGTGTCAGAGTGTCAGAGTGTCAGTGTCAGAGTGTCAGTGTCAGAGTGACAGTGTCAGAGTGTCAGGGTGTCAGTGTCATGGTGTCAGTGTCAGAGTGTCAGTATCGGAGTGTCAGAGTGTCAGTGTCGGAGTGTCAGAGTGTCAGAGTGTCAGTGTCGGAGTGTCAGAGTGTCAGAGTGTCAGAGTGTCAGTGTCGGAGTGTCAGAGTGTCAGAGTGTCAGAGTGTCAGAGTGTCAGAGTGTCAGAGTGTCAGTGTCAGAGTGTCAGTGTCAGAGTGTCAGAGTGTCAGTGTCAGAGTCAGAGTGTCAGTATCGGAGTGTCAGAGTGTCAGTGTCAGAGTGTCAGAGTCAGAGTGTCAGTATCGGAGTGTCAGAGTGTCAGTGTCAGAGTGTCAGTGTCGGAGTGTCAGTGTCGGAGTGTCAGTGTCGGAGTGTCAGTGTCGGAGTGTCAGTGTCGGAGTGTCAGTGTCGGAGTGTCAGTGTCGGAGTGTCAGTGTCGGAGTGTCAGTGTCGGAGTGTCAGTGTCGGAGTGTCAGTGTCGGAGTGTCAGTGTCGGAGTGTCAGTGTCGGAGTGTCAGTGTCGGAGTGTCAGTGTCGGAGTGTCAGTGTCGGAGTGTCAGTGTCGGAGTGTCAGTGTCGGAGTGTCAGTGTCGGAGTGTCAGTGTCGGAGTGTCAGTGTCGGAGTGTCAGTGTCGGAGTGTCAGTGTCGGAGTGTCAGTGTCGGAGTGTCAGTGTCGGAGTGTCAGTGTCGGAGTGTCAGTGTCGGAGTGTCAGTGTCGGAGTGTCAGTGTCGGAGTGTCAGTGTCGGAGTGTCAGTGTCGGAGTGTCAGTGTCGGAGTGTCAGTGTCGGAGTGTCAGTGTCGGAGTGTCAGTGTCAGAGTGTCAGTGTCAGAGTGTCAGTGTCAGAGTGTCAGTGTCAGAGTGTCAGTGTCAGAATGTCAGAGTGTCAGTGTCAGTATCGGAGTGTCAGAGTGTCAGTGTCAGAGTGTCAGAGTCAGAGTGTCAGAGTCAGAGTGTCAGAGTCAGAGTGTCAGAGTGTCAGAGTCAGAGTGTCAGAGTCAGAGTGTCAGAGTCAGAGTGTCAGAGTGTCAGTGTCAGAGTGTCAGTGTCAGGGTGTCAGTGTCAGGGTGTCAGTGTCAGGGTGTCAGTGTCAGGGTGTCAGTGTCAGGGTGACAGTGTCAGTGTGTCAGAGTGTCAGTGTCAGAGTGTCAGTGTCAGAGTGTCAGTGTCAGAGTGTCAGTGTCAGTGTCTCAGTGTCAGTGTCTCAGTGTCAGAGTGTCAGTATCGGAGTGTCAGAGTCAGAGTCAGGGTGTCAGTGTCAGGGTGACAGTGTCAGAGTATCAGTGTCAGAGTGTCAGTGTCAGAGTGTCAGTGTCAGAGTGTCAGTGTCAGAGTGTCAGAGTGTCAGAGTCAGAGTGTCAGAGTCAGAGTGTCAGTGTCAGAGTGTCAGTGTCAGAGTGTCAGTGTCAGAGTGTCAGTGTCAGAGTGTCAGTGTCAGAGTGACAGTGTCAGAGTGTCAGAGTGTCAGTGTCAGAGTGTCAGTGTCAGAGTGACAGTGTCAGGGTGTCAGTGTCAGGGTGTCAGTGTCAGGGTGTCAGTGTCAGAGTGTCAGTATCGGAGTGTCAGAGTGTCAGTGTCGGAGTGTCAGAGTGTCAGAGTGTCAGAGTGTCAGAGTGTCAGAGTGTCAGAGTGTCGGAGTGTCAGAGTGTCAGAGTGTCAGAGTGTCAGAGTGTCAGAGTGTCAGAGTGTCAGTGTCAGAGTGTCAGTGTCAGAGTGTCAGAGTGTCAGTGTCAGAGTCAGAGTGTCAGTATCGGAGTGTCAGAGTGTCAGTGTCAGAGTGTCAGAGTCAGAGTGTCAGTATCGGAGTGTCAGAGTGTCAGTGTCAGAGTGTCAGTGTCGGAGTGTCAGTGTCAGAGTGTCAGTGTCAGAGTGTCAGTGTCAGAGTGTCAGTGTCAGAGTGTCAGTATCGGAGTGTCAGAGTGTCAGAGTGTCAGTGTCAGAGTGTCAGTGTCAGAGTGTCAGTGTCAGAGTGTCAGTGTCGGAGTATCAGTGTCGGAGTGTCAGTGTCAGAGTGTCAGTGTCAGAGTGTCAGTGTCAGAGTGTCAGTGTCAGAGTGTCAGTGTCAGAGTGTCAGTATCGGAGTGTCAGAGTGTCAGTGTCAGAGTGTCAGAGTCAGAGTGTCAGTATCGGAGTGTCAGAGTGTCAGTGTCGGAGTGTCAGTGTCAGAGTGTCAGTGTCAGAGTGTCAGTATCGGAGTGTCAGAGTGTCAGAGTGTCAGTGTCAGAGTGTCAGTGTCGGAGTGTCCGTGTCGGAGTGTCAGTGTCGGAGTGTCAGTGTCGGAGTGTCAGTGTCGGAGTGTCAGTGTCGGAGTGTCAGTGTCAGAGTGTCAGTGTCAGAGTGTCAGAGTCAGAGTGTCAGAGTCAGAGTGTCAGTGTCAGAGTGTCAGAGTCAGAGTGTCAGAGGCAGACTGTCAGAGTCAGAGTGTCAGAGTCGGAGTGTCAGAGTCGGAGTGTCAGTGTCAGAGTGTCAGTGTCAGAGTGTCAGAGTCAGAGTGTCAGTGTCAGAGTCAGAGTGTCAGTGTCGGAGTGTCAGTGTCGGAGTGTCAGTGTCGGAGTGTCAGTGTCCGAGTGTCAGTGTCCGAGTGTCAGTGTCAGAGTGTCAGTGTCAGAGTGTCAGTGTCAGAGTGTCAGTGTCAGAGTGTCAGTGTCAGAGTGTCAGTGTCAGAGTGTCAGTGTCAGAGTGTCAGTGTCAGAGTGTCAGTGTCAGAGTGTCAGTGTCAGAGTGTCAGTGTCAGAGTGTCAGTGTCAGAGTGTCAGTATCGGAGTGTCAGAGTGTCAGTGTCAGAGTGTCAGAGTCAGAGTGTCAGTATCGGAGTGTCAGAGTGTCAGTGTCAGAGTGTCAGTGTCAGAGTGTCAGTGTCAGAGTGTCAGTGTCGGAGTGTCAGTGTCGGAGTGTCAGAGTGTCAGAGTGTCAGTGTCAGAGTGTCAGTGTCGGAGTGTCAGTGTCGGAGTGTCAGTGTCGGAGTGTCAGTGTCGGAGTGTCAGTGTCGGAGTGTCAGTGTCGGAGTGTCAGTGTCGGAGTGTCAGTGTCGGAGTGTCAGTGTCGGAGTGTCAGTGTCGGAGTGTCAGTGTCGGAGTGTCAGTGTCGGAGTGTCAGTGTCGGAGTGTCAGTGTCGGAGTGTCAGTGTCGGAGTGTCAGTGTCGGAGTGTCAGTGTCGGAGTGTCAGTGTCGGAGTGTCAGTGTCGGAGTGTCAGTGTCGGAGTGTCAGTGTCGGAGTGTCAGTGTCGGAGTGTCAGTGTCAGAGTGTCAGTGTCAGAGTGTCAGTGTCAGAGTGTCAGTGTCAGAGTGTCAGTGTCAGAATGTCAGAGTGTCAGTGTCAGTATCGGAGTGTCAGAGTGTCAGTGTCAGAGTGTCAGAGTCAGAGTGTCAGAGTCAGAGTGTCAGAGTCAGAGTGTCAGAGTGTCAGAGTCAGAGTGTCAGAGTCAGAGTGTCAGAGTCAGAGTGTCAGAGTCAGAGTGTCAGAGTCAGAGTGTCAGAGTGTCAGTGTCAGAGTGTCAGTGTCAGGGTGTCAGTGTCAGGGTGTCAGTGTCAGGGTGTCAGTGTCAGGGTGTCAGTGTCAGGGTGACAGTGTCAGTGTGTCAGAGTGTCAGTGTCAGAGTGTCAGTGTCAGAGTGTCAGTGTCAGAGTGTCAGTGTCAGAGTGTCAGTGTCAGAGTGTCAGTGTCAGTGTCTCAGTGTCAGTGTCTCAGTGTCAGAGTGTCAGTATCGGAGTGTCAGAGTCAGAGTCAGGGTGTCAGTGTCAGGGTGACAGTGTCAGAGTATCAGTGTCAGAGTGTCAGTGTCAGAGTGTCAGTGTCAGAGTGTCAGAGTGTCAGAGTGTCAGAGTCAGAGTGTCAGTGTCAGAGTGTCAGTGTCAGAGTGTCAGTGTCAGAGTGACAGTGTCAGAGTGTCAGAGTGTCAGTGTCAGAGTGTCAGAGTCAGAGTGTCAGAGTCAGTGTCAGAGTGTCAGTGTCAGTGTGTCAGAGTCAGAGTGTCAGAGTGTCAGAGTCAGAGTGTCAGAGTGTCAGTGTCAGAGTGTCAGTGTCAGAGTGTCAGAGTCAGAGTGTCAGAGTCAGAGTGTCAGAGTCAGAGTGTCAGAGTCAGAGTGTCAGTGTCAGAGTGTCAGAGTCAGAGTGTCAGAGGCAGACTGTCAGAGTCAGAGTGTCAGAGTCGGAGTGTCAGAGTCGGAGTGTCAGTGTCAGAGTGTCAGTGTCAGAGTGTCAGAGTCAGAGTGTCAGTGTCAGAGTCAGAGTGTCAGTGTCGGAGTGTCAGTGTCGGAGTGTCAGTGTCAGAGTGTCAGTGTCAGAGTGTCAGTGTCAGAGTGTCAGTGTCAGAGTGTCAGTGTCAGAGTGTCAGTGTCAGAGTGTCAGTGTCAGAGTGTCAGTGTCAGAGTGTCAGTGTCAGAGTGTCAGTATCGGAGTGTCAGTGTCAGAGTGTCAGTATCGGAGTGTCAGAGTGTCAGAGTGTCAGTGTCAGAGTGTCAGTGTCGGAGTGTCAGTGTCGGAGTGTCAGTGTCGGAGTGTCAGTGTCGGAGTGTCAGTGTCGGAGTGTCAGTGTCGGAGTGTCAGTGTCGGAGTGTCAGTGTCGGAGTGTCAGTGTCGGAGTGTCAGTGTCGGAGTGTCAGTGTCGGAGTGTCAGTGTCGGAGTGTCAGTGTCGGAGTGTCAGTGTCGGAGTGTCAGTGTCGGAGTGTCAGTGTCGGAGTGTCAGTGTCGGAGTGTCAGTGTCGGAGTGTCAGTGTCGGAGTGTCAGTGTCGGAGTGTCAGTGTCGGAGTGTCAGTGTCGGAGTGTCAGTGTCGGAGTGTCAGTGTCAGAGTGTCAGTGTCAGAGTGTCAGTGTCAGAGTGTCAGTGTCAGAGTGTCAGTGTCAGAGTGTCAGTGTCAGAGTGTCAGTGTCGGAGTGTCAGTGTCAGAGTGTCAGTATCGGAGTGTCAGAGTGTCAGAGTGTCAGTGTCAGAGTGTCAGTGTCGGAGTGTCAGTGTCGGAGTGTCAGTGTCGGAGTGTCAGTGTCGGAGTGTCAGAGTGTCAGTATCGCAGTGTCAGAGTGTCAGAGTCAGAGTGTCAGAGTGTCAGTATCGCAGTGTCAGAGTGTCAGAGTCAGAGTGTCAGAGTCAGTGTCAGAGTGTCAGTGTCAGTGTGTCAGAGTCAGAGTGTCAGAGTGTCAGAGTCAGAGTGTCAGAGTGTCAGTGTCAGAGTGTCAGTGTCAGAGTGTCAGAGTGTCAGAGTGTCAGAGTCAGAGTGTCAGAGTCAGAGTGTCAGAGTCAGAGTGTCAGAGTCAGAGTGTCAGAGTCAGAGTGTCAGAGTCAGAGTGTCAGTGTCAGAGTGTCAGAGTCAGAGTGTCAGAGGCAGACTGTCAGAGTCAGAGTGTCAGAGTCGGAGTGTCAGAGTCGGAGTGTCAGTGTCAGAGTGTCAGTGTCAGAGTGTCAGAGTCAGAGTGTCAGTGTCAGAGTCAGAGTGTCAGTGTCGGAGTGTCAGTGTCGGAGTGTCAGTGTCAGAGTGTCAGTGTCAGAGTGTCAGTGTCAGAGTGTCAGTGTCAGAGTGTCAGTGTCAGAGTGTCAGTGTCAGAGTGTCAGTGTCAGAGTGTCAGTGTCAGAGTGTCAGTGTCAGAGTGTCAGTATCGGAGTGTCAGAGTGTCAGTGTCAGAGTGTCAGAGTCAGAGTGTCAGTATCGGAGTGTCAGAGTGTCAGTGTCAGAGTGTCAGTGTCGGAGTGTCAGTGTCAGAGTGTCAGTATCGGAGTGTCAGAGTGTCAGAGTGTCAGTGTCAGAGTGTCAGTGTCGGAGTGTCAGTGTCGGAGTGTCAGTGTCGGAGTGTCAGTGTCGGAGTGTCAGTGTCGGAGTGTCAGTGTCGGAGTGTCAGTGTCGGAGTGTCAGTGTCGGAGTGTCAGTGTCGGAGTGTCAGTGTCGGAGTGTCAGTGTCGGAGTGTCAGTGTCGGAGTGTCAGTGTCGGAGTGTCAGTGTCGGAGTGTCAGTGTCGGAGTGTCAGTGTCGGAGTGTCAGTGTCGGAGTGTCAGTGTCGGAGTGTCAGTGTCGGAGTGTCAGTGTCGGAGTGTCAGTGTCGGAGTGTCAGTGTCGGAGTGTCAGTGTCGGAGTGTCAGTGTCGGAGTGTCAGTGTCGGAGTGTCAGTGTCGGAGTGTCAGTGTCGGAGTGTCAGTGTCAGAGTGTCAGTGTCAGAGTGTCAGTGTCAGAGTGTCAGTGTCAGAATGTCAGTATCGGAGTGTCAGAGTGTCAGTGTCAGAGTGTCAGAGTCAGAGTGTCAGAGTCAGAGTGTCAGAGTGTCAGAGTCAGAGTGTCAGAGTGTCAGAGTCAGAGTGTCAGAGTGTCAGAGTCAGAGTGTCAGAGTCAGAGTGTCAGAGTCAGAGTGTCAGAGTGTCAGTGTCAGAGTGTCAGTGTCAGAGTGTCAGTGTCAGAGTGTCAGTGTCAGAGTGTCAGTGTCAGAGTGTCAGTGTCCTGGTGTCAGTGTCAGGGTGTCAGTGTCAGGGTGTCAGTGTCAGGGTGTCAGTGTCAGGGTGTCAGTGTCAGGGTGTCAGTGTCAGGGTGTCAGTGTCAGTGTGTCAGAGTGTCAGTGTCAGAGTGTCAGTGTCAGAGTGTCAGTGTCAGAGTGTCAGTGTCAGAGTGTCAGTGTCAGAGTGTCAGTGTCAGTGTCTCAGTGTCAGTGTCTCAGTGTCAGAGTGTCAGTATCGGAGTGTCAGAGTCAGAGTCAGGGTGTCAGTGTCAGGGTGACAGTGTCAGAGTATCAGTGTCAGAGTGTCAGTGTCAGAGTGTCAGTGTCAGAGTGTCAGTGTCAGAGTGTCAGTGTCAGAGTGTCAGAGTGTCAGAGTCAGAGTGTCAGAGTCAGAGTGTCAGTGTCAGAGTGTCAGTGTCAGAGTGTCAGTGTCAGAGTGTCAGTGTCAGAGTGTCAGTGTCAGAGTGACAGTGTCAGAGTGTCAGTGTCAGAGTGTCAGTGTCAGAGTGACAGTGTCAGGGTGTCAGTGTCAGGGTGTCAGTGTCAGAGTGTCAGTATCGGAGTGTCAGAGTGTCAGTGTCGGAGTGTCAGAGTGTCAGAGTGTCAGTGTCGGAGTGTCAGAGTGTCAGAGTGTCAGAGTGTCAGAGTGTCAGTGTCAGAGTGTCAGTGTCAGAGTGTCAGAGTGTCAGTGTCAGAGTCAGAGTGTCAGTATCGGAGTGTCAGAGTGTCAGTGTCAGAGTGTCAGAGTCAGAGTGTCAGTATCGGAGTGTCAGAGTGTCAGTGTCAGAGTGTCAGTGTCGGAGTGTCAGTGTCAGAGTGTCAGTGTCAGAGTGTCAGTGTCAGAGTGTCAGTGTCAGAGTGTCAGTATCGGAGTGTCAGAGTGTCAGAGTGTCAGTGTCAGAGTGTCAGTGTCAGAGTGTCAGTGTCAGAGTGTCAGTGTCGGAGTGTCAGTGTCGGAGTGTCAGTGTCAGAGTGTCAGTGTCAGAGTGTCAGTGTCAGAGTGTCAGTGTCAGAGTGTCAGTGTCAGAGTGTCAGTATCGGAGTGTCAGAGTGTCAGTGTCAGAGTGTCAGAGTGACAGTGTCAGGGTGTCAGTGTCAGGGTGTCAGTGTCAGAGTGTCAGTATCGGAGTGTCAGAGTGTCAGTGTCGGAGTGTCAGAGTGTCAGAGTGTCAGTGTCGGAGTGTCAGAGTGTCAGAGTGTCAGAGTGTCAGAGTGTCAGTGTCAGAGTGTCAGTGTCAGAGTGTCAGAGTGTCAGTGTCAGAGTCAGAGTGTCAGTATCGGAGTGTCAGAGTGTCAGTGTCAGAGTGTCAGAGTCAGAGTGTCAGTATCGGAGTGTCAGAGTGTCAGTGTCAGAGTGTCAGTGTCGGAGTGTCAGTGTCAGAGTGTCAGTGTCAGAGTGTCAGTGTCAGAGTGTCAGTGTCAGAGTGTCAGTATCGGAGTGTCAGAGTGTCAGAGTGTCAGTGTCAGAGTGTCAGTGTCAGAGTGTCAGTGTCAGAGTGTCAGTGTCGGAGTGTCAGTGTCGGAGTGTCAGTGTCAGAGTGTCAGTGTCAGAGTGTCAGTGTCAGAGTGTCAGTGTCAGAGTGTCAGTGTCAGAGTGTCAGTATCGGAGTGTCAGAGTGTCAGTGTCAGAGTGTCAGAGTCAGAGTGTCAGTATCGGAGTGTCAGAGTGTCAGTGTCGGAGTGTCAGTGTCAGAGTGTCAGTGTCAGAGTGTCAGTATCGGAGTGTCAGAGTGTCAGAGTGTCAGTGTCAGAGTGTCAGTGTCGGAGTGTCCGTGTCGGAGTGTCAGTGTCGGAGTGTCAGTGTCGGAGTGTCAGTGTCGGAGTGTCAGTGTCGGAGTGTCAGTGTCAGAGTGTCAGTGTCAGAGTGTCAGTGTCAGAGTGTCAGTGTCAGAGTGTCAGTGTCAGAGTGTCAGTGTCAGAGTGTCAGTGTCAGAGTGTCAGTGTCAGAGTGTCAGTATCGGAGTGTCAGAGTGTCAGTGTCAGAGTGTCAGAGTCAGAGTGTCAGTATCGGAGTGTCAGAGTGTCAGTGTCAGAGTGTCAGTGTCAGAGTGTCAGTGTCGGAGTGTCAGTGTCAGAGTGTCAGTATCGGAGTGTCAGAGTGTCAGAGTGTCAGTGTCAGAGTGTCAGTGTCGGAGTGTCAGTGTCGGAGTGTCAGTGTCGGAGTGTCAGTGTCGGAGTGTCAGTGTCGGAGTGTCAGTGTCGGAGTGTCAGTGTCGGAGTGTCAGTGGCGGAGTGTCAGTGTCGGAGTGTCAGTGTCGGAGTGTCAGTGTCGGAGTGTCAGTGTCGGAGTGTCAGTGTCGGAGTGTCAGTGTCGGAGTGTCAGTGTCGGAGTGTCAGTGTCGGAGTGTCAGTGTCGGAGTGTCAGTGTCGGAGTGTCAGTGTCGGAGTGTCAGTGTCGGAGTGTCAGTGTCGGAGTGTCAGTGTCGGAGTGTCAGTGTCGGAGTGTCAGTGTCGGAGTGTCAGTGTCGGAGTGTCAGTGTCGGAGTGTCAGTGTCAGGGTGTCAGTGTCAGGGTGACAGTGTCAGAGTATCAGTGTCAGAGTGTCAGTGTCAGAGTGTCAGTGTCAGAGTGTCAGTGTCAGAGTGTCAGAGTGTCAGAGTCAGAGTGTCAGAGTCAGAGTGTCAGTGTCAGAGTGTCAGTGTCAGAGTGTCAGTGTCAGAGTGTCAGTGTCAGAGTGTCAGTGTCAGAGTGACAGTGTCAGAGTGTCAGTGTCAGAGTGTCAGTGTCAGAGTGACAGTGTCAGGGTGTCAGTGTCAGGGTGTCAGTGTCAGAGTGTCAGTATCGGAGTGTCAGAGTGTCAGTGTCGGAGTGTCAGAGTGTCAGAGTGTCAGTGTCGGAGTGTCAGAGTGTCAGAGTGTCAGAGTGTCAGAGTGTCAGAGTGTCAGAGTGTCAGTGTCAGAGTGTCAGTGTCAGAGTGTCAGAGTGTCAGTGTCAGAGTCAGAGTGTCAGTATCGGAGTGTCAGAGTGTCAGTGTCAGAGTGTCAGAGTCAGAGTGTCAGTATCGGAGTGTCAGAGTGTCAGTGTCAGAGTGTCAGTGTCGGAGTGTCAGTGTCAGAGTGTCAGTGTCAGAGTGTCAGTGTCAGAGTGTCAGTGTCAGAGTGTCAGTATCGGAGTGTCAGAGTGTCAGAGTGTCAGTGTCAGAGTGTCAGTGTCAGAGTGTCAGTGTCAGAGTGTCAGTGTCGGAGTGTCAGTGTCGGAGTGTCAGTGTCAGGGTGTCAGTGTCAGAGTGTCAGTGTCAGAGTGTCAGTGTCAGAGTGTCAGTGTCAGAGTGTCAGTATCGGAGTGTCAGAGTGTCAGTGTCAGAGTGTCAGAGTCAGAGTGTCAGTATCGGAGTGTCAGAGTGTCAGTGTCGGAGTGTCAGTGTCAGAGTGTCAGTGTCAGAGTGTCAGTATCGGAGTGTCAGAGTGTCAGAGTGTCAGTGTCAGAGTGTCAGTGTCGGAGTGTCCGTGTCGGAGTGTCAGTGTCGGAGTGTCAGTGTCGGAGTGTCAGTGTCGGAGTGTCAGTGTCGGAGTGTCAGTGTCAGAGTGTCAGTGTCAGAGTGTCAGTGTCAGAGTGTCAGTGTCAGAGTGTCAGTGTCAGAGTGTCAGTGTCAGAGTGTCAGTGTCAGAGTGTCAGTGTCAGAGTGTCAGTATCGGAGTGTCAGAGTGTCAGTGTCAGAGTGTCAGAGTCAGAGTGTCAGTATCGGAGTGTCAGAGTGTCAGTGTCAGAGTGTCAGTGTCAGAGTGTCAGTGTCAGAGTGTCAGTGTCAGAGTGTCAGTATCGGAGTGTCAGAGTGTCAGAGTGTCAGTGTCAGAGTGTCAGTGTCGGAGTGTCAGTGTCGGAGTGTCAGTGTCGGAGTGTCAGTGTCGGAGTGTCAGTGTCGGAGTGTCAGTGTCGGAGTGTCAGTGTCGGAGTGTCAGTGTCGGAGTGTCAGTGTCGGAGTGTCAGTGTCGGAGTGTCAGTGTCGGAGTGTCAGTGTCGGAGTGTCAGTGTCGGAGTGTCAGTGTCGGAGTGTCAGTGTCGGAGTGTCAGTGTCGGAGTGTCAGTGTCGGAGTGTCAGTGTCGGAGTGTCAGTGTCGGAGTGTCAGTGTCGGAGTGTCAGTGTCGGAGTGTCAGTGTCGGAGTGTCAGTGTCAGAGTGTCAGTGTCAGAGTGTCAGTGTCAGAGTGTCAGTGTCAGAGTGTCAGTGTCAGAGTGTCAGTGTCAGAGTGTCAGTGTCAGAATGTCAGAGTGTCAGTGTCAGTATCGGAGTGTCAGAGTGTCAGTGTCAGAGTGTCAGAGTCAGAGTGTCAGAGTCAGAGTGTCAGAGTCAGAGTGTCAGAGTGTCAGAGTCAGAGTGTCAGAGTCAGAGTGTCAGAGTCAGAGTGTCAGAGTGTCAGTGTCAGAGTGTCAGTGTCAGAGTGTCAGTGTCAGAGTGTCAGGGTGTCAGTGTCAGGGTGTCAGTGTCAGGGTGTCAGTGTCAGGGTGTCAGTGTCAGGGTGTCAGTGTCAGGGTGACAGTGTCAGTGTGTCAGAGTGTCAGTGTCAGAGTGTCAGTGTCAGAGTGTCAGTGTCAGAGTGTCAGTGTCAGAGTGTCAGTGTGTCAGTGTCAGTGTCTCAGTGTCAGTGTCTCAGTGTCAGTGTCTCAGTGTCAGAGTGTCAGTATCGGAGTGTCAGAGTCAGAGTCAGGGTGTCAGTGTCAGGGTGACAGTGTCAGAGTATCAGTGTCAGAGTGTCAGTGTCAGAGTGTCAGTGTCAGAGTGTCAGTGTCAGAGTGTCAGAGTGTCAGAGTCAGAGTGTCAGAGTCAGAGTGTCAGTGTCAGAGTGTCAGTGTCAGAGTGTCAGTGTCAGAGTGTCAGTGTCAGAGTGTCAGTGTCAGAGTGTCAGTGTCAGAGTGTCAGTGTCAGAGTGTCAGAGTCAGAGTGTCAGAGTCGGAGTGTCAGAGTCAGAGTGTCAGAGTCAGAGTGTCAGAGTCAGAGTGTCAGTGTCAGAGTGTCAGAGTCAGAGTGTCAGTGTCAGAGTGTCAGTGTCGGAGTGTCAGAGTCAGAGTGTCAGAGTGTCAGAGTGTCAGTGTCAGAGTGTCAGTGTCAGAGTGTCAGAGTGTCAGAGTGTCAGAGTCAGAGTGTCAGAGTCAGAGTGTCAGAGTCAGAGTGTCAGTGTCAGAGTGTCAGTGTCAGAGTGTCAGAGTCAGAGTGTCAGAGGCAGACTGTCAGAGTCAGAGTGTCAGAGTCGGAGTGTCAGAGTCGGAGTGTCAGTGTCAGAGTGTCAGTGTCAGAGTGTCAGAGTCAGAGTGTCAGTGTCAGAGTCAGAGTGTCAGTGTCAGAGTGTCAGAGTCAGAGTGTCAGTGTCAGAGTGTCAGACTGTCAGAGTCAGAGTGTCAGAGTCAGAGTGTCAGAGTCAGAGTGTCAGAGTCAGAGTGTCAGAGTCAGAGTGTCAGAGTCAGAGTGTCAGAGGCAGAGTGTCAGAGGCAGACTGTCAGAGTCAGAGTGTCAGAGTCAGAGTGTCAGAGTCGGAGTGTCAGAGTCGGAGTGTCAGAGTCAGAGTGTCAGAGTCAGAGTGTCAGAGTCAGAGTGTCAGAGTGTCAGATCAGAGTCAGTGTCGAGTAGCCAGAGTCAGAGGTCAGAGTGTCAGAGTCAGAGGTCAGAGTTCAGGTGCGAAGTCAGGTCAACAGGAGAGGTCAGAGGTCAGAGTGTCAGAGTGTCAGAGTCAGAGTGGTCAGAGTGTCAGAGTGGTCAGAGTCAGTGTCAGAGGTCAGAGTGTCAGAGTCAGAGTGTCAGAGAGTCAGAGTCAGAGTGTCAGAGTGTCAGAGTCAGAGTGTCAGAGTGTCAGAGTGTCAGAGTCAGTGTCAGAGTGTCAGTGTCAGAGTGTCAGTGTCAGAGTGACAGTGTCAGAGTGACAGTGTCAGAGTGTCAGAGTCAGAGTGTCAGTGTCAGAGTGTCAGTGTCAGAGTGACAGTGTCAGAGTGACAGTGTCAGAGTGTCAGTGTCAGGGTGTCAGTGTCAGAGTGTCAGTGTCAGAGTGTCAGTGTCAGAGTGTCAGAGTGTCAGTATCGGAGTGTCAGAGTGTCAGTGTCAGAGTGTCAGAGTCAGAGTGTCAGTATCGGAGTGTCAGAGTGTCAGTGTCAGAGTGTCAGTGTCGGAGTGTCATTGTCAGAGTGTCAGTGTCAGAGTGTCAGTATCGGAGTGTCAGAGTGTCAGTGTCAGAGTGTCAGTGTCAGAGTGTCAGTGTCAGAGTGTCAGTGTCAGAGTGTCAGTGTCAGAGTGTCAGTGTCGGAGTGTCAGTGTCGGAGTGTCAGTGTCGGAGTGTCAGTGTCAGAGTGTCAGTGTCAGAGTGTCAGTGTCAGAGTGTCAGTATCGGAGTGTCAGAGTGTCAGTGTCAGAGTGTCAGAGTCAGAGTGTCAGAGTCAGAGTGTCAGTATCGGAGTGTCAGAGTGTCAGTGTCAGAGTGTCAGTGTCGGAGTGTCAGTGTCAGAGTGTCAGTGTCAGAGTGTCAGTATCGGAGTGTCAGAGTGTCAGAGTGTCAGTGTCAGAGTGTCAGTGTCGGAGTGTCCGTGTCGGAGTGTCAGTGTCGGAGTGTCAGTGTCGGAGTGTCAGTGTCGGAGTGTCCGTGTCGGAGTGTCCGTGTCGGAGTGTCCGTGTCGGAGTGTCCGTGTCGGAGTGTCAGTGTCGGAGTGTCAGTGTCGGAGTGTCAGTGTCGGAGTGTCAGTGTCGGAGTGTCAGTGTCGGAGTGTCAGTGTCAGTGTCAGAGTGTCAGTGTCAGAGTGTCAGTGTCAGAGTGTCAGTGTCAGAGTGTCAGTGTCAGAGTGTCAGTGTCAGAGTGTCAGTGTCAGAGTGTCAGAGTGTCAGTATCGGAGTGTCAGAGTGTCAGAGTGTCAGTGTCAGAGTGTCAGTGTCAGAGTGTCAGTGTCAGAGTGTCAGTGTCAGAGTGTCAGTGTCGGAGTGTCAGTGTCAGAGTGTCAGTGTCAGAGTCAGAGTGTCAGTATCGGAGTGTCAGTATCGGAGTGTCAGAGTGTCAGAGTGTCAGTGTCAGAGTGTCAGTGTCGGAGTGTCAGTGTCGGAGTGTCAGTGTCAGAGTTTCAGTATCGGAGTGTCAGAGTGTCAGAGTGTCAGTGTCAGAGTGTCAGTGTCGGAGTGTCAGTGTCGGAGTGTCAGTGTCGGAGTGTCAGTGTCGGAGTGTCAGTGTCGGAGTGTCAGTGTCGGAGTGTCAGTGTCGGAGTGTCAGTGTCGGAGTGTCAGTGTCGGAGTGTCAGTGTCGGAGTGTCAGTGTCGGTGTGTCAGTGTCGGAGTGTCAGTGTCGGAGTGTCAGTGTCAGAGTGTCAGTGTCAGTGTCAGAGTGTCAGTGTCAGAGTGTCAGTGTCAGAGTGTCAGTGTCAGTGTCAGAGTGTCAGTGTCAGAGTGTCAGTGTCAGTGTGTCAGAGTCAGAGTGTCAGAGTGTCAGAGTCAGAGTGTCAGAGTGTCAGTGTCAGAGTGTCAGAGTGTCAGAGTGTCAGAGTCAGAGTGTCAGAGTCAGAGTGTCAGAGTCAGAGTGTCAGAGTCAGAGTGTCAGAGTCAGAGTGTCAGTGTCAGAGTGTCAGAGTCAGAGTGTCAGAGGCAGACTGTCAGAGTCAGAGTGTCAGAGTCGGAGTGTCAGAGTCGGAGTGTCAGTGTCAGAGTGTCAGTGTCAGAGTGTCAGAGTCAGAGTGTCAGTGTCAGAGTCAGAGTGTCAGTGTCGGAGTGTCAGTGTCGGAGTGTCAGTGTCAGAGTGTCAGTGTCAGAGTGTCAGTGTCAGAGTGTCAGTGTCAGAGTGTCAGTGTCAGAATGTCAGAGTGTCAGTGTCAGTATCGGAGTGTCAGAGTGTCAGTGTCAGAGTGTCAGAGTCAGAGTGTCAGAGTCAGAGTGTCAGAGTCAGAGTGTCAGAGTCAGAGTGTCAGAGTCAGAGTGTCAGAGTCAGAGTGTCAGAGTCAGAGTGTCAGAGTGTCAGTGTCAGAGTGTCAGTGTCAGAGTGTCAGGGTGTCAGTGTCAGGGTGTCAGTGTCAGGGTGTCAGTGTCAGGGTGGCAGTGTCAGGGTGACAGTGTCAGTGTGTCAGAGTGTCAGTGTCAGAGTGTCAGTGTCAGAGTGTCAGTGTCAGAGTGTCAGTGTCAGAGTGTCAGTGTCAGTGTCTCAGTGTCAGTGTCTCAGTGTCAGAGTGTCAGTATCGGAGTGTCAGAGTCAGAGTCAGGGTGTCAGTGTCAGGGTGACAGTGTCAGAGTATCAGTGTCAGAGTGTCAGTGTCAGAGTGTCAGTGTCAGAGTGTCAGTGTCAGAGTGTCAGAGTGTCAGAGTCAGAGTGTCAGAGTCAGAGTGTCAGTGTCAGAGTGTCAGTGTCAGAGTGTCAGTGTCAGAGTGTCAGTGTCAGAGTGTCAGTGTCAGAGTGTCAGAGTCAGAGTGTCAGAGTCGGAGTGTCAGAGTCAGAGTGTCAGAGTCAGAGTGTCAGAGTCAGAGTGTCAGTGTCAGAGTGTCAGAGTCAGAGTGTCAGTGTCAGAGTGTCAGTGTCGGAGTGTCAGAGTCAGAGTGTCAGAGTGTCAGAGTGTCAGTGTCAGAGTGTCAGTGTCAGAGTGTCAGAGTGTCAGAGTGTCAGAGTGTCAGAGTCAGAGTGTCAGAGTCAGAGTGTCAGAGTCAGAGTGTCAGAGTCAGAGTGTCAGTGTCAGAGTGTCAGAGTCAGAGTGTCAGAGGCAGACTGTCAGAGTCAGAGTGTCAGAGTCGGAGTGTCAGAGTCGGAGTGTCAGTGTCAGAGTGTCAGTGTCAGAGTGTCAGTGTCAGAGTGTCAGAGTCAGAGTGTCAGTGTCAGAGTCAGAGTGTCAGTGTCAGAGTGTCAGAGTCAGAGTGTCAGAGTCAGAGTGTCAGTGTCAGAGTGTCAGACTGTCAGAGTCAGAGTGTCAGAGTCAGAGTGTCAGAGTCAGAGTGTCAGAGTCAGAGTGTCAGAGTCAGAGTGTCAGAGTCAGAGTGTCAGAGGCAGACTGTCAGAGTCAGAGTGTCAGAGTCAGAGTGTCAGAGTCGGAGTGTCAGAGTCGGAGTGTCAGAGTCGGAGTGTCAGTGTCAGAGTGTCAGTGTCAGAGTCAGAGTGTCAGTGTCAGAGTCAGAGTGTCAGTGTCAGAGTGTCAGTGTCAGAGTGTCAGAGTGTCAGTGTCAGAGTCAGAGTGTCAGAGTCAGAGTGTCAGAGTCAGAGTGTCAGAGTCAGAGTGTCAGAGTCAGAGTGTCAGAGTCAGAGTGTCAGAGTCAGAGTGTCAGAGTCAGAGTGTCAGAGTCAGAGTGTCAGAGTCAGAGTGTCAGAGTCAGAGTGTCAGAGTGTCAGAGAGTCAGAGTCAGAGTGTCAGAGTGTCAGAGTCAGAGTGTCAGAGTGTCAGAGTGTCAGAGTCAGTGTCAGAGTGTCAGTGTCAGAGTGTCAGTGTCAGAGTGACAGTGTCAGAGTGACAGTGTCAGAGTGTCAGAGTCAGAGTGTCAGTGTCAGAGTGTCAGTGTCAGAGTGACAGTGTCAGAGTGACAGTGTCAGAGTGTCAGTGTCAGGGTGTCAGTGTCAGGGTGTCAGTGTCAGGGTGTCAGTGTCAGAGTGTCAGTATCGGAGTGTCAGAGTGTCAGTGTCGGAGTGTCAGTGTCGGAGTGTCAGTGTCGGAGTGTCAGTGTCAGAGTGTCAGTGTCAGAGTGTCAGTGTCAGAGTGTCAGTGTCAGAGTGTCAGTGTCAGAGTGTCAGTGTCAGAGTGTCAGAGTGTCAGTATCGGAGTGTCAGAGTGTCAGTGTCAGAGTGTCAGAGTCAGAGTGTCAGTATCGGAGTGTCAGAGTGTCAGTGTCAGAGTGTCAGTGTCGGAGTGTCATTGTCAGAGTGTCAGTGTCAGAGTGTCAGTATCGGAGTGTCAGAGTGTCAGTGTCAGAGTGTCAGTGTCAGAGTGTCAGTGTCAGAGTGTCAGTGTCAGAGTGTCAGTGTCAGAGTGTCAGTGTCAGAGTGTCAGTGTCAGAGTGTCAGTGTCAGAGTGTCAGTGTCGGAGTGTCAGTGTCGGAGTGTCAGTGTCGGAGTGTCAGTGTCAGAGTGTCAGTGTCAGAGTGTCAGTGTCAGAGTGTCAGTGTCAGAGTGTCAGTATCGGAGTGTCAGAGTGTCAGTGTCAGAGTGTCAGAGTCAGAGTGTCAGAGTCAGAGTGTCAGTATCGGAGTGTCAGAGTGTCAGTGTCAGAGTGTCAGTGTCGGAGTGTCAGTGTCAGAGTGTCAGTGTCAGAGTGTCAGTATCGGAGTGTCAGAGTGTCAGAGTGTCAGTGTCAGAGTGTCAGTGTCGGAGTGTCCGTGTCGGAGTGTCAGTGTCGGAGTGTCAGTGTCGGAGTGTCAGTGTCGGAGTGTCCGTGTCGGAGTGTCCGTGTCGGAGTGTCCGTGTCGGAGTGTCCGTGTCGGAGTGTCCGTGTCGGAGTGTCAGTGTCGGAGTGTCAGTGTCGGAGTGTCAGTGTCGGAGTGTCAGTGTCGGAGTGTCAGTGTCGGAGTGTCAGTGTCAGTGTCAGAGTGTCAGTGTCAGAGTGTCAGTGTCAGAGTGTCAGTGTCAGAGTGTCAGTGTCAGAGTGTCAGTGTCAGAGTGTCAGAGTGTCAGTATCGGAGTGTCAGAGTGTCAGAGTGTCAGTGTCAGAGTGTCAGTGTCAGAGTGTCAGTGTCAGAGTGTCAGTGTCAGAGTGTCAGTGTCGGAGTGTCAGTGTCGGAGTGTCAGTGTCGGAGTGTCAGTGTCAGAGTGTCAGTGTCAGAGTCAGAGTGTCAGTATCGGAGTGTCAGAGTGTCAGAGTGTCAGTGTCAGAGTGTCAGTGTCGGAGTGTCAGTGTCGGAGTGTCAGTGTCAGAGTTTCAGTATCGGAGTGTCAGAGTGTCAGAGTGTCAGTGTCAGAGTGTCAGTGTCGGAGTGTCAGTGTCGGAGTGTCAGTGTCGGAGTGTCAGTGTCGGAGTGTCAGTGTCGGAGTGTCAGTGTCGGAGTGTCAGTGTCGGAGTGTCAGTGTCGGAGTGTCAGTGTCGGAGTGTCAGTGTCGGAGTGTCAGTGTCGGAGTGTCAGTGTCGGAGTGTCAGTGTCGGAGTGTCAGTGTCGGTGTGTCAGTGTCGGTGTGTCAGTGTCGGAGTGTCAGTGTCGGAGTGTCAGTGTCGGAGTGTCAGTGTCGGAGTGTCAGTGTCAGTGTCAGAGTGTCAGTGTCAGAGTGTCAGTGTCAGAGTGTCAGTGTCAGAGTGTCAGTGTCAGAGTGTCAGAGTGTCAGTATCGGAGTGTCAGAGTGTCAGAGTGTCAGTGTCAGAGTGTCAGTGTCAGAGTGTCAGTGTCAGAGTGTCAGTGTCAGAGTGTCAGTGTCGGAGTGTCAGTGTCAGAGTGTCAGTGTCAGAGTCAGAGTGTCAGTATCGGAGTGTCAGTATCGGAGTGTCAGAGTGTCAGAGTGTCAGTGTCAGAGTGTCAGTGTCGGAGTGTCAGTGTCGGAGTGTCAGTGTCGGAGTGTCAGTGTCAGAGTTTCAGTATCGGAGTGTCAGTGTCAGAGTGTCAGTGTCGGAGTGTCAGTGTCGGAGTGTCAGTGTCGGAGTGTCAGTGTCGGAGTGTCAGTGTCGGAGTGTCAGTGTCGGAGTGTCAGTGTCGGAGTGTCAGTGTCGGAGTGTCAGTGTCGGAGTGTCAGTGTCGGAGTGTCAGTGTCGGTGTGTCAGTGTCGGAGTGTCAGTGTCGGAGTGTCAGTGTCAGAGTGTCAGTGTCAGTGTCAGAGTGTCAGTGTCAGAGTGTCAGTGTCAGAGTGTCAGTGTCAGAGTGTCAGTGTCAGTGTCAGAGTGTCAGTGTCAGAGTGTCAGTGTCAGTGTGTCAGAGTCAGAGTGTCAGAGTGTCAGAGTGTCAGTGTCAGAGTGTCAGAGTGTCAGAGTGTCAGAGTCAGAGTGTCAGAGTCAGAGTGTCAGAGTCAGAGTGTCAGAGTCAGAGTGTCAGAGTCAGAGTGTCAGTGTCAGAGTGTCAGAGTCAGAGTGTCAGAGGCAGACTGTCAGAGTCAGAGTGTCAGAGTCGGAGTGTCAGAGTCGGAGTGTCAGTGTCAGAGTGTCAGTGTCAGAGTGTCAGAGTCAGAGTGTCAGTGTCAGAGTCAGAGTGTCAGTGTCGGAGTGTCAGTGTCGGAGTGTCAGTGTCAGAGTGTCAGTGTCAGAGTGTCAGTGTCAGAGTGTCAGTGTCAGAGTGTCAGTGTCAGAGTGTCAGTGTCAGAATGTCAGAGTGTCAGTGTCAGTATCGGAGTGTCAGAGTGTCAGTGTCAGAGTGTCAGAGTCAGAGTGTCAGAGTCAGAGTGTCAGAGTCAGAGTGTCAGAGTGTCAGAGTCAGAGTGTCAGAGTCAGAGTGTCAGAGTCAGAGTGTCAGAGTGTCAGTGTCAGAGTGTCAGTGTCAGAGTGTCAGGGTGTCAGTGTCAGGGTGTCAGTGTCAGGGTGTCAGTGTCAGGGTGTCAGTGTCAGGGTGACAGTGTCAGTGTGTCAGAGTGTCAGTGTCAGAGTGTCAGTGTCAGAGTGTCAGTGTCAGAGTGTCAGTGTCAGAGTGTCAGTGTCAGTGTCTCAGTGTCAGTGTCTCAGTGTCAGAGTGTCAGTATCGGAGTGTCAGAGTCAGAGTCAGGGTGTCAGTGTCAGGGTGACAGTGTCAGAGTATCAGTGTCAGAGTGTCAGTGTCAGAGTGTCAGTGTCAGAGTGTCAGTGTCAGAGTGTCAGAGTGTCAGAGTCAGAGTGTCAGAGTCAGAGTGTCAGTGTCAGAGTGTCAGTGTCAGAGTGTCAGTGTCAGAGTGTCAGTGTCAGAGTGTCAGTGTCAGAGTGTCAGTGTCAGAGTGTCAGTGTCAGAGTGTCAGAGTCAGAGTGTCAGAGTCGGAGTGTCAGAGTCAGAGTGTCAGAGTCAGAGTGTCAGAGTCAGAGTGTCAGTGTCAGAGTGTCAGAGTCAGAGTGTCAGTGTCAGAGTGTCAGTGTCGGAGTGTCAGAGTCAGAGTGTCAGAGTGTCAGAGTGTCAGTGTCAGAGTGTCAGTGTCAGAGTGTCAGAGTGTCAGAGTGTCAGAGTCAGAGTGTCAGAGTCAGAGTGTCAGAGTCAGAGTGTCAGAGTCAGAGTGTCAGTGTCAGAGTGTCAGAGTCAGAGTGTCAGAGGCAGACTGTCAGAGTCAGAGTGTCAGAGTCGGAGTGTCAGAGTCAGAGTGTCAGTGTCAGAGTCAGAGTGTCAGTGTCAGAGTGTCAGAGTCAGAGTGTCAGTGTCAGAGTGTCAGAGTGTCAGAGTCAGAGTGTCAGAGTCAGAGTGTCAGAGTCAGAGTGTCAGAGTCAGAGTGTCAGAGTCAGAGTGTCAGAGTCAGAGTGTCAGAGTCAGAGTGTCAGAGTCAGAGTGTCAGAGTCAGAGTGTCAGAGTCGGAGTGTCAGAGTCGGAGTGTCAGAGTCGGAGTGTCAGTGTCAGAGTGTCAGTGTCAGAGTCAGAGTGTCAGAGTCAGAGTGTCAGTGTCAGAGTGTCAGTGTCAGAGTGTCAGTGTCAGAGTGTCAGTGTCAGAGTCAGAGTGTCAGAGTCAGAGTGTCAGAGTCAGAGTGTCAGAGTCAGAGTGTCAGAGTCAGAGTGTCAGAGTCAGAGTGTCAGAGTCAGAGTGTCAGAGTCAGAGTGTCAGAGTCAGAGTGTCAGAGTCAGAGTGTCAGAGTCAGAGTGTCAGAGTCAGAGTGTCAGAGTCTCAGAGAGTCAGAGTCAGAGTGTCAGAGTGTCAGAGTCAGAGTGTCAGAGTGTCAGAGTGTCAGAGTCAGTGTCAGAGTGTCAGTGTCAGAGTGTCAGTGTCAGAGTGACAGTGTCAGAGTGACAGTGTCAGAGTGACAGTGTCAGAGTGTCAGAGTCAGAGTGTCAGTGTCAGAGTGTCAGTGTCAGAGTGACAGTGTCGGAGTGACAGTGTCAGAGTGTCAGTGTCAGGGTGTCAGTGTCAGGGTGTCAGTGTCAGAGTGTCAGTATCGGAGTGTCAGAGTGTCAGTGTCGGAGTGTCAGTGTCGGAGTGTCAGTGTCGGAGTGTCAGTGTCAGAGTGTCAGTGTCAGAGTGTCAGTGTCAGAGTGTCAGTGTCAGAGTGTCAGTGTCAGAGTGTCAGTGTCAGAGTGTCAGAGTGTCAGTATCGGAGTGTCAGAGTGTCAGTGTCAGAGTGTCAGAGTCAGAGTGTCAGTATCGGAGTGTCAGAGTGTCAGTGTCAGAGTGTCAGTGTCGGAGTGTCATTGTCAGAGTGTCAGTGTCAGAGTGTCAGTATCGGAGTGTCAGAGTGTCAGTGTCAGAGTGTCAGTGTCAGAGTGTCAGTGTCAGAGTGTCAGTGTCAGAGTGTCAGTGTCAGAGTGTCAGTGTCAGAGTGTCAGTGTCGGAGTGTCAGTGTCGGAGTGTCAGTGTCGGAGTGTCAGTGTCAGAGTGTCAGTGTCAGAGTGTCAGTGTCAGAGTGTCAGTGTCAGAGTGTCAGTATCGGAGTGTCAGAGTGTCAGTGTCAGAGTGTCAGAGTCAGAGTGTCAGTATCGGAGTGTCAGAGTGTCAGTGTCAGAGTGTCAGTGTCGGAGTGTCAGTGTCAGAGTGTCAGTGTCAGAGTGTCAGTATCGGAGTGTCAGAGTGTCAGAGTGTCAGTGTCAGAGTGTCAGTGTCGGAGTGTCCGTGTCGGAGTGTCAGTGTCGGAGTGTCAGTGTCGGAGTGTCAGTGTCGGAGTGTCCGTGTCGGAGTGTCCGTGTCGGAGTGTCCGTGTCGGAGTGTCAGTGTCGGAGTGTCAGTGTCGGAGTGTCAGTGTCGGAGTGTCAGTGTCGGAGTGTCAGTGTCAGTGTCAGAGTGTCAGTGTCAGAGTGTCAGTGTCAGAGTGTCAGTGTCAGAGTGTCAGTGTCAGAGTGTCAGAGTGTCAGTATCGGAGTGTCAGAGTGTCAGAGTGTCAGTGTCAGAGTGTCAGTGTCAGAGTGTCAGTGTCAGAGTGTCAGTGTCGGAGTGTCAGTGTCGGAGTGTCAGTGTCGGAGTGTCAGTGTCAGAGTCAGAGTGTCAGTATCGGAGTGTCAGAGTGTCAGAGTGTCAGTGTCAGAGTGTCAGTGTCGGAGTGTCAGTGTCGGAGTGTCAGTGTCAGAGTTTCAGTATCGGAGTGTCAGAGTGTCAGAGTGTCAGTGTCAGAGTGTCAGTGTCGGAGTGTCAGTGTCGGAGTGTCAGTGTCGGAGTGTCAGTGTCGGAGTGTCAGTGTCGGAGTGTCAGTGTCGGAGTGTCAGTGTCGGAGTGTCAGTGTCGGAGTGTCAGTGTCGGAGTGTCAGTGTCGGAGTGTCAGTGTCGGAGTGTCAGTGTCGGAGTGTCAGTGTCGGAGTGTCAGTGTCGGAGTGTCAGTGTCGGAGTGTCAGTGTCGGTGTGTCAGTGTCGGTGTGTCAGTGTCGGAGTGTCAGTGTCGGAGTGTCAGTGTCGGAGTGTCAGTGTCGGAGTGTCAGTGTCAGTGTCAGAGTGTCAGTGTCAGAGTGTCAGTGTCAGAGTGTCAGTGTCAGAGTGTCAGTGTCAGAGTGTCAGTGTCAGAGTGTCAGTGTCAGAGTGTCAGAGTGTCAGTATCGGAGTGTCAGAGTGTCAGAGTGTCAGTGTCAGAGTGTCAGTGTCAGAGTGTCAGTGTCAGAGTGTCAGTGTCAGAGTGTCAGTGTCGGAGTGTCAGTGTCAGAGTGTCAGTGTCAGAGTCAGAGTGTCAGTATCGGAGTGTCAGTATCGGAGTGTCAGAGTGTCAGAGTGTCAGTGTCAGAGTGTCAGTGTCGGAGTGTCAGTGTCGGAGTGTCAGTGTCAGAGTTTCAGTATCGGAGTGTCAGAGTGTCAGAGTGTCAGTGTCGGAGTGTCAGTGTCGGAGTGTCAGTGTCGGAGTGTCAGTGTCGGAGTGTCAGTGTCGGAGTGTCAGTGTCGGAGTGTCAGTGTCGGAGTGTCAGTGTCGGAGTGTCAGTGTCGGAGTGTCAGTGTCGGAGTGTCAGTGTCGGTGTGTCAGTGTCGGAGTGTCAGTGTCGGAGTGTCAGTGTCAGAGTGTCAGTGTCAGTGTCAGAGTGTCAGTGTCAGAGTGTCAGTGTCAGAGTGTCAGTGTCAGTGTCAGAGTGTCAGTGTCAGAGTGTCAGTGTCAGAGTGTCAGTGTCAGTGTGTCAGAGTCAGAGTGTCAGAGTGTCAGAGTCAGAGTGTCAGAGTGTCAGTGTCAGAGTGTCAGAGTGTCAGAGTGTCAGAGTGTCAGAGTCAGAGTGTCAGAGTCAGAGTGTCAGAGTCAGAGTGTCAGAGTCAGAGTGTCAGAGTCAGAGTGTCAGTGTCAGAGTGTCAGAGTCAGAGTGTCAGAGGCAGACTGTCAGAGTCAGAGTGTCAGAGTCGGAGTGTCAGAGTCGGAGTGTCAGTGTCAGAGTGTCAGTGTCAGAGTGTCAGAGTCAGAGTGTCAGTGTCAGAGTCAGAGTGTCAGTGTCGGAGTGTCAGTGTCGGAGTGTCAGTGTCAGAGTGTCAGTGTCAGAGTGTCAGTGTCAGAGTGTCAGTGTCAGAGTGTCAGTGTCAGAGTGTCAGTGTCAGAATGTCAGAGTGTCAGTGTCAGTATCGGAGTGTCAGAGTGTCAGTGTCAGAGTGTCAGAGTCAGAGTGTCAGAGTCAGAGTGTCAGAGTCAGAGTGTCAGAGTCAGAGTGTCAGAGTGTCAGAGTCAGAGTGTCAGAGTCAGAGTGTCAGAGTCAGAGTGTCAGAGTCAGAGTGTCAGAGTGTCAGAGTCAGAGTGTCAGTGTCAGAGTCAGAGTGTCAGTGTCAGAGTGTCAGTGTCAGAGTGTCAGTGTCAGAGTGTCAGTGTCAGAGTGTCAGTGTCAGAGTGTCAGTGTCAGAGTGTCAGTGTCAGAGTCAGAGTGTCAGAGTCAGAGTGTCAGAGTCAGAGTGTCAGAGTCAGAGTGTCAGAGTCAGAGTGTCAGAGTCAGAGTGTCAGAGTCAGAGTGTCAGAGTCAGAGTGTCAGAGTCAGAGTGTCAGAGTGTCAGAGAGTCAGAGTCAGAGTGTCAGAGTGTCAGAGTCAGAGTGTCAGAGTGTCAGAGTGTCAGAGTCAGTGTCAGAGTGTCAGTGTCAGAGTGTCAGTGTCAGAGTGTCAGTGTCAGAGTGTCAGTGTCAGAGTGACAGTGTCAGAGTGACAGTGTCAGAGTGTCAGAGTCAGAGTGTCAGTGTCAGAGTGTCAGTGTCAGAGTGACAGTGTCAGAGTGACAGTGTCAGAGTGTCAGTGTCAGGGTGTCAGTGTCAGGGTGTCAGTGTCAGAGTGTCAGTATCGGAGTGTCGGAGTGTCAGTGTCGGAGTGTCAGTGTCGGAGTGTCAGTGTCGGAGTGTCAGTGTCAGAGTGTCAGTGTCAGAGTGTCAGTGTCAGAGTGTCAGTGTCAGAGTGTCAGTGTCAGAGTGTCAGTGTCAGAGTGTCAGTGTCAGAGTGTCAGTGTCAGAGTGTCAGAGTGTCAGTATCGGAGTGTCAGAGTGTCAGTGTCAGAGTGTCAGAGTCAGAGTGTCAGTGTCAGAGTGTCAGAGTCAGAGTGTCAGAGTCAGAGTGTCAGTATCGGAGTGTCAGAGTGTCAGTGTCAGAGTGTCAGTGTCGGAGTGTCATTGTCAGAGTGTCAGTGTCAGAGTGTCAGTATCGGAGTGTCAGAGTGTCAGTGTCAGAGTGTCAGTGTCAGAGTGTCAGTGTCAGAGTGTCAGTGTCAGAGTGTCAGTGTCAGAGTGTCAGTGTCAGAGTGTCAGTGTCAGAGTGTCAGTGTCGGAGTGTCAGTGTCGGAGTGTCAGTGTCAGAGTGTCAGTGTCAGAGTGTCAGTGTCAGAGTGTCAGTGTCAGAGTGTCAGTATCGGAGTGTCAGAGTGTCAGTGTCAGAGTGTCAGAGTCAGAGTGTCAGTATCGGAGTGTCAGAGTGTCAGTGTCAGAGTGTCAGTGTCGGAGTGTCAGTGTCAGAGTGTCAGTGTCAGAGTGTCAGTATCGGAGTGTCAGAGTGTCAGAGTGTCAGTGTCAGAGTGTCAGTGTCGGAGTGTCCGTGTCGGAGTGTCCGTGTCGGAGTGTCAGTGTCGGAGTGTCAGTGTCGGAGTGTCAGTGTCGGAGTGTCCGTGTCGGAGTGTCCGTGTCGGAGTGTCCGTGTCGGAGTGTCAGTGTCGGAGTGTCAGTGTCGGAGTGTCAGTGTCGGAGTGTCAGTGTCGGAGTGTCAGTGTCGGAGTGTCAGTGTCGGAGTGTCAGTGTCAGTGTCAGAGTGTCAGTGTCAGAGTGTCAGTGTCAGAGTGTCAGTGTCAGAGTGTCAGTGTCAGAGTGTCAGAGTGTCAGTATCGGAGTGTCAGAGTGTCAGAGTGTCAGAGTGTCAGTGTCAGAGTGTCAGAGTGTCAGTGTCAGAGTGTCAGTGTCGGAGTGTCAGTGTCGGAGTGTCAGTGTCAGAGTGTCAGTGTCAGAGTCAGAGTGTCAGTATCGGAGTGTCAGAGTGTCAGAGTGTCAGTGTCAGAGTGTCAGTGTCGGAGTGTCAGTGTCGGAGTGTCAGTGTCAGAGTTTCAGTATCGGAGTGTCAGAGTGTCAGAGTGTCAGTGTCAGAGTGTCAGTGTCGGAGTGTCAGTGTCGGAGTGTCAGTGTCGGAGTGTCAGTGTCGGAGTGTCAGTGTCGGAGTGTCAGTGTCGGAGTGTCAGTGTCGGAGTGTCAGTGTCGGAGTGTCAGTGTCGGAGTGTCAGTGTCGGAGTGTCAGTGTCGGAGTGTCAGTGTCGGTGTGTCAGTGTCGGTGTGTCAGTGTCGGAGTGTCAGTGTCGGAGTGTCAGTGTCGGAGTGTCAGTGTCGGAGTGTCAGTGTCAGTGTCAGAGTGTCAGTGTCAGAGTGTCAGTGTCAGAGTGTCAGTGTCAGAGTGTCAGTGTCAGAGTGTCAGAGTGTCAGTATCGGAGTGTCAGAGTGTCAGAGTGTCAGTGTCAGAGTGTCAGTGTCAGAGTGTCAGTGTCAGAGTGTCAGTGTCGGAGTGTCAGTGTCAGAGTGTCAGTGTCAGAGTCAGAGTGTCAGTATCGGAGTGTCAGTATCGGAGTGTCAGAGTGTCAGAGTGTCAGTGTCAGAGTGTCAGTGTCGGAGTGTCAGTGTCGGAGTGTCAGTGTCGGAGTGTCAGTGTCAGAGTTTCAGTATCGGAGTGTCAGAGTGTCAGAGTGTCAGTGTCAGAGTGTCAGTGTCGGAGTGTCAGTGTCGGAGTGTCAGTGTCGGAGTGTCAGTGTCGGAGTGTCAGTGTCGGAGTGTCAGTGTCGGAGTGTCAGTGTCGGAGTGTCAGTGTCGGAGTGTCAGTGTCGGAGTGTCAGTGTCGGAGTGTCAGTGTCGGAGTGTCAGTGTCGGAGTGTCAGTGTCGGAGTGTCAGTGTCGGAGTGTCAGTGTCAGAGTGTCAGTGTCAGTGTCAGAGTGTCAGTGTCAGAGTGTCAGTGTCAGAGTGTCAGTGTCAGAGTGTCAGTGTCAGTGTCAGAGTGTCAGTGTCAGAGTGTCAGTGTCAGTGTGTCAGAGTCAGAGTGTCAGAGTGTCAGAGTCAGAGTGTCAGAGTGTCAGTGTCAGAGTGTCAGAGTGTCAGAGTCAGAGTGTCAGAGTCAGAGTGTCAGAGTCAGAGTGTCAGAGTCAGAGTGTCAGAGTCAGAGTGTCAGTGTCAGAGTGTCAGAGTCAGAGTGTCAGAGGCAGACTGTCAGAGTCAGAGTGTCAGAGTCGGAGTGTCAGAGTCGGAGTGTCAGTGTCAGAGTGTCAGTGTCAGAGTGTCAGAGTCAGAGTGTCAGTGTCAGAGTCAGAGTGTCAGTGTCGGAGTGTCAGTGTCGGAGTGTCAGTGTCAGAGTGTCAGTGTCAGAGTGTCAGTGTCAGAGTGTCAGTGTCAGAGTGTCAGTGTCAGAATGTCAGAGTGTCAGTGTCAGTATCGGAGTGTCAGAGTGTCAGTGTCAGAGTGTCAGAGTCAGAGTGTCAGAGTCAGAGTGTCAGAGTCAGAGTGTCAGAGTCAGAGTGTCAGAGTGTCAGAGTCAGAGTGTCAGAGTCAGAGTGTCAGAGTCAGAGTGTCAGAGTCAGAGTGTCAGAGTGTCAGTGTCAGAGTGTCAGTGTCAGAGTGTCAGGGTGTCAGTGTCAGGGTGTCAGTGTCAGGGTGTCAGTGTCAGGGTGTCAGTGTCAGGGTGACAGTGTCAGTGTGTCAGAGTGTCAGTGTCAGAGTGTCAGTGTCAGAGTGTCAGTGTCAGAGTGTCAGTGTCAGAGTGTCAGTGTCAGTGTCTCAGTGTCAGTGTCTCAGTGTCAGAGTGTCAGTATCGGAGTGTCAGAGTCAGAGTCAGGGTGTCAGTGTCAGGGTGACAGTGTCAGAGTATCAGTGTCAGAGTGTCAGTGTCAGAGTGTCAGTGTCAGAGTGTCAGTGTCAGAGTGTCAGAGTGTCAGAGTCAGAGTGTCAGAGTCAGAGTGTCAGTGTCAGAGTGTCAGTGTCAGAGTGTCAGTGTCAGAGTGTCAGTGTCAGAGTGTCAGTGTCAGAGTGTCAGTGTCAGAGTGTCAGTGTCAGAGTGTCAGAGTCAGAGTGTCAGAGTCGGAGTGTCAGAGTCAGAGTGTCAGAGTCAGAGTGTCAGAGTCAGAGTGTCAGTGTCAGAGTGTCAGAGTCAGAGTGTCAGTGTCAGAGTGTCAGTGTCGGAGTGTCAGAGTCAGAGTGTCAGAGTGTCAGAGTGTCAGTGTCAGAGTGTCAGTGTCAGAGTGTCAGAGTGTCAGAGTGTCAGAGTCAGAGTGTCAGAGTCAGAGTGTCAGAGTCAGAGTGTCAGAGTCAGAGTGTCAGTGTCAGAGTGTCAGAGTCAGAGTGTCAGAGGCAGACTGTCAGAGTCAGAGTGTCAGAGTCGGAGTGTCAGAGTCGGAGTGTCAGTGTCAGAGTGTCAGTGTCAGAGTGTCAGAGTCAGAGTGTCAGTGTCAGAGTCAGAGTGTCAGTGTCAGAGTGTCAGAGTCAGAGTGTCAGTGTCAGAGTGTCAGACTGTCAGAGTCAGAGTGTCAGAGTCAGAGTGTCAGAGTCAGAGTGTCAGAGTCAGAGTGTCAGAGTCAGAGTGTCAGAGTCAGAGTGTCAGAGTCAGAGTGTCAGAGGCAGACTGTCAGAGTCAGAGTGTCAGAGTCAGAGTGTCAGAGTCGGAGTGTCAGAGTCGGAGTGTCAGAGTCGGAGTGTCAGTGTCAGAGTGTCAGTGTCAGAGTCAGAGTGTCAGTGTCAGAGTCAGAGTGTCAGTGTCAGAGTGTCAGTGTCAGAGTGTCAGTGTCAGAGTGTCAGTGTCAGAGTCAGAGTGTCAGAGTCAGAGTGTCAGAGTCAGAGTGTCAGAGTCAGAGTGTCAGAGTCAGAGTGTCAGAGTCAGAGTGTCAGAGTCAGAGTGTCAGAGTCAGAGTGTCAGAGTGTCAGAGAGTCAGAGTCAGAGTGTCAGAGTGTCAGAGTCAGAGTGTCAGAGTGTCAGAGTGTCAGAGTCAGTGTCAGAGTGTCAGTGTCAGAGTGTCAGTGTCAGAGTGACAGTGTCAGAGTGACAGTGTCAGAGTGTCAGAGTCAGAGTGTCAGTGTCAGAGTGTCAGTGTCAGAGTGACAGTGTCAGAGTGACAGTGTCAGAGTGTCAGTGTCAGAGTGTCAGTGTCAGGGTGTCAGTGTCGGAGTGTCAGTGTCGGTGTGTCAGTGTCGGTGTGTCAGTGTCGGAGTGTCAGTGTCGGAGTGTCAGTGTCGGAGTGTCAGTGTCGGAGTGTCAGTGTCAGTGTCAGAGTGTCAGTGTCAGAGTGTCAGTGTCAGAGTGTCAGTGTCAGAGTGTCAGTGTCAGAGTGTCAGAGTGTCAGTATCGGAGTGTCAGAGTGTCAGAGTGTCAGTGTCAGAGTGTCAGTGTCAGAGTGTCAGTGTCAGAGTGTCAGTGTCGGAGTGTCAGTGTCAGAGTGTCAGTGTCAGAGTGTCAGTGTCAGAGTCAGAGTGTCAGTATCGGAGTGTCAGTATCGGAGTGTCAGAGTGTCAGAGTGTCAGTGTCAGAGTGTCAGTGTCGGAGTGTCAGTGTCGGAGTGTCAGTGTCGGAGTGTCAGTGTCAGAGTTTCAGTATCGGAGTGTCAGAGTGTCAGAGTGTCAGTGTCAGAGTGTCAGTGTCGGAGTGTCAGTGTCGGAGTGTCAGTGTCGGAGTGTCAGTGTCGGAGTGTCAGTGTCGGAGTGTCAGTGTCGGAGTGTCAGTGTCGGAGTGTCAGTGTCGGAGTGTCAGTGTCGGAGTGTCAGTGTCGGTGTGTCAGTGTCGGAGTGTCAGTGTCGGAGTGTCAGTGTCAGAGTGTCAGTGTCAGTGTCAGAGTGTCAGTGTCAGAGTGTCAGTGTCAGAGTGTCAGTGTCAGAGTGTCAGTGTCAGTGTCAGAGTGTCAGTGTCAGAGTGTCAGTGTCAGTGTGTCAGAGTCAGAGTGTCAGAGTGTCAGAGTCAGAGTGTCAGAGTGTCAGTGTCAGAGTGTCAGAGTGTCAGAGTCAGAGTGTCAGAGTCAGAGTGTCAGAGTCAGAGTGTCAGAGTCAGAGTGTCAGAGTCAGAGTGTCAGTGTCAGAGTGTCAGAGTCAGAGTGTCAGAGGCAGACTGTCAGAGTCAGAGTGTCAGAGTCGGAGTGTCAGAGTCGGAGTGTCAGTGTCAGAGTGTCAGTGTCAGAGTGTCAGAGTCAGAGTGTCAGTGTCAGAGTCAGAGTGTCAGTGTCGGAGTGTCAGTGTCGGAGTGTCAGTGTCAGAGTGTCAGTGTCAGAGTGTCAGTGTCAGAGTGTCAGTGTCAGAGTGTCAGTGTCAGAGTGTCAGTGTCAGAATGTCAGAGTGTCAGTGTCAGTATCGGAGTGTCAGAGTGTCAGTGTCAGAGTGTCAGAGTCAGAGTGTCAGAGTCAGAGTGTCAGAGTCAGAGTGTCAGAGTCAGAGTGTCAGAGTGTCAGAGTCAGAGTGTCAGAGTCAGAGTGTCAGAGTCAGAGTGTCAGAGTCAGAGTGTCAGAGTGTCAGTGTCAGAGTGTCAGTGTCAGAGTGTCAGGGTGTCAGTGTCAGGGTGTCAGTGTCAGGGTGTCAGTGTCAGGGTGTCAGTGTCAGGGTGACAGTGTCAGTGTGTCAGAGTGTCAGTGTCAGAGTGTCAGTGTCAGAGTGTCAGTGTCAGAGTGTCAGTGTCAGAGTGTCAGTGTCAGTGTCTCAGTGTCAGTGTCTCAGTGTCAGAGTGTCAGTATCGGAGTGTCAGAGTCAGAGTCAGGGTGTCAGTGTCAGGGTGACAGTGTCAGAGTATCAGTGTCAGAGTGTCAGTGTCAGAGTGTCAGTGTCAGAGTGTCAGTGTCAGAGTGTCAGAGTGTCAGAGTCAGAGTGTCAGAGTCAGAGTGTCAGTGTCAGAGTGTCAGTGTCAGAGTGTCAGTGTCAGAGTGTCAGTGTCAGAGTGTCAGTGTCAGAGTGTCAGTGTCAGAGTGTCAGTGTCAGAGTGTCAGAGTCAGAGTGTCAGAGTCGGAGTGTCAGAGTCAGAGTGTCAGAGTCAGAGTGTCAGAGTCAGAGTGTCAGTGTCAGAGTGTCAGAGTCAGAGTGTCAGTGTCAGAGTGTCAGTGTCGGAGTGTCAGAGTCAGAGTGTCAGAGTGTCAGAGTGTCAGTGTCAGAGTGTCAGTGTCAGAGTGTCAGAGTGTCAGAGTGTCAGAGTCAGAGTGTCAGAGTCAGAGTGTCAGAGTCAGAGTGTCAGAGTCAGAGTGTCAGTGTCAGAGTGTCAGAGTCAGAGTGTCAGAGGCAGACTGTCAGAGTCAGAGTGTCAGAGTCGGAGTGTCAGAGTCGGAGTGTCAGTGTCAGAGTGTCAGTGTCAGAGTGTCAGAGTCAGAGTGTCAGTGTCAGAGTCAGAGTGTCAGTGTCAGAGTGTCAGAGTCAGAGTGTCAGTGTCAGAGTGTCAGACTGTCAGAGTCAGAGTGTCAGAGTCAGAGTGTCAGAGTCAGAGTGTCAGAGTCAGAGTGTCAGAGTCAGAGTGTCAGAGTCAGAGTGTCAGAGGCAGACTGTCAGAGTCAGAGTGTCAGAGTCAGAGTGTCAGAGTCGGAGTGTCAGAGTCGGAGTGTCAGAGTCGGAGTGTCAGTGTCAGAGTGTCAGTGTCAGAGTCAGAGTGTCAGTGTCAGAGTCAGAGTGTCAGTGTCAGAGTGTCAGTGTCAGAGTGTCAGTGTCAGAGTGTCAGTGTCAGAGTCAGAGTGTCAGAGTCAGAGTGTCAGAGTCAGAGTGTCAGAGTCAGAGTGTCAGAGTCAGAGTGTCAGAGTCAGAGTGTCAGAGTCAGAGTGTCAGAGTCAGAGTGTCAGAGTCAGAGTGTCAGAGTGTCAGAGAGTCAGAGTCAGAGTGTCAGAGTGTCAGAGTCAGAGTGTCAGAGTGTCAGAGTGTCAGAGTCAGTGTCAGAGTGTCAGTGTCAGAGTGTCAGTGTCAGAGTGACAGTGTCAGAGTGACAGTGTCAGAGTGTCAGAGTCAGAGTGTCAGTGTCAGAGTGTCAGTGTCAGAGTGACAGTGTCAGAGTGACAGTGTCAGAGTGTCAGTGTCAGGGTGTCAGTGTCAGGGTGTCAGTGTCAGGGTGTCAGTGTCAGAGTGTCAGTATCGGAGTGTCAGAGTGTCAGTGTCGGAGTGTCAGTGTCGGAGTGTCAGTGTCGGAGTGTCAGTGTCAGAGTGTCAGTGTCAGAGTGTCAGTGTCAGAGTGTCAGTGTCAGAGTGTCAGTGTCAGAGTGTCAGTGTCAGAGTGTCAGAGTGTCAGTATCGGAGTGTCAGAGTGTCAGTGTCAGAGTGTCAGAGTCAGAGTGTCAGTATCGGAGTGTCAGAGTGTCAGTGTCAGAGTGTCAGTGTCGGAGTGTCATTGTCAGAGTGTCAGTGTCAGAGTGTCAGTATCGGAGTGTCAGAGTGTCAGTGTCAGAGTGTCAGTGTCAGAGTGTCAGTGTCAGAGTGTCA
Source organism: Mustelus asterias (assembly GCF_964213995.1). Taxonomy (NCBI): domain Eukaryota; kingdom Metazoa; phylum Chordata; class Chondrichthyes; order Carcharhiniformes; family Triakidae; genus Mustelus; species Mustelus asterias. The sequence goes on along the minus strand of NC_135825.1, from coordinate 40,730,020 downwards.
GTGTCAGAGTGTCAGTGTCAGAGTGTCAGTGTCAGAGTGTCAGTGTCAGAGTGTCAGTGTCAGAGTGTCAGTGTCAGAGTGTCAGTGTCGGAGTGTCAGTGTCGGAGTGTCAGTGTCGGAGTGTCAGTGTCGGAGTGTCAGTGTCGGAGTGTCAGTGTCAGAGTGTCAGTGTCAGAGTGTCAGTGTCAGAGTGTCAGTGTCAGAGTGTCAGTATCGGAGTGTCAGAGTGTCAGTGTCAGAGTGTCAGAGTCAGAGTGTCAGTATCGGAGTGTCAGAGTGTCAGTGTCAGAGTGTCAGTGTCGGAGTGTCAGTGTCGGAGTGTCAGTGTCAGAGTGTCAGTGTCAGAGTGTCAGTATCGGAGTGTCAGAGTGTCAGAGTGTCAGTGTCAGAGTGTCAGTGTCGGAGTGTCCGTGTCGGAGTGTCAGTGTCGGAGTGTCAGTGTCGGAGTGTCAGTGTCGGAGTGTCCGTGTCGGAGTGTCCGTGTCGGAGTGTCCGTGTCGGAGTGTCAGTGTCGGAGTGTCAGTGTCGGAGTGTCAGTGTCGGAGTGTCAGTGTCGGAGTGTCAGTGTCGGAGTGTCAGTGTCAGTGTCAGAGTGTCAGTGTCAGAGTGTCAGTGTCAGAGTGTCAGTGTCAGAGTGTCAGTGTCAGAGTGTCAGAGTGTCAGTATCGGAGTGTCAGAGTGTCAGAGTGTCAGTGTCAGAGTGTCAGTGTCAGAGTGTCAGTGTCAGAGTGTCAGTGTCGGAGTGTCAGTGTCGGAGTGTCAGTGTCAGAGTGTCAGTGTCAGAGTCAGAGTGTCAGTATCGGAGTGTCAGAGTGTCAGAGTGTCAGTGTCAGAGTGTCAGTGTCGGAGTGTCAGTGTCGGAGTGTCAGTGTCAGAGTTTCAGTATCGGAGTGTCAGAGTGTCAGAGTGTCAGTGTCAGAGTGTCAGTGTCGGAGTGTCAGTGTCGGAGTGTCAGTGTCGGAGTGTCAGTGTCGGAGTGTCAGTGTCGGAGTGTCAGTGTCGGAGTGTCAGTGTCGGAGTGTCAGTGTCGGAGTGTCAGTGTCGGAGTGTCAGTGTCGGAGTGTCAGTGTCGGAGTGTCAGTGTCGGAGTGTCAGTGTCGGAGTGTCAGTGTCGGAGTGTCAGTGTCGGTGTGTCAGTGTCGGTGTGTCAGTGTCGGAGTGTCAGTGTCGGAGTGTCAGTGTCAGAGTGTCAGTGTCAGTTTCAGAGTGTCAGTGTCAGAGTGTCAGTGTCAGAGTGTCAGTGTCAGAGTGTCAGAGTGTCAGTGTCAGTATCGGAGTGTCAGAGTGTCAGAGTCAGAGTGTCAGAGTCAGAGTGTCAGAGTCAGAGTGTCAGAGTCAGAGTGTCAGAGTCAGAGTGTCAGAGTCAGAGTGTCAGAGTCAGAGTGTCAGAGTCAGAGTGTCAGAGTCAGAGTGTCAGAGTCAGAGTGTCAGAGTCAGAGTGTCAGTGTCAGAGTGTCAGTGTCAGAGTGTCAGTGTCAGGGTGTCAGTGTCAGGGTGTCAGTGTCAGGGTGTCAGTGTCAGGGTGACAGTGTCAGTGTGTCAGAGTGTCAGTATCGGAGTGTCAGTGTCAGAGTGTCAGTGTCAGAGTGTCAGTGTCAGAGTGTCAGTGTCAGAGTGTCAGTGTCAGAGTGTCAGTGTCAGTGTCTCAGTGTCAGTGTCTCAGTGTCAGAGTCAGAGTGTCAGAGTCAGAGTGTCAGTGTCAGAGTGTCAGTGTCAGAGTGTCAGTGTCAGTGTGTCAGTGTCAGAGTGTCAGTGTCAGAGTGTCAGAGTCAGAGTGTCAGAGTCGGAGTGTCAGAGTCGGAGTGTCAGAGTCAGAGTGTCAGAGTCAGAGTGTCAGTGTCAGAGTGTCAGTGTCAGAGTGTCAGAGTCAGAGTGTCAGAGTCAGAGTGTCAGAGTCAGAGTGTCAGAGTCAGAGTGTCAGTGTCAGAGTGTCAGAGTGTCAGTATCGGAGTGTCAGAGTCAGAGTGTCAGTGTCAGGGTGTCAGTGTCAGGGTGTCAGTGTCAGAGTGTCAGTGTCAGAGTGTCAGAGTCAGAGTGTCAGAGTCAGAGTGTCAGAGTCAGAGTGTCAGTGTCAGAGTGTCAGTGTCAGAGTGTCAGAGTCAGAGTGTCAGAGGCAGACTGTCAGTGTCAGAGTGTCAGTGTCAGAGTGTCAGTGTCAGAGTCAGAGTGTCAGAGTCAGAGTGTCAGTGTCAGAGTCAGAGTGTCAGAGTCAGAGTGTCAGAGTCAGAGTGTCAGAGTCAGAGTGTCAGAGTCAGAGTGTCAGAGTCAGAGTGTCAGAGTGTCAGTGTCAGTGTCAGAGTGTCAGTGTCAGAGTGTCAGTGTCAGTGTCAGAGTGTCAGTGTCAGAGTGTCAGTGTCAGACTGTCAGAGTCAGAGTGTCAGTGTCAGAGTGTCAGTGTCAGAGTGTCAGAGTCAGAGTGTCAGAGTGTCAGAGTCAGAGTGTCAGAGTCAGAGTGTCAGAGAGTCAGAGTCAGAGTGTCAGAGTGTCAGAGTGTCAGTGTCAGAGTGTCAGAGTGTCAGTGTCAGAGTGTCAGAGTCAGAGTCAGAGTGTCAGAGTCAGAGTCAGAGTGTCAGAGTCAGAGTGTCAGAGTGTCAGAGTGTCAGAGTCAGAGTGTCAGAGTCAGAGTGTCAGAGTCAGAGTGTCAGATTGTCAGTGTCAGAGTGTCAGTGTCAGAGTGTCAGTGCCAGAGTGTCAGTGTCAGAGTGTCAGTGTCAGAGTGTCAGTGTCAGAGTGTCAGTGTCAGGGTGTCAGTGTCAGGGTGTCAGTGTCAGAGTGTCAGTGTCAGAGTGTCAGTGTCAGAGTGTCAGTGTCAGAGTGTCAGAGTGTCAGTATCGGAGTGTCAGAGTGTCAGAGTCAGAGTGTCAGAGTCAGAGTGTCAGAGTCAGAGTGTCAGAGTCAGAGTGTCAGAGTCAGAGTGTCAGAGTGTCAGTGTCAGAGTGTCAGTGTCAGAGTGTCAGTGTCAGAGTGTCAGTGTCAGAGTGTCAGTGTCAGAGTGTCAGTGTCAGAGTGTCAGTGTCAGGGTGTCAGTGTCAGGGTGTCAGTGTCAGGGTGTCAGTGTCAGGGTGACAGTGTCAGTGTGTCAGAGTGTCAGTATCGGAGTGTCAGTGTCAGAGTGTCAGTGTCAGAGTGTCAGTGTCAGAGTGTCAGTGTCAGAGTGTCAGTGTCAGTGTCAGTGTCTCAGTGTCAGTGTCTCAGTGTCAGAGTCAGAGTGTCAGAGTCAGAGTGTCAGTGTCAGAGTGTCAGTGTCAGAGTGTCAGTGTCAGAGTGTCAGAGTCAGAGTGTCAGAGTCAGAGTGTCAGAGTCGGAGTGTCAGAGTCGGAGTGTCAGAGTCAGAGTGTCAGAGTCAGAGTGTCAGAGTCAGAGTGTCAGTGTCAGAGTGTCAGTGTCAGAGTGTCAGTGTCAGAGTGTCAGTATCGGAGTGTCAGAGTCAGAGTGTCAGAGTCAGAGTGTCAGTGTCAGGGTGTCAGTGTCAGAGTGTCAGTGTCAGAGTGTCAGTGTCAGAGTGTCAGAGTGTCAGAGTCAGAGTGTCAGAGTCAGAGTGTCAGAGTCAGAGTGTCAGAGTCAGAGTGTCAGTGTCAGAGTGTCAGTGTCAGAGTCAGAGTGTCAGAGTCAGAGTGTCAGAGGCAGACTGTCAGTGTCAGAGTGTCAGTGTCAGAGTGTCAGAGTCAGAGTGTCAGAGTCAGAGTGTCAGTGTCAGAGTCAGAGTGTCAGTGTCAGAGTGTCAGTGTCAGAGTGTCAGTGTCAGAGTCAGAGTGTCAGAGTCAGAGTGTCAGAGTCAGAGTGTCAGAGTCAGAGTGTCAGAGTCAGAGTGTCAGTGTCAGTGTCAGAGTGTCAGTGTCAGAGTGTCAGTGTCAGACTGTCAGAGTCAGAGTGTCAGTGTCAGAGTGTCAGTGTCAGAGTGTCAGAGTCAGAGTGTCAGAGTGTCAGAGTCAGAGTGTCAGAGTCAGAGTGTCAGAGAGTCAGAGTCAGAGTGTCAGAGTGTCAGAGTGTCAGTGTCAGAGTGTCAGAGTCAGAGTCAGAGTGTCAGAGTCAGAGTGTCAGAGTGTCAGAGTGTCAGAGTGTCAGAGTCAGAGTGTCAGAGTCAGAGTGTCAGAGTCAGAGTGTCAGAGTCAGAGTGTCAGAGTCAGAGTGTCAGATTGTCAGTGTCAGAGTGTCAGTGTCAGAGTGTCAGTGTCAGAGTGTCAGTGTCAGAGTGTCAGTGCCAGAGTGTCAGTGTCAGAGTGTCAGTGTCAGAGTGTCAGTGTCAGAGTGTCAGTGTCAGGGTGTCAGTGTCAGAGTGTCAGTGTCAGAGTGTCAGTGTCAGAGTGTCAGAGTGTCAGTATCGGAGTGTCAGAGTGTCAGTGTCAGAGTGTCAGAGTCAGAGTGTCAGTATCGGAGTGTCAGAGTGTCAGTGTCAGAGTGTCAGTGTCGGAGTGTCAGTGTCAGAGTGTCAGTGTCAGAGTGTCAGTATCGGAGTGTCAGAGTGTCAGAGTGTCAGTGTCAGAGTGTCAGTGTCGGAGTGTCCGTGTCAGAGTGTCAGTGTCAGAGTGTCAGTGTCAGAGTGTCAGTGTCAGAGTGTCAGTGTCGGAGTGTCAGTGTCGGAGTGTCAGTGTCGGAGTGTCAGTGTCGGAGTGTCAGTGTCGGAGTGTCAGTGTCGGAGTGTCAGTGTCGGAGTGTCAGTGTCGGAGTGTCAGTGTCAGAGTGTCAGTGTCAGAGTGTCAGTGTCAGAGTGTCAGTGTCAGTATCGGAGTGTCAGAGTGTCAGTGTCAGAGAATCAGTGTCAGAGTGTCAGTGTCAGAGTGTCAGTGTCAGAGTGTCAGTGTCAGAGTGTCAGAGTGTCAGTATCGCAGTGTCAGAGTGTCAGAGTGTCAGAGTCAGAGTGTCAGAGTGTCAGAGTGTCAGAGTCAGAGTCAGAGTGTCAGTGTCAGTGTGTCAGAGTCAGAGTGTCAGAGTGTCAGAGTCAGAGTGTCAGAGTGTCAGAGTCAGTGTCAGAGTGTCAGTGTCAGAGTGTCAATGTCAGAGTGACAGTGTCAGAGTGTCAGAGTCAGAGTGTCAGTGTCAGAGTGTCAGTGTCAGAGTGACAGTGTCAGAGTGTCAGAGTGTCAGTGTCAGGGTGTCAGTGTCAGAGTGTCAGTATCGGAGTGTCAGAGTGTCAGTGTCGGAGTGTCAGAGTGTCAGAGTGTCAGTGTCAGAGTGTCAGTGTCGGAGTGTCAGTGTCGGAGTGTCAGTGTCAGAGTGTCAGTGTCAGAGTGTCAGTGTCAGAGTGTCAGTGTCAGAGTGTCAGTGTCAGAGTGTCAGTGTCAGAGTGTCAGTGTCAGAGTGTCAGAGTGTCAGTATCGGAGTGTCAGAGTGTCAGTGTCAGAGTGTCAGAGTCAGAGTGTCAGTATCGGAGTGTCAGAGTGTCAGTGTCAGAGTGTCAGTGTCAGAGTGTCAGTGTCAGAGTGTCAGTGTCGGAGTGTCAGTGTCGGAGTGTCAGTGTCGGAGTGTCAGTGTCGGAGTGTCAGTGTCGGAGTGTCAGTGTCAGAGTGTCAGTGTCAGAGTGTCAGTGTCAGAGTGTCAGTGTCAGAGTGTCAGTGTCAGAGTGTCAGTATCGGAGTGTCAGAGTGTCAGTGTCAGAGTGTCAGAGTCAGAGTGTCAGTATCGGAGTGTCAGAGTGTCAGTGTCAGAGTGTCAGTGTCGGAGTGTCAGTGTCAGAGTGTCAGTGTCAGAGTGTCAGTATCGGAGTGTCAGAGTGTCAGAGTGTCAGTGTCAGAGTGTCAGTGTCGGAGTGTCAGTGTCGGAGTGTCCGTGTCGGAGTGTCCGTGTCGGAGTGTCAGTGTCGGAGTGTCAGTGTCGGAGTGTCCGTGTCGGAGTGTCCGTGTCAGAGTGTCAGTGTCAGAGTGTCAGTGTCAGAGTGTCAGTGTCAGAGTGTCAGTGTCAGAGTGTCAGTGTCAGAGTGTCAGTGTCAGAGTGTCAGTGTCAGAGTGTCAGAGTGTCAGAGTGTCAGAGTGTCAGTATCGGAGTGTCAGAGTGTCAGAGTGTCAGTGTCAGAGTGTCAGTGTCAGAGTGTCAGTATCGGAGTGTCAGAGTGTCAGTGTCAGAGTGTCAGAGTCAGAGTGTCAGTATCGGAGTGTCAGAGTGTCAGAGTGTCAGTGTCGGAGTGTCAGTGTCAGAGTTTCAGTATCGGAGTGTCAGAGTGTCAGTGTCAGAGTGTCAGTGTCGGAGTGTCAGTGTCGGAGTGTCAGTGTCGGAGTGTCAGTGTCGGAGTGTCAGTGTCGGAGTGTCAGTGTCGGAGTGTCAGTGTCGGAGTGTCAGTGTCGGAGTGTCAGTGTCGGAGTGTCAGTGTCGGAGTGTCAGTGTCGGAGTGTCAGTGTCGGAGTGTCAGTGTCGGAGTGTCAGTGTCGGAGTGTCAGTGTCAGAGTGTCAGTGTCAGAGTGTCAGTGTCAGAGTGTCAGTGTCAGAGTGTCAGTGTCAGAGTGTCAGAGTGTCAGTGTCAGTATCGGAGTGTCAGAGTGTCAGTGTCAGAGTGTCAGAGTCAGAGTGTCAGAGTCAGAGTGTCAGAGTCAGAGTGTCAGAGTCAGAGTGTCAGAGTCAGAGTGTCAGAGTCAGAGTGTCAGAGTGTCAGTGTCAGAGTGTCAGTGTCAGAGTGTCAGTGTCAGGGTGTCAGTGTCAGGGTGTCAGTGTCAGGGTGTCAGTGTCAGGGTGACAGTGTCAGTGTGTCAGAGTGTCAGTATCGGAGTGTCAGTGTCAGAGTGTCAGTGTCAGAGTGTCAGTGTCAGAGTGTCAGTGTCAGAGTGTCAGTGTCAGTGTCTCAGTGTCAGTGTCTCAGTGTCAGTGTCTCAGTGTCAGAGTGTCAGAGTCAGAGTGTCAGTGTCAGAGTGTCAGTATCGGAGTGTCAGAGTCAGAGTCAGGGTGTCAGTGTCAGGGTGACAGTGTCAGAGTGTCAGTGTCAGAGTGTCAGTGTCAGAGTGTCAGTGTCAGAGTGTCAGTGTCTCAGTGTCAGAGTGTCAGTGTCAGAGTGTCAGTGTCAGAGTGTCAGTGTCAGAGTGTCAGTGTCAGAGTGTCAGTGTCAGAGTGCCAGAGTCAGAGTGTCAGAGTCGGAGTGTCAGAGTCAGAGTGTCAGAGTCAGAGTGTCAGAGTCAGAGTGTCAGTGTCAGAGTGTCAGAGTCAGAGTGTCAGAGTCAGAGTGTCAGTGTCAGAGTGTCAGAGTCAGAGTGTCAGTGTCGGAGTGTCAGTGTCGGAGTGTCAGAGTCAGAGTGTCAGAGTGTCAGAGTGTCAGTGTCAGAGTGTCAGAGTCAGAGTGTCAGTGTCAGAGTGTCAGTGTCGGAGTGTCAGAGTCAGAGTGTCAGAGTGTCAGAGTGTCAGTGTCAGAGTCAGAGTGTCAGAGTCAGAGTGTCAGAGTCAGAGTGTCAGAGTCAGAGTGTCAGTGTCAGAGTGTCAGTGTCAGAGTGTCAGAGTCAGAGTGTCAGAGGCAGACTGTCAGAGTCAGAGTGTCAGAGTCAGAGTGTCAGAGTCGGAGTGTCAGTGTCAGAGTGTCAGTGTCAGAGTGTCAGAGTCAGAGTGTCAGTGTCAGAGTCAGAGTGTCAGTGTCAGAGTCAGAGTGTCAGTGTCAGAGTCAGAGTGTCAGAGTCAGAGTGTCAGAGTCAGAGTGTCAGAGTCAGAGTGTCAGAGTCAGAGTGTCAGAGTCAGAGTGTCAGAGTCAGAGTGTCAGAGTCAGAGTGTCAGAGTCAGAGTGTCAGTGTCAGAGTGTCAGTGTCAGAGTGTCAGTGTCAGAGTGTCAGTGTCAGAGTGTCAGACTGTCAGAGTCAGAGTGTCAGAGTCAGAGTGTCAGAGTCAGAGTGTCAGAGTCAGAGTGTCAGAGTGTCAGAGTCAGAGTGTCAGAGTCAGAGTGTCAGAGTGTCAGAGTGTCAGAGTCAGAGTGTCAGAGTCAGAGTGTCAGAGGCAGACTGTCAGAGTCAGAGTGTCAGAGTCGGAGTGTCAGAGTCAGAGTGTCAGTGTCAGAGTGTCAGTGTCAGAGTGTCAGTGTCAGACTGTCAGAGTCAGAGTGTCAGTGTCAGAGTGTCAGTGTCAGAGTGTCAGAGTGTCAGAGTCAGAGTGTCAGAGTCAGAGTGTCAGAGAGTCAGAGTCAGAGTGTCAGAGTGTCAGTGTCAGAGTCAGAGTCAGAGTGTCAGAGTCAGAGTGTCAGAGTGTCAGAGTCAGAGTGTCAGAGTCAGAGTGTCAGAGTCAGAGTGTCAGAGTCAGAGTGTCAGAGTCAGAGTGTCAGAGTCAGAGTGTCAGATTGTCAGTGTCAGAGTGTCAGTGTCAGAGTGTCAGTGTCAGAGTGTCAGTGTCAGAGTGTCAGTGTCAGAGTGTCAGTGCCAGAGTGTCAGTGTCAGAGTGTCAGTGTCAGAGTGTCAGTGTCAGAGTGTCAGTGTCAGGGTGTCAGTGTCAGAGTGTCAGTGTCAGAGTGTCAGTGTCAGAGTGTCAGTATCGGAGTGTCAGAGTGTCAGTGTCAGAGTGTCAGAGTCAGAGTGTCAGTATCGGAGTGTCAGAGTGTCAGTGTCAGAGTGTCAGTGTCGGAGTGTCAGTGTCAGAGTGTCAGTGTCAGAGTGTCAGTGTCAGAGTGTCAGTGTCAGAGTGTCAGTATCGGAGTGTCAGTGTCAGAGTGTCAGAGTCAGAGTGTCAGTATCGGAGTGTCAGAGTGTCAGTGTCAGAGTGTCAGTGTCGGAGTGTCAGTGTCAGAGTGTCAGTGTCAGAGTGTCAGTATCGGAGTGTCAGAGTGTCAGAGTGTCAGTGTCAGAGTGTCAGTGTCGGAGTGTCCGTGTCGGAGTGTCCGTGTCGGAGTGTCAGTGTCGGAGTGTCAGTGTCGGAGTGTCAGTGTCGGAGTGTCAGTGTCGGAGTGTCCGTGTCGGAGTGTCCGTGTCGGAGTGTCCGTGTCGGAGTGTCAGTGTCGGAGTGTCAGTGTCAGTGTCAGAGTGTCAGTGTCAGAGTGTCAGTGTCAGAGTGTCAGTGTCAGAGTGTCAGAGTGTCAGAGTGTCAGTATCGGAGTGTCAGAGTGTCAGAGTGTCAGTGTCAGAGTGTCAGTGTCAGAGTGTCAGAGTGTCAGTATCGGAGTGTCAGAGTGTCAGTGTCAGAGTGTCAGTGTCGGAGTGTCAGTGTCAGAGTTTCAGTATCGGAGTGTCAGAGTGTCAGTGTCAGAGTGTCAGTGTCGGAGTGTCAGTGTCGGAGTGTCAGTGTCGGAGTGTCAGTGTCGGAGTGTCAGTGTCGGAGTGTCAGTGTCGGAGTGTCAGTGTCGGAGTGTCAGTGTCGGAGTGTCAGTGTCGGAGTGTCAGTGTCGGAGTGTCAGTGTCGGAGTGTCAGTGTCGGAGTGTCAGTGTCGGAGTGTCAGTGTCGGAGTGTCAGTGTCAGAGTGTCAGTGTCAGAGTGTCAGTGTCAGAGTGTCAGTGTCAGAGTGTCAGTGTCAGAGTGTCAGAGTGTCAGTGTCAGTATCGGAGTGTCAGAGTGTCAGTGTCAGAGTGTCAGAGTCAGAGTGTCAGAGTCAGAGTGTCAGAGTCAGAGTGTCAGAGTCAGAGTGTCAGAGTCAGAGTGTCAGAGTCAGAGTGTCAGAGTGTCAGTGTCAGAGTGTCAGTGTCAGAGTGTCAGTGTCAGGGTGTCAGTGTCAGGGTGTCAGTGTCAGGGTGTCAGTGTCAGGGTGACAGTGTCAGTGTGTCAGAGTGTCAGTATCGGAGTGTCAGTGTCAGAGTGTCAGTGTCAGAGTGTCAGTGTCAGAGTGTCAGTGTCAGAGTGTCAGTGTCAGAGTGTCAGTGTCAGAGTGTCAGTGTCAGTGTCTCAGTGTCAGTGTCTCAGTGTCAGTGTCTCAGTGTCAGTGTCTCAGTGTCAGTGTCTCAGTGTCAGAGTGTCAGAGTCAGAGTGTCAGTGTCAGAGTGTCAGTATCGGAGTGTCAGAGTCAGAGTCAGGGTGTCAGTGTCAGGGTGACAGTGTCAGAGTGTCAGTGTCAGAGTGTCAGTGTCAGAGTGTCAGTGTCAGAGTGTCAGTGTCAGAGTGTCAGTGTCTCAGTGTCAGAGTGTCAGTGTCAGAGTGTCAGTGTCAGAGTGTCAGTGTCAGAGTGTCAGTGTCAGAGTGTCAGTGTCAGAGTGTCAGAGTCAGAGTGTCAGAGTCGGAGTGTCAGAGTCAGAGTGTCAGAGTCAGAGTGTCAGAGTCAGAGTGTCAGAGTCAGAGTGTCAGTGTCAGAGTGTCAGAGTCAGAGTGTCAGTGTCAGAGTGTCAGTGTCGGAGTGTCAGAGTCAGAGTGTCAGAGTGTCAGTGTCAGAGTGTCAGTGTCAGAGTGTCAGAGTGTCAGAGTCAGAGTGTCAGAGTCAGAGTGTCAGAGTCAGAGTGTCAGTGTCAGAGTGTCAGTGTCAGAGTCAGAGTGTCAGAGGCAGACTGTCAGAGTCAGAGTGTCAGAGTCAGAGTGTCAGAGTCGGAGTGTCAGAGTCGGAGTGTCAGTGTCAGAGTGTCAGTGTCAGAGTGTCAGAGTCAGAGTGTCAGTGTCAGAGTCAGAGTGTCAGTGTCAGAGTGTCAGTGTCAGAGTCAGAGTGTCAGAGTCAGAGTGTCAGAGTCAGAGTGTCAGAGTCAGAGTGTCAGAGTCAGAGTGTCAGAGTCAGAGTGTCAGAGTCAGAGTGTCAGTGTCAGAGTGTCAGTGTCAGAGTGTCAGACTGTCAGAGTCAGAGTGTCAGAGTCAGAGTGTCAGAGTCAGAGTGTCAGAGTGTCAGAGTCAGAGTGTCAGAGTCAGAGTGTCAGAGTGTCAGAGTCAGAGTGTCAGAGTCAGAGTGTCAGAGTCAGAGTGTCAGAGTCAGAGTGTCAGAGTCAGAGTGTCAGAGTCAGAGTGTCAGTGTCAGAGTGTCAGTGTCAGAGTCAGAGTGTCAGAGTCAGAGTGTCAGAGTCAGAGTGTCAGAGTCAGAGTGTCAGAGTCGGAGTGTCAGAGTCAGAGTGTCAGTGTCAGAGTGTCAGTGTCAGAGTGTCAGTGTCAGACTGTCAGAGTCAGAGTGTCAGTGTCAGAGTGTCAGAGTGTCAGAGTCAGAGTGTCAGAGTCAGAGTGTCAGAGAGTCAGAGTCAGAGTGTCAGAGTGTCAGTGTCAGAGTGTCAGAGTCAGAGTCAGAGTGTCAGAGTCAGAGTGTCAGAGTGTCAGAGTGTCAGAGTGTCAGAGTCAGAGTGTCAGAGTCAGAGTGTCAGAGTCAGAGTGTCAGAGTCAGAGTGTCAGAGTCAGAGTGTCAGAGTCAGAGTGTCAGATTGTCAGTGTCAGAGTGTCAGTGTCAGAGTGTCAGTGCCAGAGTGTCAGTGTCAGAGTGTCAGTGTCAGAGTGTCAGTGTCAGGGTGTCAGTGTCAGAGTGTCAGTGTCAGAGTGTCAGTGTCAGAGTGTCAGTATCGGAGTGTCAGAGTGTCAGAGTCAGAGTGTCAGTATCGGAGTGTCAGAGTGTCAGTGTCAGAGTGTCAGTGTCGGAGTGTCAGTGTCAGAGTGTCAGTGTCAGAGTGTCAGTATCGGAGTGTCAGAGTGTCAGAGTGTCAGTGTCAGAGTGTCAGTGTCAGAGTGTCAGTGTCGGAGTGTCCGTGTCGGAGTGTCAGTGTCGGAGTGTCAGTGTCGGAGTGTCAGTGTCGGAGTGTCAGTGTCGGAGTGTCAGTGTCGGAGTGTCAGTGTCGGAGTGTCAGTGTCGGAGTGTCAGTGTCAGAGTGTCAGTGTCAGAGTGTCAGTGTCAGTATCGGAGTGTCAGAGTGTCAGTGTCAGAGTGTCAGTGTCAGAGTGTCAGTGTCAGAGTGTCAGAGTGTCAGTGTCAGAGTGTCAGAGTCAGTGTCAGAGTGTCAGTGTCAGAGTGTCAGTGTCAGAGTGACAGTGTCAGAGTGTCAGAGTCAGAGTGTCAGTGTCAGAGTGTCAGTGTCAGAGTGACAGTGTCAGAGTGTCAGAGTGTCGGTGTCAGTGTCAGAGTGTCAGAGTGTCAGTGTCAGAGTGTCAGTGTCGGAGTGTCAGTGTCGGAGTGTCAGAGTGTCAGAGTGTCAGAGTGTCAGTGTCGGAGTGTCAGTGTCGGAGTGTCAGTGTCGGAGTGTCAGTGTCGGAGTGTCAGTGTCAGAGTGTCAGTGTCAGAGTGTCAGTGTCAGAGTGTCAGTGTCAGAGTGTCAGTGTCAGAGTGTCAGAGTGTCAGTATCGGAGTGTCAGAGTGTCAGTGTCAGAGTGTCAGTGTCAGAGTGTCAGAGTCAGAGTGTCAGTATCGGAGTGTCAGAGTGTCAGTGTCAGAGTGTCAGTGTCGGAGTGTCAGTGTCGGAGTGTCAGTGTCAGAGTGTCAGTATCGGAGTGTCAGAGTGTCAGAGTGTCAGAGTGTCAGTGTCAGAGTGTCAGTGTCAGAGTGTCAGTGTCAGAGTGTCAGTGTCAGAGTGTCAGTGTCAGAGTGTCAGTGTCAGAGTGTCAGTGTCGGAGTGTCAGTGTCGGAGTGTCAGTGTCGGAGTGTCAGTGTCAGAGTGTCAGTGTCAGAGTGTCAGTGTCAGAGTGTCAGTATCGGAGTGTCAGAGTGTCAGTGTCAGAGTGTCAGAGTCAGAGTGTCAGTATCGGAGTGTCAGAGTGTCAGTGTCGGAGTGTCAGTGTCGGAGTGTCAGTGTCAGAGTGTCAGTGTCAGAGTGTCAGTATCGGAGTGTCAGAGTGTCAGAGTGTCAGAGTGTCAGTGTCGGAGTGTCCGTGTCGGAGTGTCCGTGTCGGAGTGTCAGTGTCGGAGTGTCAGTGTCGGAGTGTCCGTGTCGGAGTGTCCGTGTCGGAGTGTCCGTGTCGGAGTGTCCGTGTCGGAGTGTCAGTGTCGGAGTGTCAGTGTCGGAGTGTCAGTGTCAGAGTGTCAGTGTCAGAGTGTCAGTGTCAGAGTGTCAGAGTGTCAGTATCGGAGTGTCAGAGTGTCAGAGTGTCAGTGTCAGAGTGTCAGTGTCAGAGTGTCAGAGTGTCAGTATCGGAGTGTCAGAGTGTCAGAGTCAGAGTGTCAGTATCGGAGTGTCAGAGTGTCAGAGTGTCAGTGTCAGAGTGTCAGTGTCGGAGTGTCAGTGTCGGAGTGTCAGTGTCGGAGTGTCAGTGTCGGAGTGTCAGTGTCGGAGTGTCAGTGTCGGAGTGTCAGTGTCAGAGTGTCAGTGTCAGAGTGTCAGTGTCAGAGTGTCAGTGTCAGAGTGTCAGTGTCAGAGTGTCAGTGTCAGAGTGTCAGTGTCAGAGTGTCAGTGTCAGAGTGTCAGAGTGTCAGTGTCAGTATCAGAGTGTCAGTGTCAGAGTGTCAGAGTCAGAGTGTCAGAGTCAGAGTGTCAGAGTCAGAGTGTCAGAGTCAGAGTGTCAGAGTCAGAGTGTCAGAGTCAGAGTGTCAGAGTCAGAGTGTCAGAGTCAGAGTGTCAGAGTGTCAGTGTCAGAGTGTCAGTGTCAGGGTGTCAGTGTCAGGGTGTCAGTGTCAGGGTGACAGTGTCAGTGTGTCAGAGTGTCAGTATCGGAGTGTCAGTGTCAGAGTGTCAGTGTCAGAGTGTCAGTGTCAGTGTCTCAGTGTCAGTGTCTCAGTGTCAGTGTCTCAGTGTCAGAGTGTCAGAGTCAGAGTGTCAGTGTCAGAGTGTCAGAGTCAGATTCAGGGTGTCAGTGTCAGGGTGACAGTGTCAGAGTGTCAGTGTCAGAGTGTCAGTGTCAGAGTGTCAGTGTCAGAGTGTCAGTGTCAGAGTGTCAGTGTCAGAGTGTCAGTGTCAGAGTGTCAGTGTCTCAGTGTCAGAGTGTCAGTGTCAGAGTGTCAGTGTCAGAGTGTCAGTGTCAGAGTGTCAGTGTCAGTGTCAGAGTGTCAGTGTCAGAGTGTCAGTGTCAGAGTGTCAGAGTCAGAGTGTCAGAGTCGGAGTGTCAGAGTCAGAGTGTCAGAGTCAGAGTGTCAGAGTCAGAGTGTCAGTGTCAGAGTGTCAGAGTCAGAGTGTCAGTGTCAGAGTGTCAGTGTCGGAGTGTCAGAGTCAGAGTGTCAGAGTGTCAGAGTGTCAGTGTCAGAGTGTCAGTGTCAGAGTGTCAGAGTGTCAGAGTGTCAGAGTCAGAGTGTCAGAGTCAGAGTGTCAGTGTCAGAGTGTCAGTGTCAGAGTGTCAGAGTCAGAGTGTCAGAGGCAGACTGTCAGAGTCAGAGTGTCAGAGTCAGAGTGTCAGAGTCGGAGTGTCAGTGTCAGAGTGTCAGTGTCAGAGTGTCAGTGTCAGAGTGTCAGTGTCAGAGTGTCAGTGTCAGAGTGTCAGAGTGTCAGTATCGGAGTGTCAGAGTGTCAGTGTCAGAGTGTCAGAGTCAGAGTGTCAGTATCGGAGTGTCAGAGTGTCAGTGTCGGAGTGTCAGTGTCAGAGTGTCAGTGTCAGAGTGTCAGTATCGGAGTGTCAGAGTGTCAGAGTGTCAGTGTCAGAGTGTCAGTGTCAGAGTGTCAGTGTCAGAGTGTCAGTGTCAGAGTGTCAGTGTCAGAGTGTCAGTGTCGGAGTGTCAGTGTCGGAGTGTCAGTGTCGGAGTGTCAGTGTCAGAGTGTCAGTGTCAGTGTCAGAGTGTCAGTGTCAGAGTGTCAGTGTCAGAGTGTCAGTATCGGAGTGTCAGAGTGTCAGTGTCAGAGTGTCAGAGTCAGAGTGTCAGTATCGGAGTGTCAGAGTGTCAGTGTCGGACTGTCAGTGTCAGAGTGTCAGTGTCAGAGTGTCAGTATCGGAGTGTCAGAGTGTCAGAGTGTCAGTGTCAGAGTGTCAGTGTCGGAGTGTCCGTGTCGGAGTGTCCGTGTCGGAGTGTCCGTGTCGGAGTGTCAGTGTCGGAGTGTCAGTGTCGGAGTGTCAGTGTCAGAGTGTCAGTGTCAGAGTGTCAGTGTCAGAGTGTCAGTGTCAGAGTGTCAGTGTCAGAGTGTCAGTGTCAGAGTGTCAGTGTCAGAGTGTCAGAGTGTCAGTATCGGAGTGTCAGAGTGTCAGAGTGTCAGTGTCAGAGTGTCAGAGTGTCAGAGTGTCAGTGTCAGAGTGTCAGAGTCAGAGTGTCAGTATCGGAGTGTCAGAGTGTCAGTGTCGGAGTGTCAGTGTCAGAGTGTCAGTATCAGAGTGTCAGAGTGTCAGTATCGGAGTGTCAGAGTGTCAGAGTGTCAGTGTCAGAGTGTCAGAGTGTCAGTATCGGAGTGTCAGAGTGTCAGTGTCAGAGTGTCAGAGTCAGAGTGTCAGTATCGGAGTGTCAGAGTGTCAGAGTGTCAGTGTCAGAGTGTCAGTGTCAGAGTGTCAGTGTCAGAGTGTCAGTGTCAGAGTGTCAGTGTCAGAGTGTCAGTGTCAGAGTGTCAGAGTGTCAGTATCGGAGTGTCAGAGTGTCAGAGTGTCAGTGTCAGAGTGTCAGAGTGTCAGTATCGGAGTGTCAGAGTGTCAGTGTCAGAGTGTCAGAGTCAGAGTGTCAGAGTGTCAGTGTCAGAGTGTCAGTGTCGGAGTGTCAGTGTCGGAGTGTCAGTGTCGGAGTGTCAGTGTCGGAGTGTCAGTGTCGGAGTGTCAGTGTCGGAGTATCAGTGTCAGAGTGTCAGTGTCAGAGTGTCAGTGTCAGAGTGTCAGTGTCAGAGTGTCAGTGTCAGAGTGTCAGTGTCAGAGTGTCAGTGTCAGAGTGTCAGTGTCAGAGTGTCAGTGTCAGAGTGTCAGTGTCAGAGTGTCAGTGTCAGAGTGTCAGAGTGTCAGTGTCAGTATCGGAGTGTCAGAGTGTCAGAGTCAGAGTGTCAGAGTCAGAGTGTCAGAGTCAGAGTGTCAGAGTCAGAGTGTCAGAGGCAGAGTGTCAGAGTCAGAGTGTCAGAGTCAGAGTGTCAGAGTGTCAGTGTCAGAGTGTCAGTGTCAGAGTGTCAGTGTCAGGGTGACAGTGTCAGTGTGTCAGAGTGTCAGTGTCAGTGTCTCAGTGTCAGAGTGTCAGTATCGGAGTTTCAGAGTCAGAGTCAGGGTGTCAGTGTCAGGGTGACAGTGTCAGAGTGTCAGTGTCAGAGTGTCAGTGTCAGAGTGTCAGTGTCAGAGTGTCAGAGTGTCAGTGTCAGTATCGGAGTGTCAGAGTGTCAGAGTCAGAGTGTCAGAGTCAGAGTGTCAGAGTCAGAGTGTCAGAGGCAGAGTGTCAGAGTCAGAGTGTCAGAGTCAGAGTGTCAGAGTCAGAGTGTCAGAGTGTCAGTGTCAGAGTGTCAGTGTCAGAGTGTCAGTGTCAGGGTGTCAGTGTCAGGGTGTCAGTGTCAGGGTGTCAGTGTCAGGGTGACAGTGTCAGTGTGTCAGAGTGTCAGTGTCAGTGTCTCAGTGTCAGAGTGTCAGTATCGGAGTGTCAGAGTCAGAGTCAGGGTGTCAGTGTCAGGGTGTCAGTGTCAGGGTGACAGTGTCAGAGTGTCAGTGTCAGAGTGTCAGTGTCAGAGTGTCAGTGTCAGAGTGTCAGTGTCAGAGTGTCAGTGTCTCAGTGTCAGAGTGTCAGAGTCAGAGTGTCAGAGTCAGAGTGTCAGAGTCAGAGTGTCAGAGTGTCAGTGTCAGTGTCAGAGTGTCAGTGTCAGAGTGTCAGTGTCAGAGTGTCAGTGTCAGAGTGTCAGTGTCAGAGTGTCAGTGTCAGAGTGTCAGTGTCAGAGTGTCAGAGTCAGAGTGTCAGAGTCAGAGTGTCAGAGTCGGAGTGTCAGAGTCAGAGTGTCAGAGTCAGAGTGTCAGAGTCAGAGTGTCAGAGTGTCAGTGTCAGAGTGTCAGAGTCAGAGTGTCAGTGTCAGAGTGTCAGTGTCGGAGTGTCAGAGTCAGAGTGTCAGAGTGTCAGTGTCAGAGTGTCAGTGTCAGAGTGTCAGTGTCAGAGTGTCAGAGTGTCAGAGTCAGAGTGTCAGAGTCAGAGTGTCAGAGTCAGAGTGTCAGAGTCAGAGTGTCAGAGTCAGAGTGTCAGTGTCAGAGTGTCAGTGTCAGAGTGTCAGAGTCAGAGTGTCAGAGTCAGAGTGTCAGAGTCAGAGTGTCAGAGTCAGAGTGTCAGAGTCGGAGTGTCAGAGTCGGAGTGTCAGTGTCAGAGTGTCAGTGTCAGAGTGTCAGAGTCAGAGTGTCAGAGTCAGAGTGTCAGTGTCAGAGTCAGAGTGTCAGTGTCAGAGTGTCAGTGTCAGAGTCAGAGTGTCAGAGTCAGAGTGTCAGAGTCAGAGTGTCAGAGTCAGAGTGTCAGTGTCAGAGTGTCAGTGTCAGAGTGTCAGACTGTCAGAGTCAGAGTGTCAGAGTCAGAGTGTCAGAGTCAGAGTGTCAGAGTCAGAGTGTCAGAGTGTCAGAGTCAGAGTGTCAGAGTCAGAGTGTCAGAGTGTCAGAGTCAGAGTGTCAGAGTCAGAGTGTCAGAGTCAGAGTGTCAGAGTCAGAGTGTCAGAGTCAGAGTCTCAGAGGCAGACTGTCAGAGTCGGAGTGTCAGAGTCGGAGTGTCAGAGTCGGAGTGTCAGAGTCAGAGTGTCAGTGTCAGAGTGTCAGAGTCAGAGTGTCAGAGTCAGAGTGTCAGAGTCAGAGTGTCAGAGTCAGAGTGTCAGTGTCAGAGTGTCAGTGTCAGAGTGTCAGTGTCAGAGTGTCAGTATCGGAGTGTCAGAGTCAGAGTGTCAGTGTCAGGGTGTCAGTGTCAGGGTGTCAGTGTCAGAGTGTCAGTGTCAGAGTCAGAGTGTCAGAGTCAGAGTGTCAGAGTCAGAGTGTCAGTGTCAGAGTGTCAGTGTCAGAGTGTCAGAGTCAGAGTGTCAGAGTCAGAGTGTCAGAGGCAGACTGTCAGTGTCAGAGTGTCAGTGTCAGAGTGTCAGAGTCAGAGTGTCAGAGTCAGAGTGTCAGAGTCTGAGTGTCAGAGTCAGAGTGTCAGTGTCAGAGTGTCAGTGTCAGAGTGTCAGTGTCAGAGTCAGAGTGTCAGAGTCAGAGTGTCAGAGTCAGAGTGTCAGTGTCAGTGTCAGAGTGTCAGTGTTAGAGTGTCAGTGTCAGACTGTCAGAGTCAGAGTGTCAGTGTCAGAGTGTCAGTGTCAGAGTCAGAGTGTCAGAGTGTCAGAGTCAGAGTGTCAGAGTCAGAGTGTCAGAGAGTCAGAGTCAGAGTGTCAGAGTGTCAGAGTGTCAGTGTCAGAGTCAGAGTGTCAGAGTCAGAGTGTCAGAGTGTCAGAGTGTCAGAGTGTCAGAGTGTCAGAGTGTCAGAGTGTCAGAGTCAGAGTGTCAGAGTCAGAGTGTCAGAGTCAGAGTGTCAGAGTCAGAGTGTCAGATTGTCAGTGTCAGAGTGTCAGTGTCAGAGTGTCAGTGCCAGAGTGTCAGTGTCAGAGTGTCAGTGTCAGAGTGTCAGTGTCAGAGTGTCAGTGTCAGAGTGTCAGTGTCAGAGTGTCAGTGTCAGAGTGTCAGTATCGGAGTGTCAGAGTGTCAGTGTCAGAGTGTCAGAGTCAGAGTGTCAGTATCGGAGTGTCAGAGTGTCAGTGTCAGAGTGTCAGTGTCGGAGTGTCAGTGTCAGAGTGTCAGTGTCAGAGTGTCAGTGTCAGAGTGTCAGTATCGGAGTGTCAGAGTGTCAGAGTGTCAGTGTCAGAGTGTCAGTGTCGGAGTGTCCGTGTCGGAGTGTCAGTGTCGGAGTGTCAGTGTCGGAGTGTCAGTGTCGGAGTGTCAGTGTCGGAGTGTCAGTGTCGGAGTGTCAGTGTCGGAGTGTCAGTGTCGGAGTGTCAGTGTCGGAGTGTCAGTGTCGGAGTGTCAGAGTGTCAGAGTGTCAGTGTCAGAGTGTCAGTGTCAGAGTGTCAGAGTGTCAGTATCGCAGTGTCAGAGTGTCAGAGTGTCAGTGTCAGAGTGTCAGTGTCAGAGTGTCAGAGTGTCAGTATCGGAGTGTCAGAGTGTCAGTGTCAGAGTGTCAGTGTCGGAGTGTCAGAGTGTCAGTATCGGAGTGTCAGAGTGTCAGTGTCAGAGTGTCAGTATCGGAGTGTCAGAGTGTCAGAGTGTCAGTGTCAGAGTGTCAGTGTCGGAGTGTCCGTGTCGGAGTGTCCGTGTCGGAGTGTCCGTGTCGGAGTGTCAGTGTCGGAGTGTCAGTGTCGGAGTGTCAGTGTCGGAGTGTCAGTGTCGGAGTGTCAGTGTCGGAGTGTCAGTGTCGGAGTGTCAGTGTCGGAGTGTCAGTGTCAGAGTGTCAGTGTCAGAGTGTCAGTGTCAGAGTGTCAGTGTCAGAGTGTCAGTGTCAGAGTGTCAGAGTGTCAGTGTCAGTATCGGAGTGTCAGAGTGTCAGTGTCAGAGTGTCAGTGTCAGAGTGTCAGAGTCAGAGTGTCAGAGTCAGAGTGTCAGAGTCAGAGTGTCAGAGTCAGAGTGTCAGAGTGTCAGTGTCAGAGTGTCAGTGTCAGAGTGTCAGTGTCAGAGTGTCAGTGTCAGAGTGTCAGTGTCAGGGTGTCAGTGTCAGGGTGACAGTGTCAGTGTGTCAGAGTGTCAGTATCGGAGTGTCAGTGTCAGAGTGTCAGTGTCAGAGTGTCAGTGTCAGAGTGTCAGTGTCAGAGTGTCAGTGTCAGTGTCTCAGTGTCAGAGTGTCAGAGTCAGAATGTCAGTGTCAGAGTGTCAGTATCGGAGTGTCAGAGTCAGAGTCAGGGTGTCAGTGTCAGGGTGACAGTGTCAGAGTGTCAGTGTCAGAGTGTCAGTGTCAGAGTGTCAGTGTCAGAGTGTCAGTGTCAGAGTGTCAGAGTGTCAGAGTCAGAGTGTCAGAGTCAGAGTGTCAGAGTCAGAGTGTCAGTGTCAGAGTGTCAGTGTCAGAGTGTCAGTGTCAGAGTGTCAGTGTCAGAGTGTCAGAGTGTCAGTGTCAGAGTGTCAGAGTGTCAGTGTCAGAGTGTCAGTGTCAGAGTGTCAGTGTCAGAGTGTCAGAGTCAGAGTGTCAGAGTCAGAGTGTCAGAGTCAGAGTGTCAGAGTCAGAGTGTCAGTGTCAGAGTGTCAGAGTCAGAGTGTCAGAGTCAGAGTGTCAGAGTCAGAGTGTCAGAGGCAGACTGTCAGAGTCAGAGTGTCAGAGTCGGAGTGTCAGAGTCGGAGTGTCAGAGTCGGAGTGTCAGTGTCAGAGTGTCAGTGTCAGAGTGTCAGTGTCAGAGTGTCAGAGTCGGAGTGTCAGTGTCAGAGTGTCAGTGTCAGAGTGTCAGAGTCAGAGTGTCAGAGTCAGAGTGTCAGTGTCAGAGTGTCAGTGTCAGAGTGTCAGAGTCGGAGTGTCAGAGTGTCAGTGTCAGAGTGTCAGTGTCAGAGTGTCAGAGTGTCAGTGTCAGAGTGTCAGTGTCAGAGTGTCAGAGTCAGAGTGTCAGAGTCAGAGTGTCAGAGTCAGAGTGTCAGTGTCAGAGTGTCAGTGTCAGAGTGTCAGAGTCAGAGTGTCAGAGGCAGACTGTCAGAGTCAGAGTGTCAGAGTCAGAGTGTCAGAGTCGGAGTGTCAGAGTCGGAGTGTCAGTGTCAGAGTGTCAGTGTCAGAGTGTCAGTGTCAGAGTGTCAGTGTCAGAGTGTCAGAGTCGGAGTGTCAGTGTCAGAGTGTCAGTGTCAGAGTGTCAGAGTCAGAGTGTCAGTGTCAGAGTCAGAGTGTCAGTGTCAGAGTGTCAGAGTCAGAGTGTCAGAGTCAGAGTGTCAGTGTCAGAGTGTCAGAGTCAGAGTGTCAGTGTCAGAGTGTCAGTGTCAGAGTGTCAGTGTCAGAGTGTCAGTGTCAGAGTGTCAGTGTCAGAGTGTCAGAGTCAGAGTGTCAGAGTCAGAGTGTCAGAGTCAGAGTGTCAGAGTCAGAGTGTCAGTGTCAGAGTGTCAGTGTCAGAGTGTCAGAGTCAGAGTGTCAGAGGCAGACTGTCAGAGTCAGAGTGTCAGAGTCAGAGTGTCAGAGTCGGAGTGTCAGAGTCGGAGTGTCAGTGTCAGAGTGTCAGTGTCAGAGTGTCAGTGTCAGAGTGTCAGTGTCAGAGTGTCAGAGTCGGAGTGTCAGAGTGTCAGTGTCAGAGTGTCAGAGTCAGAGTGTCAGTGTCAGAGTCAGAGTGTCAGTGTCAGAGTGTCAGAGTCAGAGTGTCAGAGTCAGAGTGTCAGTGTCAGAGTGTCAGTTTCAGAGTGTCAGAGTGTCAGAGTCAGAGTGTCAGAGTCAGAGTGTCAGAGTCAGAGTGTCAGAGTCAGAGTGTCAGAGTCAGAGTGTCAGAGTCAGAGTGTCAGAGTCAGAGTGTCAGAGTGTCAGAGTCAGAGTGTCAGAGTCAGAGTGTCAGTGTCAGAGTGTCAGAGTCAGAGTGTCAGAGGCAGACTGTCAGAGTCAGAGTGTCAGAGTCGGAGTGTCAGAGTCGGAGTGTCAGAGTCGGAGTGTCAGTGTCAGGGTGTCAGTGTCAGGGTGACAGTGTCAGTGTGTCAGAGTGTCAGTATCGGAGTGTCAGTGTCAGAGTGTCAGTGTCAGAGTGTCAGTGTCAGAGTGTCAGTGTCAGAGTGTCAGTGTCAGAGTGTCAGTGTCAGAGTGTCAGTGTCAGCGTGTCAGTGTCTCAGTGTCTCAGTGTCAGAGTGTCAGAGTCAGAGTGTCAGTGTCAGAGTGTCAGTGTCAGAGTGTCAGTATCGGAGTGTCAGAGTCAGAGTCAGGGTGTCAGAGTCAGAGTGTCAGAGTCAGAGTGTCAGAGTGTCAGAGTGTCAGAGTCAGAGTGTCAGAGTCAGAGTGTCAGAGTGTCAGAGTCAGAGTGTCAGAGTGTCAGAGTCAGAGTGTCAGAGTCAGAGTGTCAGAGTCAGAGTGTCAGAGTCAGAGTGTCAGAGTGTCAGAGTCAGACTGTCAGAGTCAGAGTGTCAGAGTCAGAGTGTCAGAGTCAGAGTGTCAGAGTCAGAGTCAGACTGTCAGAGTGTCAGGGTCAGAGTGTCAGAGTCAGAGTGTCAGAGTCAGAGTGTCAGAGTCAGAGTGTCAGAGTCAGAGTGTCAGAGTCAGAGTGTCAGAGTCAGAGTGTCAGAGTCAGAGTGTCAGAGTGTCAGTGTCTGAGTGTCAGAGCGTCAGAGTGTCAGAGCGTCAGAGTGTCAGTGTCAGAGTGTCAGTGTCAGTGTGTCAGAGTCAGAGTGTCAGAGTGTCAGAGTGTCAGAGTGTCAGAGTGTCAGTGTCAGTGTGTCAGAGTCAGAGTGTCAGAGTGTCAGAGTCAGTGTCAGAGTGTCAGTGTCAGTGTGTCAGAGTCAGAGTGTCAGAGTGTCAGAGTCAGAGTGTCAGAGTGTCAGAGTCAGTGTCAGAGTGTCAGTGTCAGAGTGTCAGTGTCAGAGTGACAGTGTCAGAGTGTCAGAGTCAGAGTGTCAGTGTCAGAGTGTCAGTGTCAGAGTGTCAGTGTCAGAGTGTCAGTGTCAGAGCGACAGTGTCAGAGTGTCAGAGTGTCAGTGTCAGGGTGTCAGTGTCAGGGTGTCAGTGTCAGAGTGTCAGTGTCAGAGTGTCAGTGTCAGAGTGTCAGTGTCAGAGTGTCAGAGTGTCAGAGTGTCAGTATCGGAGTGTCAGAGTGTCAGTGTCAGAGTGTCAGAGTCAGAGTGTCAGTATCGGAGTGTCAGAGTGTCAGTGTCAGAGTGTCAGTGTCAGAGTGTCAGTGTCAGAGTGTCAGTATCGGAGTGTCAGAGTGTCAGAGTGTCAGAGTGTCAGTGTCAGAGTGTCGGAGTGTCAGTGTCGGAGTGTCAGTGTCGGAGTGTCAGTGTCGGAGTGTCAGTGTCGGAGTGTCAGTGTCGGAGTGTCAGTGTCGGAGTGTCAGTGTCAGAGTGTCAGTGTCAGTATCGGAGTGTCAGAGTGTCAGTGTCAGAGTGTCAGAGTGTCAGTGTCAGAGTGTCAGTGTCAGAGTGTCAGTGTCAGAGTGTCAGAGTGTCAGTATCGCAGTGTCAGAGTGTCAGAGTGTCAGTGTCAGAGTGTCAGTGTCAGAGTGTCAGAGTGTCAGTATCGGAGTGTCAGAGTGTCAGTGTCAGAGTGTCAGTGTCAGAGTGTCAGTATCGGAGTGTCAGAGTGTCAGTGTCAGAGTGTCAGAGTCAGAGTGTCAGTGTCGGAGTGTCAGAGTGTCAGTGTCAGAGTGTCAGTGTCGGAGTGTCAGAGTGTCAGTATCGGAGTGTCAGAGTGTCAGAGTGTCAGTGTCAGAGTGTCAGAGTCGGAGTGTCAGAGTCAGAGTGTCAGAGTCAGAGTGTCAGTGTCAGAGTGTCAGTGTCAGAGTGTCAGTGTCAGACTGTCAGAGTCAGAGTGTCAGTGTCAGAGTGTCAGTGTCAGAGTGTCAGAGTGTCAGAGTCAGAGTGTCAGAGTGTCAGAGTCAGAGTGTCAGAGTCAGAGTGTCAGAGAGTCAGAGTCAGAGTGTCAGAGTGTCAGTGTCAGAGTGTCAGAGTCAGAGTCAGAGTGTCAGAGTGTCAGAGTGTCAGAGTGTCAGAGTCAGAGTGTCAGAGTCAGAGTGTCAGATTGTCAGTGTCAGAGTGTCAGTGTCAGAGTGTCAGTGTCAGAGTGTCAGTGTCAGAGTGTCAGTGCCAGAGTGTCAGTGTCAGAGTGTCAGTGTCAGAGTGTCAGTGTCAGGGTGTCAGTGTCAGGGTGTCAGTGTCAGAGTGTCAGTGTCAGAGTGTCAGTGTCAGAGTGTCAGTGTCAGAGTGTCAGTATCGGAGTGTCAGAGTGTCAGTGTCAGAGTGTCAGAGTCAGAGTGTCAGAGTCAGAGTGTCAGTATCGGAGTGTCAGAGTGTCAGTGTCAGAGTGTCAGTGTCGGAGTGTCAGTGTCGGAGTGTCAGTGTCAGAGTGTCAGTGTCAGAGTGTCAGTATCGGAGTGTCAGAGTGTCAGAGTGTCAGTGTCAGAGTGTCAGTGTCGGAGTGTCCGTGTCGGAGTGTCAGTGTCGGAGTGTCAGTGTCGGAGTGTCAGTGTCGGAGTGTCAGTGTCGGAGTGTCAGTGTCAGAGTGTCAGTGTCAGAGTGTCAGTGTCAGAGTGTCAGTGTCAGTATCGGAGTGTCAGAGTGTCAGTGTCAGAGTGCCAGAGTGTCAGTGTGTCAGTGTCAGAGTGTCAGAGTGTCAGTGTCAGAGTGTCAGTGTCAGAGTGTCAGTGTCAGAGTGTCAGTGTCAGAGTGTCAGTATCGCAGTGTCAGAGTGTCAGAGTCAGAGTGTCAGAGTGTCAGTATCGCAGTGTCAGAGTGTCAGAGTCAGTGTCAGAGTGTCAGTGTCAGTGTGTCAGAGTCAGAGTGTCAGAGTGTCAGAGTGTCAGAGTCAGAGTGTCAGAGTGTCAGAGTGTCAGAGTCAGTGTCAGAGTGTCAGTGTCAGAGTGTCAGTGTCAGAGTGACAGTGTCAGAGTGTCAGAGTCAGAGTGTCAGTGTCAGAGTGTCAGTGTCAGAGTGACAGTGTCAGAGTGTCAGAGTGTCAGTGTCAGGGTGTCAGTGTCAGGGTGTCAGTGTCAGGGTGTCAGTGTCAGAGTGTCAGTATCGGAGTGTCAGAGTGTCAGTGTCGGAGTGTCAGAGTGTCAGAGTCTTTTATAGACCTCCTAAAAGTTCTAGAGAGGTTGAGGAAAGGATTGCGGAGTCAATCCTGCTTAGGAGTGAAAGTAATAGGGCAATTGTTATGGGGGATTTTAACTTGACTAATATTGACTGGAATTGTTATAGCTCTAGCTCGTTAGAGGGGTCAGTTTTTGTTCAAAGCGTGCAGGAAGGTTTTTTGACTCAGTATGTAGACAGGCCAACTAGAGGTGAGGCTATATTGGATCTGGTGCTGGGAAATGAGCCAGACCAGGTGCTAGACTTGGAAGTTGGTGTGCATTTTGGTGATAGTGACCACAATTCGGTTACGTTCACCTTAGTGATGGAAAGGGATAGGCATGAACCTCGGGCCAGTGGTTTTAGCTGGGGGAAGGGTAATTATGAGGCTATTAGGAGAGAATTAGGAAACATAGGTTGGACTAGGAGATTACAGGGACTGGGAACGTCCGACATGTGGAGTTTTTTCAAGGAGCAGCTACTGCGAGTCTGTGATAGGTATGTCCCTGTCAGGCAAGGAGGAATTGGTAGGGCTAGGGAAGCGTGGTGCACCAAAAAAGTTTCTTTGTTGGTTAAAAAGAAAAAGGAGGCTTATGTTCGGATGAGACGTGAGCACTCGGGTAGTGCACTAGAAAGCTTTAGATTGGCTAAGAGGGAGTTGAAGAGCGAGCTTAGAAGGGCTAAAAGGGGACATGAGAAGACTTTGGCGGATAGGGTTAAAGAGAACCCTAAGGCGTTCTATAGGTATGTCAAGAACAGAAGGTTGGTTAGGGCAAGTTTAGGGCCAGTTATAGATGGCAGAGGGAAGTTATGTGTGGAACTGGAGGAGATTGGTGAAGCATTGAACCAATATTTCTCTTCGGTGTTCACGCAAGGGGACATGAATATAGCTGAGGAGGACACTGGGTTGCAAGGGAGTAGAATAGACAGTGTTACAGTTGATAAGGAGGATGTGCAGGATATTCTGGAGGGTCTGAAAATAGATAAATCCCCTGGTCCGGATGGGATTTATCCAAGGATTCTCTGGGAGGCAAGAGAAGTGATTGCAGCGCCTCTGGCTCTGATCTTCAGGTCGTCGTTGGCCTCTGGTATAGTACCAGAAGATTGGAGGTTAGCGAATGTTGTCCCATTGTTTAAGAAGGGGAACAGAGACTTCCCCGGGAATTATAGACCGGTGAGTCTCACTTCTGTTGTCGGCAAGATGTTGGAAAAAATTATAAGGGATAGGATTTATAGTTATTTGGAGAGTAATGAATTGATAGGTGATAGTCAGCATGGTTTTGTGGCAGGTAGGTCGTGCCTTACTAACCTTATTGAGTTTTTTGAGAAAGTGACCAAGGAGGTGGATGGGGGCAAGGCAGTGGACGTGGTATATATGGATTTTAGTAAGGCGTTTGATAAGGTTCACCATGGTAGGCTTCTGCAGAAAATGCAGATGTATGGGATTGGGGGTGATCTAGGAAATTGGATCAGGAATTGGCTAGCGGATAGGAAACAGAGGGTGGTGGTTGATAGTAAATATTCATCATGGAGTGCGGTTACAAGTGGTGTACCTCAGGGATCTGTTTTGGGGCCACTGCTGTTTGTAATATTTATTAATGATCTGGATGAGGGTATAGTTGGGTGGATTAGCAAATTTGCTGATGACACCAAAGTCGGTGGTGTGGTAGACAGTGAGGAAGGGTGTCGTAGTCTGCAGGAAGACTTAGACAGGTTGCAAAGTTGGGCCGAGAGGTGGCGGATGGAGTTTAATGCGGAGAAGTGTGAGGTAATTCACTTTGGTAGGAATAACAGTTGTGTTGAGTATAGGGCTAACGGGAGGACTTTGAATAGTGTGGAGGAGCAGAGGGATCTAGGTGTATGTGTGCATAGATCCCTGAAAGTTGGGAATCAAGTAGATAAGGTTGTTAAGAAGGCATTTGGTGTCTTGGCGTTTATTGGTAGGGGGATTGAATTTAGGAGTCGTAGCGTTATGTTGCAACTGTACACAACTCTGGTGCGGCCGCACTTGGAGTACTGTGTGCAGTTCTGGTCCCCACATTACAGGAAGGATGTGGAGGCTTTGGAGAGGGTGCAGAGGAGGTTTACCAGGATGTTGCCTGGTATGGAGGGGAGATCCTATGAGGAGAGGCTGAGGGATTTGGGATTGTTTTCGCTGGAAAGGCGGCGGCTAAGAGGGGATCTTATTGAAACATATAAGATGATTAGAGGTTTAGATAGGGTGGATAATGATAGCCTTTTTCCTCTGATGGAGAAATCCAGCACGAGGGGGCATGGCTTTAAATTGAGGGGGGGTAGTTATAGAACCGATGTCAGGGGTAGGTTCTTTACCCAGAGGGTGGTGAGGGATTGGAATGCCCTGCCAGCATCAGTAGTAAATGCGCCTAGTTTGGGGGCGTTTAAGAGATCCGTAGATAGGTTCATGGACGAAAAGAAATTGGTTTAGGTTGGAGGGTCACAGTTTTTTTTTTAACTGGTCGGTGCAACATCGTGGGCCGAAGGGCCTGTTCTGCGCTGTAATGTTCTATGTTCTATGTTCTATGAGTGTCAGTGTCGGAGTGTCAGTGTCAGAGTGTCAGTGTCAGAGTGTCAGTGTCGGAGTGTCAGTGTCGGAGTGTCAGTGTCGGAGTGTCAGTGTCGGAGTGTCAGTGTCGGAGTGTCAGTGTCAGAGTGTCAGTGTCAGAGTGTCAGTGTCAGAGTGTCAGTGTCAGAGTGTCAGTGTCAGAGTGTCAGTGTCAGAGTGTCAGAGTGTCAGTATCGGAGTGTCAGAGTGTCAGAGTCAGAGTGTCAGTATCGGAGTGTCAGAGTGTCCGTGTCAGAGTGTCAGTGTCGGAGTGTCAGTGTCAGAGTGTCAGTGTCAGAGTGTCAGTATCGGAGTGTCAGAGTGTCAGAGTGTCAGTGTCAGAGTGTCAGTGTCAGAGTGTCAGTGTCAGAGTGTCAGTGTCAGAGTGTCAGAGTGTCAGTATCGGAGTGTCAGAGTGTCAGTGTCAGAGTGTCAGAGTCAGAGTGTCAGTATCGGAGTGTCAGAGTGTCAGTGTCAGAGTGTCAGTGTCGGAGTGTCAGTGTCAGAGTGTCAGTGTCAGAGTGTCAGTATCGGAGTGTCAGTGTGTCAGAGTGTCAGTGTCAGAGTGTCAGTGTCAGAGTGTCAGTGTCAGAGTGTCAGTGTCAGTGTCAGAGTGTCAGTGTCAGAGTGTCAGTGTCGGAGTGTCAGTGTCGGAGTGTCAGTGTCGGAGTGTCAGTGTCGGAGTGTCAGTGTCGGAGTGTCAGTGTCAGAGTGTCAGTGTCAGAGTGTCAGTGTCAGAGTGTCAGTGTCAGAGTGTCAGTGTCAGAGTGTCAGTATCGGAGTGTCAGAGTGTCAGTGTCAGAGTGTCAGAGTCAGAGTGTCAGTATCGGAGTGTCAGAGTGTCAGAGTGTCAGTGTCAGAGTGTCAGTGTCAGAGTGTCAGTGTCAGAGTGTCAGTATCGGAGTGTCAGAGTGTCAGAGTGTCAGTGTCAGAGTGTCAGTGTCGGAGTGTCCGTGTCGGAGTGTCAGTGTCGGAGTGTCAGTGTCGGAGTGTCAGTGTCGGAGTGTCAGTGTCGGAGTGTCAGTGTCGGAGTGTCAGTGTCGGAGTGTCAGTGTCAGAGTGTCAGTGTCAGAGTGTCAGTGTCAGTATCGGAGTGTCAGAGTGTCAGTGTCAGAGTGTCAGTGTGTCAGTGTCAGAGTGTCAGTGTCAGAGTGTCAGTGTCAGAGTGTCAGAGTGTCAGTATCGCAGTGTCAGAGTGTCAGAGTGTCAGTGTCAGAGTGTCAGTGTCAGAGTGTCAGAGTGTCAGTATCGGAGTGTCAGAGTGTCAGTGTCAGAGTGTCAGTGTCGGAGTGTCAGAGTGTCAGTATCGGAGTGTCAGAGTGTCAGAGTGTCAGTGTCAGAGTGTCAGTATCGGAGTGTCAGAGTGTCAGTGTCAGAGTGTCAGTGTCGGAGTGTCCGTGTCGGAGTGTCCGTGTCGGAGTGTCCGTGTCGGAGTGTCCGTGTCGGAGTGTCCGTGTCGGAGTGTCAGTGTCGGAGTGTCAGTGTCGGAGTGTCAGTGTCGGAGTGTCAGTGTCGGAGTGTCAGTGTCGGAGTGTCAGTGTCGGAGTGTCAGTGTCAGAGTGTCAGTGTCAGAGTGTCAGTGTCAGAGTGTCAGTGTCAGAGTGTCAGTGTCAGAGTGTCAGTGTCAGAGTGTCAGAGTGTCAGTGTCAGTATCGGAGTGTCAGAGTGTCAGTGTCAGAGTGTCAGTGTCAGAGTGTCAGAGTCAGAATGTCAGAGTCAGAGTGTCAGAGTCAGAGTGTCAGAGTCAGAGTGTCAGAGTCAGAGTGTCAGAGTCAGAGTGTCAGAGTCAGAGTGTCAGAGTCAGAGTGTCAGAGTGTCAGTGTCAGAGTGTCAGTGTCAGAGTGTCAGTGTCAGAGTGTCAGTGTCAGAGTGTCAGTGTCAGAGTGTCAGTGTCAGAGTGTCAGTGTCAGGGTGTCAGTGTCAGGGTGTCAGTGTCAGGGTGACAGTGTCAGTGTGTCAGAGTGTCAGTATCGGAGTGTCAGTGTCAGAGTGTCAGTGTCAGAGTGTCAGTGTCAGAGTGTCAGTGTCAGAGTGTCAGTGTCAGTGTCTCAGTGTCAGAGTGTCAGAGTCAGAATGTCAGTGTCAGAGTGTCAGTATCGGAGTGTCAGAGTCAGAGTCAGGGTGTCAGTGTCAGGGTGACAGTGTCAGAGTGTCAGTGTCAGAGTGTCAGTGTCAGAGTGTCAGTGTCTCAGTGTCAGAGTGTCAGAGTCAGAGTGTCAGAGTCAGAGTGTCAGAGTGTCAGAGTGTCAGAGTGTCAGAGTGTCAGAGTGTCAGTGTCAGAGTGTCAGTGTCAGAGTGTCAGTGTCAGAGTGTCAGTGTCAGAGTGTCAGAGTCAGAGTGTCAGAGTCAGAGTGTCAGAGTCAGAGTGTCAGTGTCAGAGTGTCAGTGTCAGAGTGTCAGAGTCAGAGTGTCAGAGTCAGAGTGTCAGAGTCGGAGTGTCAGAGTCGGAGTGTCAGTGTCAGAGTGTCAGTGTCAGAGTGTCAGAGTCGGAGTGTCAGTGTCAGAGTGTCAGTGTCAGAGTGTCAGAGTCAGAGTGTCAGTGTCAGAGTCAGAGTGTCAGTGTCAGAGTGTCAGAGTCAGAGTGTCAGAGTCAGAGTGTCAGTGTCAGAGTGTCAGTGTCAGAGTGTCAGAGTGTCAGTGTCAGAGTGTCAGAGTGTCAGTGTCAGAGTGTCAGTGTCAGAGTGTCAGTGTCAGAGTGTCAGAGTCAGAGTGTCAGAGTCAGAGTGTCAGAGTCAGAGTGTCAGTGTCAGAGTGTCAGTGTCAGAGTGTCAGAGTCAGAGTGTCAGAGGCAGACTGTCAGAGTCAGAGTGTCAGAGTCAGAGTGTCAGAGTCGGAGTGTCAGAGTCGGAGTGTCAGTGTCAGAGTGTCAGTGTCAGAGTGTCAGAGTCGGAGTGTCAGTGTCAGAGTGTCAGTGTCAGAGTGTCAGAGTCAGAGTGTCAGTGTCAGAGTCAGAGTGTCAGTGTCAGAGTGTCAGAGTCAGAGTGTCAGTGTCAGAGTGTCAGTGTCAGAGTGTCAGTGTCAGAGTGTCAGACTGTCAGAGTCAGAGTGTCAGAGTCAGAGTGTCAGAGTCAGAGTGTCAGAGTCAGAGTGTCAGAGTCAGAGTGTCAGAGTGTCAGAGTCAGAGTGTCAGAGTCAGAGTGTCAGAGTCAGAGTGTCAGAGTGTCAGAGTCAGAGTGTCAGAGTGTCAGAGTCAGAGTGTCAGAGTCAGAGTGTCAGTGTCAGAGTGTCAGAGTCAGAGTGTCAGAGGCAGACTGTCAGAGTCAGAGTGTCAGAGTCAGAGTGTCAGAGTCAGAGTGTCAGAGTCGGAGTGTCAGAGTCGGAGTGTCAGTGTCAGGGTGTCAGTGTCAGGGTGACAGTGTCAGTGTGTCAGAGTGTCAGTATCGGAGTGTCAGTGTCAGAGTGTCAGTGTCAGAGTGTCAGTGTCAGAGTGTCAGTGTCAGAGTGTCAGTGTCAGAGTGTCAGTGTCAGAGTGTCAGTGTCAGCGTGTCAGTGTCTCAGTGTCAGAGTGTCAGAGTCAGAGTGTCAGTGTCAGAGTGTCAGTGTCAGAGTGTCAGTATCGGAGTGTCAGAGTCAGAGTCAGGGTGTCAGAGTCAGAGTGTCAGAGTCAGAGTGTCAGAGTGTCAGAGTGTCAGAGTCAGAGTGTCAGAGTGTCAGAGTCAGAGTGTCAGAGTCAGAGTGTCAGAGTCAGAGTGTCAGAGTGTCAGAGTCAGACTGTCAGAGTCAGAGTGTCAGAGTCAGAGTGTCAGAGTCAGAGTGTCAGAGTCAGAGTCAGACTGTCAGAGTGTCAGGGTCAGAGTGTCAGAGTCAGAGTGTCAGAGTCAGAGTGTCAGAGTCAGAGTGTCAGAGTCAGAGTGTCAGAGTCAGAGTGTCAGAGTCAGAGTGTCAGAGTGTCAGTGTCTGAGTGTCAGAGTGTCAGAGTGTCAGAGCGTCAGAGTGTCAGTGTCAGAGTGTCAGTGTCAGTGTGTCAGAGTCAGAGTGTCAGAGTGTCAGAGTGTCAGTGTCAGTGTGTCAGAGTCAGAGTGTCAGAGTGTCAGAGTGTCAGAGTCAGTGTCAGAGTGTCAGTGTCAGTGTGTCAGAGTCAGAGTGTCAGAGTGTCAGAGTCAGAGTGTCAGAGTGTCAGAGTCAGTGTCAGAGTGTCAGTGTCAGAGTGTCAGTGTCAGAGTGACAGTGTCAGAGTGACAGTGTCAGAGTGTCAGAGTCAGAGTGTCAGTGTCAGAGTGTCAGTGTCAGAGTGACAGTGTCAGAGCGACAGTGTCAGAGTGTCAGAGTGTCAGTGTCAGGGTGTCAGTGTCAGGGTGTCAGTGTCAGAGTGTCAGTGTCAGAGTGTCAGTGTCAGAGTGTCAGTGTCAGAGTGTCAGTGTCAGAGTGTCAGAGTGTCAGTATCGGAGTGTCAGAGTGTCAGTGTCAGAGTGTCAGAGTCAGAGTGTCAGTATCGGAGTGTCAGAGTGTCAGTGTCAGAGTGTCAGTGTCGGAGTGTCAGTGTCAGAGTGTCAGTGTCAGAGTGTCAGTATCGGAGTGTCAGAGTGTCAGAGTGTCAGTGTCAGAGTGTCAGTGTCAGAGTGTCAGTGTTGGAGTGTCCGTGTCGGAGTGTCAGTGTCGGAGTGTCAGTGTCGGAGTGTCAGTGTCGGAGTGTCAGTGTCGGAGTGTCAGTGTCGGAGTGTCAGTGTCGGAGTGTCAGTGTCGGAGTGTCAGTGTCAGAGTGTCAGTGTCAGTATCGGAGTGTCAGAGTGTCAGTGTCAGAGTGTCAGAGTGTCAGTGTCAGAGTGTCAGTGTCAGAGTGTCAGTGTCAGAGTGTCAGTGTCAGAGTGTCAGTGTCAGAGTGTCAGAGTGTCAGTATCGCAGTGTCAGAGTGTCAGAGTGTCAGTGTCAGAGTGTCAGTGTCAGAGTGTCAGAGTGTCAGTATCGGAGTGTCAGAGTGTCAGTGTCAGAGTGTCAGTGTCGGAGTGTCAGAGTGTCAGTATCGGAGTGTCAGAGTGTCAGAGTGTCAGTGTCAGAGTGTCAGTATCGGAGTGTCAGAGTGTCAGAGTGTCAGTGTCAGAGTGTCAGAGTCAGAGTGTCAGAGTCAGAGTGTCAGAGTCAGAGTGTCAGAGTCAGAGTGTCAGAGTCAGAGTGTCAGTGTCAGAGTGTCAGTGTCAGAGTGTCAGTGTCAGAGTGTCAGTGTCAGAGTGTCAGTATCGGAGTGTCAGAGTCAGAGTGTCAGTGTCAGGGTGTCAGTGTCAGGGTGTCAGTGTCAGAGTGTCAGTGTCAGAGTCAGAGTGTCAGAGTCAGAGTGTCAGAGTCAGAGTGTCAGTGTCAGAGTGTCAGTGTCAGAGTGTCAGTGTCAGAGTGTCAGTGTCAGAGTGTCAGAGTCAGAGTGTCAGAGTCTGAGTGTCAGAGTCAGAGTGTCAGTGTCAGAGTGTCAGTGTCAGAGTGTCAGAGTGTCAGAGTCAGAGTGTCAGAGTCAGAGTGTCAGTGTCAGTGTCAGAGTGTCAGTGGCAGAGTGTCAGTGTCAGACTGTCAGAGTCAGAGTGTCAGTGTCAGAGTGTCAGTGTCAGAGTGTCAGAGTCAGAGTGTCAGAGTGTCAGAGTCAGAGTGTCAGAGTCAGAGTGTCAGAGAGTCAGAGTCAGAGTGTCAGAGTGTCAGAGTGTCAGTGTCAGAGTCAGAGTGTCAGAGTCAGAGTGTCAGAGTGTCAGAGTCAGAGTGTCAGAGTCAGAGTGTCAGAGTCAGAGTGTCAGAGTCAGAGTGTCAGAGTCAGAGTGTCAGAGTCAGAGTGTCAGAGTCAGAGTGTCAGATTGTCAGTGTCAGAGTGTCAGTGTCAGAGTGTCAGTGCCAGAGTGTCAGTGTCAGAGTGTCAGTGTCAGAGTGTCAGTGTCAGAGTGTCAGTGTCAGAGTGTCAGTGTCAGAGTGTCAGTGTCAGAGTGTCAGTATCGGAGTGTCAGAGTGTCAGTGTCAGAGTGTCAGAGTCAGAGTGTCAGTATCGGAGTGTCAGAGTGTCAGTGTCAGAGTGTCAGTGTCGGAGTGTCAGTGTCAGAGTGTCAGTGTCAGAGTGTCAGTATCGGAGTGTCAGAGTGTCAGAGTGTCAGTGTCAGAGTGTCAGTGTCGGAGTGTCCGTGTCGGAGTGTCAGTGTCGGAGTGTCAGTGTCGGAGTGTCAGTGTCGGAGTGTCAGTGTCGGAGTGTCAGTGTCGGAGTGTCAGTGTCGGAGTGTCAGTGTCAGAGTGTCAGTGTCAGAGTGTCAGTGTCAGTATCGGAGTGTCAGAGTGTCAGTGTCAGAGTGTCAGTGTGTCAGTGTCAGAGTGTCAGTGTCAGAGTGTCAGTGTCAGAGTGTCAGAGTGTCAGTATCGCAGTGTCAGAGTGTCAGAGTGTCAGTGTCAGAGTGTCAGTGTCAGAGTGTCAGAGTGTCAGTATCGGAGTGTCAGAGTGTCAGTGTCAGAGTGTCAGTGTCGGAGTGTCAGAGTGTCAGTATCGGAGTGTCAGAGTGTCAGAGTGTCAGTGTCAGAGTGTCAGTATCGGAGTGTCAGAGTGTCAGTGTCAGAGTGTCAGTGTCGGAGTGTCCGTGTCGGAGTGTCCGTGTCGGAGTGTCCGTGTCGGAGTGTCCGTGTCGGAGTGTCAGTGTCGGAGTGTCAGTGTCGGAGTGTCAGTGTCGGAGTGTCAGTGTCGGAGTGTCAGTGTCGGAGTGTCAGTGTCGGAGTGTCAGTGTCGGAGTGTCAGTGTCAGAGTGTCAGTGTCAGAGTGTCAGAGTGTCAGTGTCAGTATCGGAGTGTCAGAGTGTCAGTGTCAGAGTGTCAGTGTCAGAGTGTCAGAGTCAGAGTGTCAGAGTCAGAGTGTCAGAGTCAGAGTGTCAGAGTCAGAGTGTCAGAGTCAGAGTGTCAGAGTCAGAGTGTCAGAGTCAGAGTGTCAGAGTGTCAGTGTCAGAGTGTCAGTGTCAGAGTGTCAGTGTCAGAGTGTCAGTGTCAGAGTGTCAGTGTCAGAGTGTCAGTGTCAGGGTGTCAGTGTCAGGGTGACAGTGTCAGTGTGTCAGAGTGTCAGTATCGGAGTGTCAGTGTCAGAGTGTCAGTGTCAGAGTGTCAGTGTCAGAGTGTCAGTGTCAGAGTGTCAGTGTCAGTGTCTCAGTGTCAGAGTGTCAGAGTCAGAATGTCAGTGTCAGAGTGTCAGTATCGGAGTGTCAGAGTCAGAGTCAGGGTGTCAGTGTCAGGGTGACAGTGTCAGAGTGTCAGTGTCAGAGTGTCAGTGTCAGAGTGTCAGTGTCTCAGTGTCAGAGTGTCAGAGTCAGAGTGTCAGAGTCAGAGTGTCAGTGTCAGAGTGTCAGTGTCAGAGTGTCAGAGTCGGAGTGTCAGAGTGTCAGAGTGTCAGAGTGTCAGAGTGTCAGAGTGTCAGAGTGTCAGAGTGTCAGAGTGTCAGAGTGTCAGTGTGTCAGAGTGTCAGTGTCAGAGTGTCAGTGTCAGAGTGTCAGTGTCAGAGTGTCAGTGTCAGAGTGTCAGAGTCAGAGTGTCAGAGTCAGAGTGTCAGAGTCAGAGTGTCAGTGTCAGAGTGTCAGTGTCAGAGTGTCAGAGTCAGAGTGTCAGAGTCAGAGTGTCAGAGTCAGAGTGTCAGAGTCAGAGTGTCAGAGTCAGAGTGTCAGAGTGTCAGTGTCTGAGTGTCAGAGTGTCAGAGTGTCAGAGCGTCAGAGTGTCAGTGTCAGAGTGTCAGTGTCAGTGTGTCAGAGTCAGAGTGTCAGAGTGTCAGAGTGTCAGTGTCAGTGTGTCAGAGTCAGAGTGTCAGAGTGTCAGAGTGTCAGAGTCAGTGTCAGAGTGTCAGTGTCAGTGTGTCAGAGTCAGAGTGTCAGAGTCAGAGTGTCAGAGTGTCAGAGTCAGTGTCAGAGTGTCAGTGTCAGAGTGTCAGTGTCAGAGTGACAGTGTCAGAGTGACAGTGTCAGAGTGTCAGAGTCAGAGTGTCAGTGTCAGAGTGTCAGTGTCAGAGTGACAGTGTCAGAGCGACAGTGTCAGAGTGTCAGAGTGTCAGTGTCAGGGTGTCAGTGTCAGGGTGTCAGTGTCAGAGTGTCAGTGTCAGAGTGTCAGTGTCAGAGTGTCAGTGTCAGAGTGTCAGTGTCAGAGTGTCAGAGTGTCAGTATCGGAGTGTCAGAGTGTCAGTGTCAGAGTGTCAGAGTCAGAGTGTCAGTATCGGAGTGTCAGAGTGTCAGTGTCAGAGTGTCAGTGTCGGAGTGTCAGTGTCAGAGTGTCAGTGTCAGAGTGTCAGTATCGGAGTGTCAGAGTGTCAGAGTGTCAGTGTCAGAGTGTCAGTGTCAGAGTGTCAGTGTTGGAGTGTCCGTGTCGGAGTGTCAGTGTCGGAGTGTCAGTGTCGGAGTGTCAGTGTCGGAGTGTCAGTGTCGGAGTGTCAGTGTCGGAGTGTCAGTGTCGGAGTGTCAGTGTCGGAGTGTCAGTGTCGGAGTGTCAGTGTCAGAGTGTCAGTGTCAGTATCGGAGTGTCAGAGTGTCAGTGTCAGAGTGTCAGAGTGTCAGTGTCAGAGTGTCAGTGTCAGAGTGTCAGTGTCAGAGTGTCAGTGTCAGAGTGTCAGTGTCAGAGTGTCAGAGTGTCAGTATCGCAGTGTCAGAGTGTCAGAGTGTCAGTGTCAGAGTGTCAGTGTCAGAGTGTCAGAGTGTCAGTATCGGAGTGTCAGAGTGTCAGTGTCAGAGTGTCAGTGTCGGAGTGTCAGAGTGTCAGTATCGGAGTGTCAGAGTGTCAGAGTGTCAGTGTCAGAGTGTCAGTATCGGAGTGTCAGAGTGTCAGAGTGTCAGTGTCAGAGTGTCAGAGTCAGAGTGTCAGAGTCAGAGTGTCAGAGTCAGAGTGTCAGAGTCAGAGTGTCAGAGTCAGAGTGTCAGTGTCAGAGTGTCAGTGTCAGAGTGTCAGTGTCAGAGTGTCAGTGTCAGAGTGTCAGTATCGGAGTGTCAGAGTCAGAGTGTCAGTGTCAGGGTGTCAGTGTCAGGGTGTCAGTGTCAGAGTGTCAGTGTCAGAGTCAGAGTGTCAGAGTCAGAGTGTCAGAGTCAGAGTGTCAGTGTCAGAGTGTCAGTGTCAGAGTGTCAGTGTCAGAGTGTCAGTGTCAGAGTGTCAGAGTCAGAGTGTCAGAGTCTGAGTGTCAGAGTCAGAGTGTCAGTGTCAGAGTGTCAGTGTCAGAGTGTCAGAGTGTCAGAGTCAGAGTGTCAGAGTCAGAGTGTCAGTGTCAGTGTCAGAGTGTCAGTGGCAGAGTGTCAGTGTCAGACTGTCAGAGTCAGAGTGTCAGTGTCAGAGTGTCAGTGTCAGAGTGTCAGAGTCAGAGTGTCAGAGTGTCAGAGTCAGAGTGTCAGAGTCAGAGTGTCAGAGAGTCAGAGTCAGAGTGTCAGAGTGTCAGAGTGTCAGTGTCAGAGTCAGAGTGTCAGAGTCAGAGTGTCAGAGTGTCAGAGTCAGAGTGTCAGAGTCAGAGTGTCAGAGTCAGAGTGTCAGAGTCAGAGTGTCAGAGTCAGAGTGTCAGAGTCAGAGTGTCAGATTGTCAGTGTCAGAGTGTCAGTGTCAGAGTGTCAGTGCCAGAGTGTCAGTGTCAGAGTGTCAGTGTCAGAGTGTCAGTGTCAGAGTGTCAGTGTCAGAGTGTCAGTGTCAGAGTGTCAGTGTCAGAGTGTCAGTGTCAGAGTGTCAGTATCGGAGTGTCAGAGTGTCAGTGTCAGAGTGTCAGAGTCAGAGTGTCAGTATCGGAGTGTCAGAGTGTCAGTGTCAGAGTGTCAGTGTCGGAGTGTCAGTGTCAGAGTGTCAGTATCGGAGTGTCAGAGTGTCAGAGTGTCAGTGTCAGAGTGTCAGTGTCGGAGTGTCCGTGTCGGAGTGTCAGTGTCGGAGTGTCAGTGTCGGAGTGTCAGTGTCGGAGTGTCAGTGTCGGAGTGTCAGTGTCGGAGTGTCAGTGTCGGAGTGTCAGTGTCAGAGTGTCAGTGTCAGAGTGTCAGTGTCAGTATCGGAGTGTCAGAGTGTCAGTGTCAGAGTGTCAGTGTGTCAGTGTCAGAGTGTCAGTGTCAGAGTGTCAGTGTCAGAGTGTCAGAGTGTCAGTATCGCAGTGTCAGAGTGTCAGAGTGTCAGTGTCAGAGTGTCAGTGTCAGAGTGTCAGAGTGTCAGTATCGGAGTGTCAGAGTGTCAGTGTCAGAGTGTCAGTGTCGGAGTGTCAGAGTGTCAGTATCGGAGTGTCAGAGTGTCAGAGTGTCAGTGTCAGAGTGTCAGTATCGGAGTGTCAGAGTGTCAGTGTCAGAGTGTCAGTGTCGGAGTGTCCGTGTCGGAGTGTCCGTGTCGGAGTGTCCGTGTCGGAGTGTCCGTGTCGGAGTGTCAGTGTCGGAGTGTCAGTGTCGGAGTGTCAGTGTCGGAGTGTCAGTGTCGGAGTGTCAGTGTCGGAGTGTCAGTGTCGGAGTGTCAGTGTCGGAGTGTCAGTGTCAGAGTGTCAGTGTCAGAGTGTCAGTGTCAGAGTGTCAGTGTCAGAGTGTCAGTGTCAGAGTGTCAGTGTCAGAGTGTCAGTGTCAGAGTGTCAGAGTGTCAGTGTCAGTATCGGAGTGTCAGAGTGTCAGTGTCAGAGTGTCAGTGTCAGAGTGTCAGTGTCAGAGTGTCAGAGTCAGAGTGTCAGAGTCAGAGTGTCAGAGTCAGAGTGTCAGAGTCAGAGTGTCAGAGTCAGAGTGTCAGAGTCAGAGTGTCAGAGTCAGAGTGTCAGAGTGTCAGTGTCAGAGTGTCAGTGTCAGAGTGTCAGTGTCAGAGTGTCAGTGTCAGAGTGTCAGTGTCAGAGTGTCAGTGTCAGGGTGTCAGTGTCAGGGTGACAGTGTCAGTGTGTCAGAGTGTCAGTATCGGAGTGTCAGTGTCAGAGTGTCAGTGTCAGAGTGTCAGTGTCAGAGTGTCAGTGTCAGAGTGTCAGTGTCAGTGTCTCAGTGTCAGAGTGTCAGAGTCAGAATGTCAGTGTCAGAGTGTCAGTATCGGAGTGTCAGAGTCAGAGTCAGGGTGTCAGTGTCAGGGTGACAGTGTCAGAGTGTCAGTGTCAGAGTGTCAGTGTCAGAGTGTCAGTGTCTCAGTGTCAGAGTGTCAGAGTCAGAGTGTCAGAGTCAGAGTGTCAGTGTCAGAGTGTCAGTGTCAGAGTGTCAGAGTGTCAGAGTGTCAGAGTGTCAGAGTGTCAGAGTGTCAGAGTGTCAGAGTGTCAGAGTGTCAGAGTGTCAGAGTGTCAGTGTCAGAGTGTCAGTGTCAGAGTGTCAGTGTCAGAGTGTCAGTGTCAGAGTGTCAGAGTCAGAGTGTCAGAGTCAGAGTGTCAGAGTCAGAGTGTCAGTGTCAGAGTGTCAGTGTCAGAGTGTCAGAGTCAGAGTGTCAGAGTCAGAGTGTCAGAGTCGGAGTGTCAGAGTCGGAGTGTCAGTGTCAGAGTGTCAGTGTCAGAGTGTCAGAGTCGGAGTGTCAGTGTCAGAGTGTCAGTGTCAGAGTGTCAGAGTCAGAGTGTCAGTGTCAGAGTCAGAGTGTCAGTGTCAGAGTGTCAGAGTCAGAGTGTCAGAGTCAGAGTGTCAGTGTCAGAGTGTCAGTGTCAGAGTGTCAGACTGTCAGAGTCAGAGTGTCAGAGTCAGAGTGTCAGAGTCAGAGTGTCAGAGTCAGAGTGTCAGAGTCAGAGTGTCAGAGTCAGAGTGTCAGAGTCAGAGTGTCAGAGTGTCAGAGTCAGAGTGTCAGAGTCAGAGTGTCAGAGTCAGAGTGTCAGAGTGTCAGAGTCAGAGTGTCAGAGTGTCAGAGTCAGAGTGTCAGAGTCAGAGTGTCAGTGTCAGAGTGTCAGTGTCAGAGTGTCAGTGTCAGAGTGTCAGAGTCAGAGTGTCAGAGGCAGACTGTCAGAGTCAGAGTGTCAGAGTCAGAGTGTCAGAGTCAGAGTGTCAGAGTCGGAGTGTCAGAGTCGGAGTGTCAGTGTCAGGGTGTCAGTGTCAGGGTGACAGTGTCAGTGTGTCAGAGTGTCAGTGTCAGAGTGTCAGTGTCAGAGTGTCAGTGTCAGAGTGTCAGTGTCAGAGTGTCAGTGTCAGAGTGTCAGTGTCAGAGTGTCAGTGTCTCAGTGTCAGAGTGTCAGAGTCAGAGTGTCAGTGTCAGAGTGTCAGTGTCAGAGTGTCAGTATCGGAGTGTCAGAGTCAGAGTCAGGGTGTCAGAGTCAGACCGTCAGAGTCAGAGTGTCAGAGTGTCAGAGTGTCAGAGTGTCAGAGTGTCAGAGTGTCAGAGTGTCAGAGTCAGAGTGTCAGAGTGTCAGAGTCAGAGTGTCAGAGTCAGAGTGTCAGAGTCAGAGTGTCAGTGTCAGAGTGTCAGTATCGGAGTGTCAGAGTGTCAGTGTCAGAGTGTCAGTGTCGGAGTGTCAGTGTCAGAGTGTCAGTGTCAGAGTGTCAGTATCGGAGTGTCAGAGTGTCAGAGTGTCAGTGTCAGAGTGTCAGTGTCGGAGTGTCCGTGTCGGAGTGTCAGTGTCGGAGTGTCAGTGTCGGAGTGTCAGTGTCGGAGTGTCAGTGTCGGAGTGTCAGTGTCGGAGTGTCAGTGTCGGAGTGTCAGTGTCAGAGTGTCAGTGTCAGAGTGTCAGTGTCAGTATCGGAGTGTCAGAGTGTCAGTGTCAGAGTGTCAGTGTGTCAGTGTCAGAGTGTCAGTGTCAGAGTGTCAGTGTCAGAGTGTCAGAGTGTCAGTATCGCAGTGTCAGAGTGTCAGAGTGTCAGTGTCAGAGTGTCAGTGTCAGAGTGTCAGAGTGTCAGTATCGGAGTGTCAGAGTGTCAGTGTCAGAGTGTCAGTGTCGGAGTGTCAGAGTGTCAGTATCGGAGTGTCAGAGTGTCAGAGTGTCAGTGTCAGAGTGTCAGTATCGGAGTGTCAGAGTGTCAGTGTCAGAGTGTCAGTGTCGGAGTGTCCGTGTCGGAGTGTCCGTGTCGGAGTGTCCGTGTCGGAGTGTCCGTGTCGGAGTGTCAGTGTCGGAGTGTCAGTGTCGGAGTGTCAGTGTCGGAGTGTCAGTGTCGGAGTGTCAGTGTCGGAGTGTCAGTGTCGGAGTGTCAGTGTCGGAGTGTCAGTGTCGGAGTGTCAGTGTCAGAGTGTCAGTGTCAGAGTGTCAGAGTGTCAGTGTCAGTATCGGAGTGTCAGAGTGTCAGTGTCAGAGTGTCAGTGTCAGAGTGTCAGAGTCAGAGTGTCAGAGTCAGAGTGTCAGAGTCAGAGTGTCAGAGTCAGAGTGTCAGAGTCAGAGTGTCAGAGTCAGAGTGTCAGAGTCAGAGTGTCAGAGTGTCAGTGTCAGAGTGTCAGTGTCAGAGTGTCAGTGTCAGAGTGTCAGTGTCAGAGTGTCAGTGTCAGAGTGTCAGTGTCAGGGTGTCAGTGTCAGGGTGACAGTGTCAGTGTGTCAGAGTGTCAGTATCGGAGTGTCAGTGTCAGAGTGTCAGTGTCAGAGTGTCAGTGTCAGAGTGTCAGTGTCAGAGTGTCAGTGTCAGTGTCTCAGTGTCAGAGTGTCAGAGTCAGAATGTCAGTGTCAGAGTGTCAGTATCGGAGTGTCAGAGTCAGAGTCAGGGTGTCAGTGTCAGGGTGACAGTGTCAGAGTGTCAGTGTCAGAGTGTCAGTGTCAGAGTGTCAGTGTCTCAGTGTCAGAGTGTCAGAGTCAGAGTGTCAGAGTCAGAGTGTCAGTGTCAGAGTGTCAGTGTCAGAGTGTCAGAGTCGGAGTGTCAGAGTGTCAGAGTGTCAGAGTGTCAGAGTGTCAGAGTGTCAGAGTGTCAGAGTGTCAGAGTGTCAGTGTGTCAGAGTGTCAGTGTCAGAGTGTCAGTGTCAGAGTGTCAGTGTCAGAGTGTCAGTGTCAGAGTGTCAGAGTCAGAGTGTCAGAGTCAGAGTGTCAGAGTCAGAGTGTCAGTGTCAGAGTGTCAGTGTCAGAGTGTCAGAGTCAGAGTGTCAGAGTCAGAGTGTCAGAGTCAGAGTGTCAGAGTCAGAGTGTCAGAGTCAGAGTGTCAGAGTGTCAGTGTCTGAGTGTCAGAGTGTCAGAGTGTCAGAGCGTCAGAGTGTCAGTGTCAGAGTGTCAGTGTCAGTGTGTCAGAGTCAGAGTGTCAGAGTGTCAGAGTGTCAGTGTCAGTGTGTCAGAGTCAGAGTGTCAGAGTGTCAGAGTGTCAGAGTCAGTGTCAGAGTGTCAGTGTCAGTGTGTCAGAGTCAGAGTGTCAGAGTCAGAGTGTCAGAGTGTCAGAGTCAGTGTCAGAGTGTCAGTGTCAGAGTGTCAGTGTCAGAGTGACAGTGTCAGAGTGACAGTGTCAGAGTGTCAGAGTCAGAGTGTCAGTGTCAGAGTGTCAGTGTCAGAGTGACAGTGTCAGAGCGACAGTGTCAGAGTGTCAGAGTGTCAGTGTCAGGGTGTCAGTGTCAGGGTGTCAGTGTCAGAGTGTCAGTGTCAGAGTGTCAGTGTCAGAGTGTCAGTGTCAGAGTGTCAGTGTCAGAGTGTCAGAGTGTCAGTATCGGAGTGTCAGAGTGTCAGTGTCAGAGTGTCAGAGTCAGAGTGTCAGTATCGGAGTGTCAGAGTGTCAGTGTCAGAGTGTCAGTGTCGGAGTGTCAGTGTCAGAGTGTCAGTGTCAGAGTGTCAGTATCGGAGTGTCAGAGTGTCAGAGTGTCAGTGTCAGAGTGTCAGTGTCAGAGTGTCAGTGTTGGAGTGTCCGTGTCGGAGTGTCAGTGTCGGAGTGTCAGTGTCGGAGTGTCAGTGTCGGAGTGTCAGTGTCGGAGTGTCAGTGTCGGAGTGTCAGTGTCGGAGTGTCAGTGTCGGAGTGTCAGTGTCGGAGTGTCAGTGTCAGAGTGTCAGTGTCAGTATCGGAGTGTCAGAGTGTCAGTGTCAGAGTGTCAGAGTGTCAGTGTCAGAGTGTCAGTGTCAGAGTGTCAGTGTCAGAGTGTCAGTGTCAGAGTGTCAGTGTCAGAGTGTCAGAGTGTCAGTATCGCAGTGTCAGAGTGTCAGAGTGTCAGTGTCAGAGTGTCAGTGTCAGAGTGTCAGAGTGTCAGTATCGGAGTGTCAGAGTGTCAGTGTCAGAGTGTCAGTGTCGGAGTGTCAGAGTGTCAGTATCGGAGTGTCAGAGTGTCAGAGTGTCAGTGTCAGAGTGTCAGTATCGGAGTGTCAGAGTGTCAGAGTGTCAGTGTCAGAGTGTCAGAGTCAGAGTGTCAGAGTCAGAGTGTCAGAGTCAGAGTGTCAGAGTCAGAGTGTCAGAGTCAGAGTGTCAGTGTCAGAGTGTCAGTGTCAGAGTGTCAGTGTCAGAGTGTCAGTGTCAGAGTGTCAGTATCGGAGTGTCAGAGTCAGAGTGTCAGTGTCAGGGTGTCAGTGTCAGGGTGTCAGTGTCAGAGTGTCAGTGTCAGAGTCAGAGTGTCAGAGTCAGAGTGTCAGAGTCAGAGTGTCAGTGTCAGAGTGTCAGTGTCAGAGTGTCAGTGTCAGAGTGTCAGTGTCAGAGTGTCAGAGTCAGAGTGTCAGAGTCTGAGTGTCAGAGTCAGAGTGTCAGTGTCAGAGTGTCAGTGTCAGAGTGTCAGAGTGTCAGAGTCAGAGTGTCAGAGTCAGAGTGTCAGTGTCAGTGTCAGAGTGTCAGTGGCAGAGTGTCAGTGTCAGACTGTCAGAGTCAGAGTGTCAGTGTCAGAGTGTCAGTGTCAGAGTGTCAGAGTCAGAGTGTCAGAGTGTCAGAGTCAGAGTGTCAGAGTCAGAGTGTCAGAGAGTCAGAGTCAGAGTGTCAGAGTGTCAGAGTGTCAGTGTCAGAGTCAGAGTGTCAGAGTCAGAGTGTCAGAGTGTCAGAGTCAGAGTGTCAGAGTCAGAGTGTCAGAGTCAGAGTGTCAGAGTCAGAGTGTCAGATTGTCAGTGTCAGAGTGTCAGTGTCAGAGTGTCAGTGCCAGAGTGTCAGTGTCAGAGTGTCAGTGTCAGAGTGTCAGTGTCAGAGTGTCAGTGTCAGAGTGTCAGTGTCAGAGTGTCAGTGTCAGAGTGTCAGTGTCAGAGTGTCAGTATCGGAGTGTCAGAGTGTCAGTGTCAGAGTGTCAGAGTCAGAGTGTCAGTATCGGAGTGTCAGAGTGTCAGTGTCAGAGTGTCAGTGTCGGAGTGTCAGTGTCAGAGTGTCAGTATCGGAGTGTCAGAGTGTCAGAGTGTCAGTGTCAGAGTGTCAGTGTCGGAGTGTCCGTGTCGGAGTGTCAGTGTCGGAGTGTCAGTGTCGGAGTGTCAGTGTCGGAGTGTCAGTGTCGGAGTGTCAGTGTCGGAGTGTCAGTGTCGGAGTGTCAGTGTCAGAGTGTCAGTGTCAGAGTGTCAGTGTCAGTATCGGAGTGTCAGAGTGTCAGTGTCAGAGTGTCAGTGTGTCAGTGTCAGAGTGTCAGTGTCAGAGTGTCAGTGTCAGAGTGTCAGAGTGTCAGTATCGCAGTGTCAGAGTGTCAGAGTGTCAGTGTCAGAGTGTCAGTGTGTCA
The DNA here is from genome assembly GCF_964213995.1 of Mustelus asterias. Classification (NCBI taxonomy): domain Eukaryota; kingdom Metazoa; phylum Chordata; class Chondrichthyes; order Carcharhiniformes; family Triakidae; genus Mustelus; species Mustelus asterias. The sequence continues at coordinate 40,686,822 of NC_135825.1, read as the reverse complement.
GTGTCAGAGTGTCAGTGTCAGAGTGTCAGTGTCAGAGTGTCAGAGTGTCAGTATCGCAGTGTCAGAGTGTCAGAGTGTCAGTGTCAGAGTGTCAGTGTCAGAGTGTCAGAGTGTCAGTATCGGAGTGTCAGAGTGTCAGTGTCAGAGTGTCAGTGTCGGAGTGTCAGAGTGTCAGTATCGGAGTGTCAGAGTGTCAGAGTGTCAGTGTCAGAGTGTCAGTATCGGAGTGTCAGAGTGTCAGTGTCAGAGTGTCAGTGTCGGAGTGTCCGTGTCGGAGTGTCCGTGTCGGAGTGTCCGTGTCGGAGTGTCCGTGTCGGAGTGTCAGTGTCGGAGTGTCAGTGTCGGAGTGTCAGTGTCGGAGTGTCAGTGTCGGAGTGTCAGTGTCGGAGTGTCAGTGTCGGAGTGTCAGTGTCGGAGTGTCAGTGTCAGAGTGTCAGTGTCAGAGTGTCAGTGTCAGAGTGTCAGTGTCAGAGTGTCAGTGTCAGAGTGTCAGTGTCAGAGTGTCAGAGTGTCAGTGTCAGTATCGGAGTGTCAGAGTGTCAGTGTCAGAGTGTCAGTGTCAGAGTGTCAGTGTCAGAGTGTCAGAGTCAGAGTGTCAGAGTCAGAGTGTCAGAGTCAGAGTGTCAGAGTCAGAGTGTCAGAGTCAGAGTGTCAGAGTCAGAGTGTCAGAGTCAGAGTGTCAGAGTGTCAGTGTCAGAGTGTCAGTGTCAGAGTGTCAGTGTCAGAGTGTCAGTGTCAGAGTGTCAGTGTCAGAGTGTCAGTGTCAGGGTGTCAGTGTCAGGGTGACAGTGTCAGTGTGTCAGAGTGTCAGTATCGGAGTGTCAGTGTCAGAGTGTCAGTGTCAGAGTGTCAGTGTCAGAGTGTCAGTGTCAGAGTGTCAGTGTCAGTGTCTCAGTGTCAGAGTGTCAGAGTCAGAATGTCAGTGTCAGAGTGTCAGTATCGGAGTGTCAGAGTCAGAGTCAGGGTGTCAGTGTCAGGGTGACAGTGTCAGAGTGTCAGTGTCAGAGTGTCAGTGTCAGAGTGTCAGTGTCTCAGTGTCAGAGTGTCAGAGTCAGAGTGTCAGAGTCAGAGTGTCAGTGTCAGAGTGTCAGTGTCAGAGTGTCAGAGTGTCAGAGTGTCAGAGTGTCAGAGTGTCAGAGTGTCAGAGTGTCAGAGTGTCAGAGTGTCAGAGTGTCAGAGTGTCAGTGTCAGAGTGTCAGTGTCAGAGTGTCAGTGTCAGAGTGTCAGTGTCAGAGTGTCAGAGTCAGAGTGTCAGAGTCAGAGTGTCAGAGTCAGAGTGTCAGTGTCAGAGTGTCAGTGTCAGAGTGTCAGAGTCAGAGTGTCAGAGTCAGAGTGTCAGAGTCGGAGTGTCAGAGTCGGAGTGTCAGTGTCAGAGTGTCAGTGTCAGAGTGTCAGAGTCGGAGTGTCAGTGTCAGAGTGTCAGTGTCAGAGTGTCAGAGTCAGAGTGTCAGTGTCAGAGTCAGAGTGTCAGTGTCAGAGTGTCAGAGTCAGAGTGTCAGAGTCAGAGTGTCAGTGTCAGAGTGTCAGTGTCAGAGTGTCAGACTGTCAGAGTCAGAGTGTCAGAGTCAGAGTGTCAGAGTCAGAGTGTCAGAGTCAGAGTGTCAGAGTCAGAGTGTCAGAGTCAGAGTGTCAGAGTCAGAGTGTCAGAGTGTCAGAGTCAGAGTGTCAGAGTCAGAGTGTCAGAGTCAGAGTGTCAGAGTGTCAGAGTCAGAGTGTCAGAGTGTCAGAGTCAGAGTGTCAGAGTCAGAGTGTCAGTGTCAGAGTGTCAGTGTCAGAGTGTCAGTGTCAGAGTGTCAGAGTCAGAGTGTCAGAGGCAGACTGTCAGAGTCAGAGTGTCAGAGTCAGAGTGTCAGAGTCAGAGTGTCAGAGTCGGAGTGTCAGAGTCGGAGTGTCAGTGTCAGGGTGTCAGTGTCAGGGTGACAGTGTCAGTGTGTCAGAGTGTCAGTATCGGAGTGTCAGTGTCAGAGTGTCAGTGTCAGAGTGTCAGTGTCAGAGTGTCAGTGTCAGAGTGTCAGTGTCAGAGTGTCAGTGTCAGAGTGTCAGTGTCTCAGTGTCAGAGTGTCAGAGTCAGAGTGTCAGTGTCAGAGTGTCAGTGTCAGAGTGTCAGTATCGGAGTGTCAGAGTCAGAGTCAGGGTGTCAGAGTCAGACCGTCAGAGTCAGAGTGTCAGAGTGTCAGAGTGTCAGAGTGTCAGAGTGTCAGAGTGTCAGAGTGTCAGAGTCAGAGTGTCAGAGTGTCAGAGTCAGAGTGTCAGAGTCAGAGTGTCAGAGTCAGAGTGTCAGAGTCAGAGTGTCAGAGTCAGAGTGTCAGAGTCAGAGTGTCAGAGTCAGACTGTCAGAGTCAGAGTGTCAGAGTCAGAGTGTCAGAGTCAGAGTGTCAGAGTCAGAGTCAGACTGTCAGAGTGTCAGGGTCAGAGTGTCAGAGTGTCAGAGTCAGAGTGTCAGAGTGTCAGAGCGTCAGAGTGTCAGTGTCAGAGTGTCAGTGTCAGTGTGTCAGAGTCAGAGTGTCAGAGTGTCAGAGTGTCAGAGTGTCAGTGTCAGTGTGTCAGAGTCAGAGTGTCAGAGTGTCAGAGTGTCAGAGTCAGTGTCAGAGTGTCAGTGTCAGTGTGTCAGAGTCAGAGTGTCAGAGTGTCAGAGTCAGAGTGTCAGAGTGTCAGAGTCAGTGTCAGAGTGTCAGTGTCAGAGTGTCAGTGTCAGAGTGTCAGTGTCAGAGTGACAGTGTCAGAGTGTCAGAGTCAGAGTGTCAGTGTCAGAGTGTCAGTGTCAGAGTGACAGTGTCAGAGCGACAGTGTCAGAGTGTCAGAGTGTCAGTGTCAGGGTGTCAGTGTCAGGGTGTCAGTGTCAGAGTGTCAGTGTCAGAGTGTCAGTGTCAGAGTGTCAGTGTCAGAGTGTCAGTGTCAGAGTGTCAGAGTGTCAGTATCGGAGTGTCAGAGTGTCAGTGTCAGAGTGTCAGAGTCAGAGTGTCAGTATCGGAGTGTCAGAGTGTCAGTGTCAGAGTGTCAGTGTCGGAGTGTCAGTGTCAGAGTGTCAGTGTCAGAGTGTCAGTATCGGAGTGTCAGAGTGTCAGAGTGTCAGTGTCAGAGTGTCAGTGTCAGAGTGTCAGTGTCGGAGTGTCCGTGTCGGAGTGTCAGTGTCGGAGTGTCAGTGTCGGAGTGTCAGTGTCGGAGTGTCAGTGTCGGAGTGTCAGTGTCGGAGTGTCAGTGTCGGAGTGTCAGTGTCGGAGTGTCAGTGTCGGAGTGTCAGTGTCAGAGTGTCAGTGTCAGTATCGGAGTGTCAGAGTGTCAGTGTCAGAGTGTCAGAGTGTCAGTGTCAGAGTGTCAGTGTCAGAGTGTCAGTGTCAGAGTGTCAGTGTCAGAGTGTCAGAGTGTCAGTATCGCAGTGTCAGAGTGTCAGAGTGTCAGTGTCAGAGTGTCAGTGTCAGAGTGTCAGAGTGTCAGTATCGGAGTGTCAGAGTGTCAGTGTCAGAGTGTCAGTGTCGGAGTGTCAGTGTCGGAGTGTCAGAGTGTCAGTATCGGAGTGTCAGAGTGTCAGAGTGTCAGTGTCAGAGTGTCAGTATCGGAGTGTCAGAGTGTCAGAGTGTCAGTGTCAGAGTGTCAGTGTCGGAGTGTCCGTGTCGGAGTGTCCGTGTCGGAGTGTCCGTGTCGGAGTGTCCGTGTCGGAGTGTCCGTGTCGGAGTGTCCGTGTCGGAGTGTCAGTGTCGGAGTGTCAGTGTCGGAGTGTCAGTGTCGGAGTGTCAGTGTCGGAGTGTCAGTGTCGGAGTGTCAGTGTCGGAGTGTCAGTGTCGGAGTGTCAGTGTCGGAGTGTCAGTGTCGGAGTGTCAGTGTCGGAGTGTCAGTGTCGGAGTGTCAGTGTCAGAGTGTCAGTGTCAGAGTGTCAGTGTCAGAGTGTCAGAGTGTCAGTGTCAGAGTGTCAGAGTGTCAGTGTCAGTATCGGAGTGTCAGAGTGTCAGAGTCAGAGTGTCAGAGTCAGAGTGTCAGAGTCAGAGTGTCAGAGTCAGAGTGTCAGAGTCAGAGTGTCAGAGTCAGAGTGTCAGAGTCAGAGTGTCAGAGTCAGAGTGTCAGAGTCAGAGTGTCAGAGTGTCAGTGTCAGAGTGTCAGTGTCAGAGTGTCAGTGTCAGAGTGTCAGTGTCAGGGTGTCAGGGTGTCAGTGTCAGGGTGACAGTGTCAGTGTGTCAGAGTGTCAGTGTCAGAGTGTCAGTGTCAGAGTGTCAGTGTCAGAGTGTCAGTGTCAGAGTGTCAGTGTCAGAGTGTCAGTGTCAGAGTGTCAGTGTCAGAGTGTCAGAGTCAGAGTGTCAGAGTCAGAATGTCAGTGTCAGAGTGTCAGTATCGGAGTGTCAGAGTCAGAGTCAGGGTGTCAGTGTCAGGGTGACAGTGTCAGAGTTTCAGTGTCAGAGTGTCAGTGTCAGAGTGTCAGTGTCAGAGTGTCAGTGTCAGAGTGTCAGTGTCAGAGTGTCAGTGTCTCAGTGTCAGAGTGTCAGAGTCAGAGTGTCAGAGTCAGAATGTCAGTGTCAGAGTGTCAGTATCGGAGTGTCAGAGTCAGAGTCAGGGTGTCAGTGTCAGGGTGACAGTGTCAGAGTTTCAGTGTCAGAGTGTCAGTGTCAGAGTGTCAGTGTCAGAGTGTCAGTGTCAGAGTGTCAGTGTCAGAGTGTCAGTGTCTCAGTGTCAGAGTGTCAGAGTCAGAGTGTCAGAGTCAGAGTGTCAGTGTCAGAGTGTCAGTGTCAGAGTGTCAGAGTCGGAGTGTCAGAGTGTCAGTGTCAGAGTGTCAGAGTGTCAGTGTCAGAGTGTCAGTGTCAGAGTGTCAGTGTCTCAGTGTCAGAGTGTCAGAGTCAGAGTGTCAGTGTCAGAGTGTCAGTGTCAGAGTGTCAGTGTCAGAGTGTCAGTGTCAGTGTCAGAGTGTCAGTGTCAGAGTGTCAGTGTCAGAGTGTCAGTGTCAGAGTGTCAGAGTCAGAGTGTCAGAGTCGGAGTGTCAGAGTCGGAGTGTCAGAGTCAGAGTGTCAGAGTCAGAGTGTCAGAGTGTCAGTGTCAGAGTGTCAGTGTCAGAGTGTCAGTGTCAGAGTGTCAGAGTGTCAGAGTCAGAGTGTCAGAGTCAGAGTGTCAGAGTCAGAGTGTCAGAGTCAGAGTGTCAGAGTCAGAGTGTCAGAGTCAGAGTGTCAGAGTCAGAGTGTCAGAGTCAGAGTGTCAGTGTCAGAGTGTCAGTGTCAGAGTGTCAGAGTCAGAGTGTCAGAGGCAGACTGTCAGAGTCAGAGTGTCAGAGTCGGAGTGTCAGAGTCGGAGTGTCAGAGTCGGAGTGTCAGTGTCAGAGTGTCAGTGTCAGAGTGTCAGAGTGTCAGAGTCAGAGTGTCAGTGTCAGAGTCAGAGTGTCAGTGTCAGAGTGTCAGTGTCAGAGTCAGAGTGTCAGAGTCAGAGTGTCAGAGTCAGAGTGTCAGAGTCAGAGTGTCAGTGTCAGAGTGTCAGTGTCAGAGTGTCAGTGTCAGAGTGTCAGTGTCAGAGTGTCAGTGTCAGAGTCAGAGTGTCAGAGTCAGAGTGTCAGAGTCAGAGTGTCAGAGTCAGAGTGTCAGAGTCAGAGTGTCAGAGTCAGAGTGTCAGTGTCAGAGTGTCAGTGTCAGAGTGTCAGTGTCAGAGTGTCAGTGTCAGAGTGTCAGTGTCAGAGTCAGAGTGTCAGAGTCAGAGTGTCAGAGTCAGAGTGTCAGAGTCAGAGTGTCAGAGTGTCAGAGTCAGAGTGTCAGAGTCAGAGTGTCAGAGTCAGAGTGTCAGAGTCAGAGTGTCAGAGTCAGAGTGTCAGAGTCAGAGTGTCAGAGTCAGAGTGTCAGAGTCAGAGTGTCAGAGTCAGAGTGTCAGAGTCAGAGTGTCAGAGTCAGAGTGTCAGAGTCAGAGTGTCAGAGTCAGAGTGTCAGAGGCAGACTGTCAGAGTCAGAGTGTCAGAGTCAGAGTGTCAGAGTCGGAGTGTCAGAGTCGGAGTGTCAGTGTCAGAGTGTCAGTGTCAGAGTGTCAGAGTCAGAGTGTCAGTGTCAGAGTGTCAGTGTCAGAGTGTCAGTGTCAGAGTCAGAGTGTCAGAGTCAGAGTGTCAGAGTCAGAGTGTCAGAGTCAGAGTGTCAGAGTCAGAGTGTCAGTGTCAGAGTGTCAGAGTCAGAGTGTCAGAGTCAGAGTGTCAGAGTGTCAGAGAGTCAGAGTCAGAGTGTCAGAGTGTCAGAGTCAGAGTGTCAGAGTCAGAGTGTCAGAGTCAGAGTGTCAGAGTGTCAGAGTGTCAGAGTGTCAGAGAGTCAGAGTCAGAGTGTAAGAGTGTCAGAGTGTCAGAGTCAGAGTCAGAGTGTCAGAGTCAGAGTGTCAGAGTGTCAGTGTCAGAGTGTCAGAGTCAGAGTGTCAGAGTGTCAGAGTGTCAGAGTCAGAGTGTCAGAGTCAGAGTGTCAGAGTCAGAGTGTCAGAGTCAGAGTGTCAGAGCCAGAGTGTCAGAGTCAGAGTGTCAGAGTGTCAGAGTCAGAGTGTCAGTGTCAGAGTGTCAGTGTCAGAGTGTCAGTGTCAGAGTGTCAGTATCGGAGTGTCAGAGTCAGGGTGTCAGTGTCAGGGTGACAGTGTCAGGGTGACAGTGTCAGAGTGTCAGTGTCAGAGTGTCAGTGTCAGAGTGTCAGTGTCAGAGTGTCAGTGTCAGAGTGTCAGTGTCAGAGTGTCAGTGTCAGAGTGTCAGTGTCAGAGTGTCAGTGTCTCAGTGTCAGAGTGTCAGAGTGTCAGAGTCAGAGTGTCAGAGTCAGAGTGTCAGTGTCAGTGTGTCAGTGTCAGAGTGTCAGTGTCAGAGTGTCAGAGTGTCAGAGTCAGAGTGTCAGAGTCAGAGTGTCAGAGTCAGAGTTTCAGAGTCGGAGTGTCAGAGTCAGAGTGTCAGTGTCAGAGTGTCAGAGTCAGAGTGTCAGAGTCAGAGTGTCAGAGTCAGAGTGTCAGAGTCAGAGTGTCAGTGTCAGAGTGTCAGTGTCAGAGTGTCAGTGTCAGAGTGTCAGTGTCGGAGTGTCAGTATCGGAGTGTCAGAGTCAGAGTGTCAGTGTCAGGGTGTCAGTGTCAGGGTGTCAGTGTCAGAGTGTCAGTGTCAGAGTCAGAGTGTCAGAGTCAGAGTGTCAGAGTCAGAGTGTCAGAGTCAGAGTGTCAGAGTCAGAGTGTCAGTGTCAGAGTGTCAGTGTCAGAGTGTCAGAGTCAGAGTGTCAGAGGCAGACTGTCAGTGTCAGAGTGTCAGTGTCAGAGTGTCAGAGTCAGAGTGTCAGAGTCTGAGTGTCAGAGTCAGAGTGTCAGTGTCAGAGTGTCAGTGTCAGAGTGTCAGAGTGTCAGAGTCAGAGTGTCAGAGTCAGAGTGTCAGTGTCAGTGTCAGAGTGTCAGTGGCAGAGTGTCAGTGTCAGACTGTCAGAGTCAGAGTGTCAGTGTCAGAGTGTCAGTGTCAGAGTGTCAGAGTCAGAGTGTCAGAGTGTCAGTGTCAGAGTCAGAGTGTCAGAGTCAGAGTGTCAGAGTGTCAGAGTGTCAGAGTCAGAGTGTCAGAGTCAGAGTGTCAGAGTCAGAGTGTCAGAGTCAGAGTGTCAGAGTCAGAGTGTCAGAGTCAGAGTGTCAGATTGTCAGTGTCAGAGTGTCAGTGTCAGAGTGTCAGTGTCAGAGTGTCAGTGCCAGAGTGTCAGTGTCAGAGTGTCAGTGTCAGAGTGTCAGTGTCAGAGTGTCAGTGTCAGAGTGTCAGTGTCAGAGTGTCAGTGTCAGAGTGTCAGTGTCAGAGTGTCAGTATCGGAGTGTCAGAGTGTCAGTGTCAGAGTGTCAGAGTCAGAGTGTCAGTATCGGAGTGTCAGAGTGTCAGTGTCAGAGTGTCAGTGTCGGAGTGTCAGTGTCAGAGTGTCAGTGTCAGAGTGTCAGTATCGGAGTGTCAGAGTGTCAGAGTGTCAGTGTCAGAGTGTCAGTGTCGGAGTGTCCGTGTCGGAGTGTCAGTGTCGGAGTGTCAGTGTCGGAGTGTCAGTGTCGGAGTGTCAGTGTCGGAGTGTCAGTGTCGGAGTGTCAGTGTCGGAGTGTCAGTGTCAGAGTGTCAGTGTCAGAGTGTCAGTGTCAGTATCGGAGTGTCAGAGTGTCAGTGTCAGAGTGTCAGTGTGTCAGTGTCAGAGTGTCAGTGTCAGAGTGTCAGTGTCAGAGTGTCAGAGTGTCAGTATCGCAGTGTCAGAGTGTCAGAGTGTCAGTGTCAGAGTGTCAGTGTCAGAGTGTCAGAGTGTCAGTATCGGAGTGTCAGAGTGTCAGTGTCAGAGTGTCAGTGTCGGAGTGTCAGAGTGTCAGTATCGGAGTGTCAGAGTGTCAGAGTGTCAGTGTCAGAGTGTCAGTATCGGAGTGTCAGAGTGTCAGTGTCAGAGTGTCAGTGTCGGAGTGTCCGTGTCGGAGTGTCCGTGTCGGAGTGTCCGTGTCGGAGTGTCCGTGTCGGAGTGTCCGTGTCGGAGTGTCAGTGTCGGAGTGTCAGTGTCGGAGTGTCAGTGTCGGAGTGTCAGTGTCGGAGTGTCAGTGTCGGAGTGTCAGTGTCGGAGTGTCAGTGTCGGAGTGTCAGTGTCGGAGTGTCAGTGTCGGAGTGTCAGTGTCGGAGTGTCAGTGTCAGAGTGTCAGTGTCAGAGTGTCAGTGTCAGAGTGTCAGTGTCAGAGTGTCAGTGTCAGAGTGTCAGAGTGTCAGTGTCAGTATCGGAGTGTCAGAGTGTCAGTGTCAGAGTGTCAGTGTCAGAGTGTCAGAGTCAGAGTGTCAGTGTCGGAGTGTCAGTGTCGGAGTGTCAGTGTCAGAGTGTCAGTGTCAGAGTGTCAGTGTCAGAGTGTCAGTGTCAGAGTGTCAGTGTCAGAGTGTCAGAGTGTCAGTGTCAGTATCGGAGTGTCAGAGTGTCAGTGTCAGAGTGTCAGTGTCAGAGTGTCAGAGTCAGAGTGTCAGAGTCAGAGTGTCAGAGTCAGAGTGTCAGAGTCAGAGTGTCAGAGTCAGAGTGTCAGAGTGTCAGTGTCAGAGTGTCAGTGTCAGAGTGTCAGTGTCAGAGTGTCAGTGTCAGAGTGTCAGTGTCAGGGTGTCAGTGTCAGGGTGTCAGTGTCAGGGTGACAGTGTCAGTGTGTCAGAGTGTCAGTATCGGAGTGTCAGTGTCAGAGTGTCAGTGTCAGAGTGTCAGTGTCAGAGTGTCAGTGTCAGAGTGTCAGTGTCAGTGTCTCAGTGTCAGAGTGTCAGAGTCAGAATGTCAGTGTCAGAGTGTCAGTATCGGAGTGTCAGAGTCAGAGTCAGGGTGTCAGTGTCAGGGTGACAGTGTCAGAGTGTCAGTGTCAGAGTGTCAGTGTCAGAGTGTCAGTGTCTCAGTGTCAGAGTGTCAGAGTCAGAGTGTCAGAGTCAGAGTGTCAGTGTCAGAGTGTCAGTGTCAGAGTGTCAGAGTCGGAGTGTCAGAGTGTCAGAGTGTCAGAGTGTCAGAGTGTCAGAGTGTCAGAGTGTCAGAGTGTCAGAGTGTCAGAGTCAGAGTGTCAGAGTCAGAGTGTCAGAGTGTCAGAGTGTCAGTGTCAGAGTGTCAGAGTCAGAGTGTCAGAGTCAGAGTGTCAGAGTCGGAGTGTCAGAGTCGGAGTGTCAGTGTCAGAGTGTCAGTGTCAGAGTGTCAGAGTCGGAGTGTCAGTGTCAGAGTGTCAGTGTCAGAGTGTCAGAGTCAGAGTGTCAGTGTCAGAGTCAGAGTGTCAGTGTCAGAGTGTCAGTGTCAGAGTGTCAGTGTCAGAGTGTCAGAGTGTCAGTGTCAGAGTGTCAGTGTCAGAGTGTCAGTGTCAGAGTGTCAGAGTCAGAGTGTCAGAGTCAGAGTGTCAGAGTCAGAGTGTCAGTGTCAGAGTGTCAGTGTCAGAGTGTCAGAGTCCGAGTGTCAGAGGCAGACTGTCAGAGTCAGAGTGTCAGAGTCAGAGTGTCAGAGTCGGAGTGTCAGAGTCGGAGTGTCAGTGTCAGAGTGTCAGTGTCAGAGTGTCAGAGTCGGAGTGTCAGTGTCAGAGTGTCAGTGTCAGAGTGTCAGTGTCAGAGTCAGAGTGTCAGTGTCAGAGTGTCAGAGTCAGAGTGTCAGAGTCAGAGTGTCAGTGTCAGAGTGTCAGTGTCAGAGTGTCAGACTGTCAGAGTCAGAGTGTCAGAGTCAGAGTGTCAGAGTCAGAGTGTCAGAGTCAGAGTGTCAGAGTCAGAGTGTCAGAGTGTCAGAGTCAGAGTGTCAGAGTCAGAGTGTCAGAGTGTCAGAGTCAGAGTGTCAGAGTGTCAGAGTCAGAGTGTCAGAGTCAGAGTGTCAGTGTCAGAGTGTCAGAGTCAGAGTGTCAGAGGCAGACTGTCAGAGTCAGAGTGTCAGAGTCAGAGTGTCAGAGTCAGAGTGTCAGAGTCGGAGTGTCAGAGTCGGAGTGTCAGTGTCAGGGTGTCAGTGTCAGGGTGACAGTGTCAGTGTGTCAGAGTGTCAGTATCGGAGTGTCAGTGTCAGAGTGTCAGTGTCAGAGTGTCAGTGTCAGAGTGTCAGTGTCAGAGTGTCAGTGTCAGAGTGTCAGTGTCAGCGTGTCAGTGTCTCAGTGTCAGAGTGTCAGAGTCAGAGTGTCAGTGTCAGAGTGTCAGTGTCAGAGTGTCAGTATCGGAGTGTCAGAGTCAGAGTCAGGGTGTCAGAGTCAGAGTGTCAGAGTCAGAGTGTCAGAGTGTCAGAGTGTCAGAGTGTCAGAGTGTCAGAGTGTCAGAGTGTCAGAGTGTCAGAGTGTCAGAGTCAGAGTGTCAGAGTCAGAGTGTCAGAGTCAGAGTGTCAGAGTCAGAGTGTCAGAGTGTCAGAGTCAGACTGTCAGAGTCAGAGTGTCAGAGTCAGAGTGTCAGGGTCAGAGTGTCAGAGTCAGAGTGTCAGAGTCAGAGTGTCAGAGTCAGAGTGTCAGAGTCAGAGTGTCAGAGTCAGAGTGTCAGAGTCAGAGTGTCAGAGTCAGAGTGTCAGAGTGTCAGTGTCTGAGTGTCAGAGTGTCAGAGTGTCAGAGCGTCAGAGTGTCAGTGTCAGAGTGTCAGTGTCAGTGTGTCAGAGTCAGAGTGTCAGAGTGTCAGAGTGTCAGTGTCAGTGTGTCAGAGTCAGAGTGTCAGAGTGTCAGAGTGTCAGAGTCAGTGTCAGAGTGTCAGTGTCAGTGTGTCAGAGTCAGAGTGTCAGAGTGTCAGAGTCAGAGTGTCAGAGTGTCAGAGTCAGTGTCAGAGTGTCAGTGTCAGAGTGTCAGTGTCAGAGTGTCAGTGTCAGAGTGACAGTGTCAGAGTGTCAGAGTCAGAGTGTCAGTGTCAGAGTGTCAGTGTCAGAGTGACAGTGTCAGAGCGACAGTGTCAGAGTGTCAGTGTCAGGGTGTCAGTGTCAGGGTGTCAGTGTCAGAGTGTCAGTGTCAGAGTGTCAGTGTCAGAGTGTCAGTGTCAGAGTGTCAGAGTGTCAGTATCGGAGTGTCAGAGTGTCAGTGTCAGAGTGTCAGAGTCAGAGTGTCAGTATCGGAGTGTCAGAGTGTCAGTGTCAGAGTGTCAGTGTCGGAGTGTCAGAGTGTCAGTGTCAGAGTGTCAGTATCGGAGTGTCAGAGTGTCGGAGTGTCCGTGTCGGAGTGTCAGTGTCGGAGTGTCAGTGTCGGAGTGTCAGTGTCGGAGTGTCAGTGTCGGAGTGTCAGTGTCGGAGTGTCAGTGTCGGAGTGTCAGTGTCAGAGTGTCAGTGTCAGTATCGGAGTGTCAGAGTGTCAGTGTCAGAGTGTCAGAGTGTCAGTGTCAGAGTGTCAGTGTCAGAGTGTCAGTGTCAGAGTGTCAGTGTCAGAGTGTCAGAGTGTCAGTATCGCAGTGTCAGAGTGTCAGAGTGTCAGTGTCAGAGTGTCAGTGTCAGAGTGTCAGAGTGTCAGTATCGGAGTGTCAGAGTGTCAGTGTCAGAGTGTCAGTGTCGGAGTGTCAGAGTGTCAGTATCGGAGTGTCAGAGTGTCAGAGTGTCAGTGTCAGAGTGTCAGTATCGGAGTGTCAGAGTGTCAGAGTGTCAGTGTCAGAGTGTCAGTGTCGGAGTGTCCGTGTCGGAGTGTCCGTGTCGGAGTGTCCGTGTCGGAGTGTCAGTGTCGGAGTGTCAGTGTCGGAGTGTCAGTGTCGGAGTGTCAGTGTCGGAGTGTCAGTGTCGGAGTGTCAGTGTCGGAGTGTCAGTGTCGGAGTGTCAGTGTCGGAGTGTCAGTGTCGGAGTGTCAGTGTCGGAGTGTCAGTGTCGGAGTGTCAGTGTCAGAGTGTCAGTGTCAGAGTGTCAGTGTCAGAGTGTCAGTGTCAGAGTGTCAGTGTCAGAGTGTCAGTGTCAGAGTGTCAGTGTCAGTATCAGTATCGGAGTGTCAGAGTGTCAGAGTCAGAGTGTCAGAGTCAGAGTGTCAGAGTCAGAGTGTCAGAGTCAGAGTGTCAGAGTCAGAGTGTCAGAGTCAGAGTGTCAGAGTCAGAGTGTCAGAGTCAGAGTGTCAGAGTCAGAGTGTCAGAGTCAGAGTGTCAGAGTCAGAGTGTCAGAGTGTCAGTGTCAGAGTGTCAGTGTCAGAGTGTCAGTGTCAGAGTGTCAGTGTCAGAGTGTCAGTGTCAGGGTGTCAGGGTGTCAGTGTCAGGGTGACAGTGTCAGAGTGTCAGTGTCAGAGTGTCAGTGTCAGAGTGTCAGTGTCAGAGTGTCAGTGTCAGAGTGTCAGTGTCAGAGTGTCAGTGTCAGAGTGTCAGAGTCAGAGTGTCAGAGTGTCAGAGTCAGAGTGTCAGAGTCAGAGTGTCAGAGTCAGAGTGTCAGAGTCAGAGTGTCAGAGTCAGAGTGTCAGAGTCAGAGTGTCAGAGTCAGAGTGTCAGAGTCAGAGTGTCAGAGTCAGAGTGTCAGAGTCAGAGTGTCAGAGTCAGAGTGTCAGAGTCAGAGTGTCAGAGTGTCAGTGTCAGAGTGTCAGTGTCAGAGTGTCAGTGTCAGAGTGTCAGTGTCAGAGTGTCAGTGTCAGGGTGTCAGGGTGTCAGTGTCAGGGTGACAGTGTCAGAGTGTCAGTGTCAGAGTGTCAGTGTCAGAGTGTCAGTGTCAGAGTGTCAGTGTCAGAGTGTCAGTGTCAGAGTGTCAGTGTCAGTGTCTCAGTGTCAGAGTGTCAGAGTCAGAATGTCAGTGTCAGAGTGTCAGTATCGGAGTGTCAGAGTCAGAGTCAGGGTGTCAGTGTCAGGGTGACAGTGTCAGAGTTTCAGTGTCAGAGTGTCAGTGTCAGAGTGTCAGTGTCAGAGTGTCAGTGTCAGAGTGTCAGTGTCAGAGTGTCAGTGTCAGAGTGTCAGTGTCAGAGTGTCAGTGTCAGAGTGTCAGTGTCAGAGTGTCAGTGTCAGAGTGTCAGTGTCAGTGTCTCAGTGTCAGAGTGTCAGAGTCAGAATGTCAGTGTCAGAGTGTCAGTATCGGAGTGTCAGAGTCAGAGTCAGGGTGTCAGTGTCAGGGTGACAGTGTCAGAGTTTCAGTGTCAGAGTGTCAGTGTCAGAGTGTCAGTGTCAGAGTGTCAGTGTCAGAGTGTCAGTGTCAGAGTGTCAGTGTCTCAGTGTCAGAGTGTCAGAGTCAGAGTGTCAGAGTCAGAGTGTCAGAGTCAGAGTGTCAGAGTCAGAGTGTCAGAGTCAGAGTGTCAGTGTCAGAGTGTCAGTGTCAGAGTGTCAGTGTCAGAGTGTCAGTGTCAGAGTGTCAGAGTCAGAGTGTCAGAGGCAGACTGTCAGAGTCAGAGTGTCAGTGTCAGAGTCGGAGTGTCAGTGTCAGAGTGTCAGTGTCAGAGTGTCAGAGTCAGAGTGTCAGTGTCAGAGTGTCAGTGTCAGAGTGTCAGAGTCAGAGTGTCAGAGTCAGAGTGTCAGTGTCAGAGTGTCAGTGTCAGAGTGTCAGAGTCAGAGTGTCAGAGTCAGAGTGTCAGAGTCAGAGTGTCAGAGTCAGAGTGTCAGAGTGTCAGAGTCAGAGTGTCAGAGTGTCAGAGTCAGAGTGTCAGAGTGTCAGAGTCAGAGTGTCAGAGTCAGAGTGTCAGAGTGTCAGAGTCAGAGTGTCAGAGTCAGAGTGTCAGAGTCGGAGTGTCAGAGTCGGAGTGTCAGAGTCGGAGTGTCAGTGTCAGGGTGTCAGTGTCAGGGTGACAGTGTCAGTGTGTCAGAGTGTCAGTATCGGAGTGTCAGTGTCAGAGTGTCAGTGTCAGAGTGTCAGTGTCAGAGTGTCAGTGTCAGAGTGTCAGTGTCAGAGTGTCAGTGTCAGCGTGTCAGTGTCTCAGTGTCAGAGTGTCAGAGTCAGAGTGTCAGTGTCAGAGTGTCAGTGTCAGAGTGTCAGTATCGGAGTGTCAGAGTCAGAGTCAGGGTGTCAGAGTCAGAGTGTCAGAGTCAGAGTGTCAGAGTGTCAGAGTGTCAGAGTGTCAGAGTGTCAGAGTGTCAGAGTGTCAGAGTGTCAGAGTCAGAGTGTCAGAGTCAGAGTGTCAGAGTCAGAGTGTCAGAGTCAGAGTGTCAGACTGTCAGAGTCAGACTGTCAGAGTCAGAGTGTCAGAGTCAGAGTGTCAGAGTCAGAGTGTCAGAGTCAGAGTGTCAGAGTCAGAGTGTCAGAGTCAGAGTCAGACTGTCACAGTGTCAGGGTCAGAGTGTCAGAGTCAGAGTGTCAGAGTCAGAGTGTCAGAGTGTCAGTGTCTGAGTGTCAGAGTGTCAGAGTGTCAGAGTGTCAGAGTGTCAGAGTGTCAGTGTCAGAGTGTCAGTGTCAGTGTGTCAGAGTCAGAGTGTCAGAGTGTCAGAGTGTCAGAGTGTCAGTGTCAGTGTCAGTGTGTCAGAGTCAGAGTGTCAGAGTGTCAGAGTGTCAGAGTCAGTGTCAGTGTCAGTGTGTCAGAGTCAGAGTGTCAGAGTGTCAGAGTCAGTGTCAGAGTGTCAGTGTCAGAGTGTCAGTGTCAGAGTGACAGTGTCAGAGTGACAGTGTCAGAGTGACAGTGTCAGAGCGACAGTGTCAGAGTGTCAGAGTGTCAGTGTCAGGGTGTCAGTGTCAGGGTGTCAGTGTCAGGGTGTCAGTGTCAGAGTGTCAGTATCGGAGTGTCAGAGTGTCAGTGTCGGAGTGTCAGTGTCGGAGTGTCAGTGTCGGAGTGTCAGTGTCGGAGTGTCAGTGTCGGAGTGTCAGTGTCGGAGTGTCAGTGTCGGAGTGTCAGTGTCAGAGTGTCAGAGTGTCAGTGTCGGAGTGTCAGTGTCGGAGTGTCAGTGTCGGAGTGTCAGTGTCGGAGTGTCAGTGTCAGAGTGTCAGTGTCACAGTGTCAGTGTCAGAGTGTCAGTGTCAGAGTGTCAGTGTCAGAGTGTCAGTGTCAGAGTGTCAGTGTCAGAGTGTCAGTGTCAGAGTGTCAGTGTCGGAGTGTCCGTGTCGGAGTGTCCGTGTCGGAGTGTCAGTGTCGGAGTGTCAGTGTCGGAGTGTCAGTGTCGGAGTGTCAGTGTCGGAGTGTCAGTGTCGGAGTGTCAGTGTCGGAGTGTCAGTGTCGGAGTGTCAGTGTCGGAGTGTCAGTGTCGGAGTGTCAGTGTCGGAGTGTCAGTGTCAGAGTGTCAGTGTCAGAGTGTCAGTGTCAGTATCGGAGTGTCAGAGTGTCAGTGTCAGAGTGTCAGTGTCAGAGTGTCAGTGTCAGAGTGTCAGTGTCAGTATCGGAGTGTCAGAGTGTCAGTGTCAGAGTGTCAGAGTGTCAGAGTGTCAGTGTCAGAGTGTCAGAGTGTCAGTATCGGAGTGTCAGAGTGTCAGAGTGTCAGAGTGTCAGAGTGTCAGAGTGTCAGTGTCAGAGTGTCAGAGTGTCAGTATCGGAGTGTCAGAGTGTCAGAGTGTCAGTGTCAGAGTGTCAGTGTCGGAGTGTCAGTGTCAGAGTGTCAGAGTGTCAGAGTGTCAGAGTGTCAGTGTCAGAGTGTCAGTGTCGGAGTGTCAGTGTCGGAGTGTCAGTGTCGGAGTGTCAGTGTCGGAGTGTCAGTGTCGGAGTGTCAGTGTCGGAGTGTCAGTGTCGGAGTGTCAGAGTCAGAGTGTCAGTGTCAGAGTGTCAGTGTCAGAGTGTCAGTGTCAGGGTGTCAGTGTCAGGGTGACAGTGTCAGTGTGTCAGAGTGTCAGTATCGGAGTGTCAGTGTCAGAGTGTCAGTGTCAGAGTGTCAGTGTCAGAGTGTCAGTGTCAGAGTGTCAGTGTCAGTGTCTCAGTGTCAGAGTGTCAGAGTCAGAATGTCAGTGTCAGAGTGTCAGTATCGGAGTGTCAGAGTCAGAGTCAGGGTGTCAGTGTCAGGGTTACAGTGTCAGAGTGTCAGTGTCAGAGTGTCAGTGTCAGAGTGTCAGTGTCAGAGTGTCAGTGTCTCAGTGTCAGAGTGTCAGAGTCAGAGTGTCAGAGTCAGAGTGTCAGAGTCAGAGTGTCAGTGTCAGAGTGTCAGTGTCAGAGTGTCAGAGTCGGAGTGTCAGAGTGTCAGTGTCAGAGTGTCAGAGTGTCAGTGTCAGAGTGTCAGTGTCAGAGTGTCAGTGTCAGAGTGTCAGTGTCAGAGTGTCAGAGTGTCAGTGTCAGTATCGGAGTGTCAGAGTGTCAGTGTCAGAGTGTCAGTGTCAGAGTGTCAGTGTCAGAGTGTCAGTGTCAGAGTGTCAGTGTCAGAGTGTCAGTGTCAGAGTGTCAGTGTCAGAGTGTCAGTGTCAGAGTGTCAGTGTCTCAGTGTCAGAGTGTCAGAGTCAGAGTGTCAGTGTCAGAGTGTCAGTATCGGAGTGTCAGAGTCAGAGTGTCAGTGTCAGAGTGTCAGTGTCAGTGTGTCAGAGTCAGAGGGTCAGAGTCAGAGGGTCAGAGTCAGAGTGTCAGTGTCAGAGTGTCAGTGTCAGAGTGTCAGTGTCAGAGTGTCAGTGTCAGAGTGTCAGTGTCAGAGTGTCAGTGTCAGAGTGTCAGTGTCAGGGTGTCAGTGTCAGGGTGACAGTGTCAGTGTGTCAGAGTGTCAGTATCGGAGTGTCAGTGTCAGAGTGTCAGTGTCAGAGTGTCAGTGTCAGAGTGTCAGTGTCAGAGTGTCAGTGTCAGTGTCTCAGTGTCAGAGTGTCAGAGTCAGAATGTCAGTGTCAGAGTGTCAGTATCGGAGTGTCAGAGTCAGAGTCAGGGTGTCAGTGTCAGGGTTACAGTGTCAGAGTGTCAGTGTCAGAGTGTCAGTGTCAGAGTGTCAGTGTCAGAGTGTCAGTGTCTCAGTGTCAGAGTGTCAGAGTCAGAGTGTCAGAGTCAGAGTGTCAGAGTCAGAGTGTCAGTGTCAGAGTGTCAGTGTCAGAGTGTCAGAGTCGGAGTGTCAGAGTGTCAGTGTCAGAGTGTCAGAGTGTCAGTGTCAGAGTGTCAGTGTCAGAGTGTCAGTGTCAGAGTGTCAGTGTCAGAGTGTCAGAGTCAGAGTGTCAGAGTCAGAGTGTCAGAGTCAGAGTGTCAGTGTCAGAGTGTCAGTGTCAGAGTCAGAGTGTCAGAGGGTCAGAGGCAGACTGTCAGAGTCAGAGTGTCAGAGTCAGAGTGTCAGAGTCAGAGTGTCAGAGTCGGAGTGTCAGAGTCGGAGTGTCAGTGTCAGAGTGTCAGTGTCAGAGTGTCAGTGTCAGAGTGTCAGTGTCAGAGTGTCAGAGTGTCAGTGTCAGAGTGTCAGAGTCAGAGTGTCAGAGTCAGAGTGTCAGTGTCAGAGTGTCAGTGTCAGAGTGTCAGACTGTCAGAGTCAGAGTGTCAGAGTCAGAGTGTCAGAGTCAGAGTGTCAGAGTCAGAGTGTCAGAGTGTCAGAGTCAGAGTGTCAGAGTCAGAGTGTCAGAGTGTCAGAGTCAGAGTGTCAGAGTCAGAGTGTCAGAGTCAGAGTGTCAGTGTCAGAGTCAGAGTGTCAGAGGCAGACTGTCAGAGTCAGAGTGTCAGAGTCAGAGTGTCAGAGTCGGAGTGTCAGAGTCGGAGTGTCAGTGTCAGGGTGTCAGTGTCAGGGTGACAGTGTCAGTGTGTCAGAGTGTCAGTATCGGAGTGTCAGTGTCAGAGTGTCAGTGTCAGAGTGTCAGTGTCAGAGTGTCAGTGTCAGAGTGTCAGTGTCAGAGTGTCAGTGTCAGAGTGTCAGTGTCAGAGTGTCAGAGTGTCAGAGTCAGAGTGTCAGAGTCAGAGTGTCAGTGTCAGAGTGTCAGTGTCAGAGTGTCAGACTGTCAGAGTCAGAGTGTCAGAGTCAGAGTGTCAGAGTCAGAGTGTCAGAGTCAGAGTGTCAGAGTGTCAGAGTCAGAGTGTCAGAGTCAGAGTGTCAGAGTGTCAGAGTCAGAGTGTCAGAGTCAGAGTGTCAGAGTCAGAGTGTCAGAGTCAGAGTGTCAGTGTCAGAGTCAGAGTGTCAGAGGCAGACTGTCAGAGTCAGAGTGTCAGAGTCAGAGTGTCAGAGTCGGAGTGTCAGAGTCGGAGTGTCAGTGTCAGGGTGTCAGTGTCAGGGTGACAGTGTCAGTGTGTCAGAGTGTCAGTATCGGAGTGTCAGTGTCAGAGTGTCAGTGTCAGAGTGTCAGTGTCAGAGTGTCAGTGTCAGAGTGTCAGTGTCAGAGTGTCAGTGTCAGAGTGTCAGTGTCAGCGTGTCAGTGTCTCAGTGTCAGAGTGTCAGAGTGTCAGTGTCAGAGTGTCAGTGTCAGAGTGTCAGTGTCAGAGTGTCAGTGTCAGAGTGTCAGTGTCAGAGTGTC
Source organism: Mustelus asterias (assembly GCF_964213995.1). Classification (NCBI taxonomy): domain Eukaryota; kingdom Metazoa; phylum Chordata; class Chondrichthyes; order Carcharhiniformes; family Triakidae; genus Mustelus; species Mustelus asterias. Next base: position 40,668,241 of record NC_135825.1, on the reverse strand, counting down.
AGTATCGGAGTGTCAGAGTGTCAGTGTCAGAGTGTCAGAGTCAGAGTGTCAGTATCGGAGTGTCAGAGTGTCAGTGTCAGAGTGTCAGTGTCGGAGTGTCAGTGTCAGAGTGTCAGTGTCAGAGTGTCAGTGTCAGAGTGTCAGTGTCAGAGTGTCAGTATCGGAGTGTCAGAGTGTCAGTGTCAGAGTGTCAGTGTCGGAGTGTCCGTGTCGGAGTGTCAGTGTCGGAGTGTCAGTGTCGGAGTGTCAGTGTCGGAGTGTCAGTGTCGGAGTGTCAGTGTCGGAGTGTCAGTGTCGGAGTGTCAGTGTCGGAGTGTCAGTGTCGGAGTGTCAGTGTCGGAGTGTCAGTGTCGGAGTGTCAGTGTCGGAGTGTCAGTGTCGGAGTGTCAGTGTCGGAGTGTCAGTGTCGGAGTGTCAGTGTCAGAGTGTCAGTGTCAGAGTGTCAGTGTCAGAGTGTCAGTGTCAGAGTGTCAGTGTCAGTATCGGAGTGTCAGAGTGTCAGTGTCAGAGTGTCAGTGTCAGAGTGTCAGTGTCAGAGTGTCAGTGTCAGTATCGGAGTGTCAGAGTGTCAGTGTCAGAGTGTCAGAGTGTCAGAGTGTCAGAGTGTCAGTGTCAGAGTGTCAGAGTGTCAGTATCGGAGTGTCAGAGTGTCAGAGTGTCAGTGTCAGAGTGTCAGTGTCAGAGTGTCAGAGTGTCAGTATCGGAGTGTCAGAGTGTCAGAGTGTCAGTGTCAGAGTGTCAGTGTCGGAGTGTCAGTGTCAGAGTGTCAGAGTGTCAGAGTGTCAGAGTGTCAGTGTCAGAGTGTCAGTGTCAGAGTGTCAGTGTCAGAGTGTCAGAGTGTCAGAGTGTCAGAGTGTCAGTGTCAGAGTGTCAGAGTGTCAGTATCGGAGTGTCAGAGTGTCAGTGTCAGAGTGTCAGTGTCAGAGTGTCAGTATCGGAGTGTCAGAGTGTCAGAGTGTCAGTGTCAGAGTGTCAGTGTCGGAGTGTCAGTGTCAGAGTGTCAGAGTGTCAGAGTGTCAGTGTCAGAGTGTCAGTGTCGGAGTGTCAGTATCGGAGTGTCAGAGTGTCAGAGTGTCAGTGTCAGAGTGTCAGTGTCGGAGTGTCAGTGTCAGAGTGTCAGAGTGTCAGTGTCAGAGTGTCAGTGTCGGAGTGTCAGTGTCGGAGTGTCAGTGTCGGAGTGTCAGTGTCGGAGTGTCAGTGTCGGAGTGTCAGTGTCGGAGTGTCAGTGTCGGAGTGTCAGTGTCGGAGTGTCAGTGTCGGAGTGTCAGTGTCAGAGTGTCAGTGTCAGAGTGTCAGTGTCAGAGTGTCAGTGTCAGAGTGTCAGTGTCAGAGTGTCAGTGTCAGAGTGTCAGAGTGTCAGAGTGTCAGTGTCAGTATCGGAGTGTCAGAGTGTCAGTGTCAGAGTGTCAGAGTCAGAGTGTCAGAGTCAGAGTGTCAGAGTCAGAGTGTCAGAGTCAGAGTGTCAGAGTCAGAGTGTCAGTGTCAGAGTGTCAGTGTCAGAGTGTCAGTGTCAGAGTGTCAGTGTCAGGGTGTCAGTGTCAGGGTGTCAGTGCCAGGGTGACAGTGTCAGTGTGTCAGAGTGTCAGTATCGGAGTGTCAGTGTCAGAGTGTCAGTGTCAGAGTGTCAGTGTCAGAGTGTCAGTGTCAGAGTGTCAGTGTCAGAGTGTCAGTGTCAGAGTGTCAGTGTCAGAGTGTCAGTGTCAGAGTGTCAGTGTCAGAGTGTCAGTGTCAGAGTGTCAGTGTCAGAGTGTCAGTGTCAGAGTGTCAGTGTCAGAGTGTCAGTGTCTCAGTGTCAGAGTGTCAGAGTCAGAGTGTCAGTGTCAGAGTGTCAGTATCGGAGTGTCAGAGTCAGAGTGTCAGTGTCAGAGTGTCAGTGTGTCAGAGTCAGAGTGTCAGAGTGTCAGAGTGTCAGAGTGTCAGTGTCAGTGTGTCAGAGTCAGAGTGTCAGAGTGTCAGTGTCTCAGTGTCAGAGTGTCAGAGTCAGAGTGTCAGTGTCAGAGTGTCAGTATCGGAGTGTCAGAGTCAGAGTGTCAGTGTCAGAGTGTCAGTGTGTCAGAGTCAGAGTGTCAGAGTGTCAGAGTGTCAGAGTGTCAGTGTCAGTGTGTCAGAGTCAGAGTGTCAGAGTGTCAGAGTGTCAGAGTGTCAGAGTGTCAGAGTCAGTGTCAGAGTGTCAGTGTCAGTGTGTCAGAGTCAGAGTGTCAGAGTGTCAGAGTGTCAGAGTCAGAGTGTCAGAGTGTCAGAGTGTCAGAGTCAGTGTCAGAGAGTCAGTGTCAGAGTGTCAGTGTCAGAGTGACAGAGTCAGAGTGTCAGAGTCAGAGTGTCAGAGTGTCAGAGTCAGAGTGTCAGAGTCAGAGTGTCAGAGTGTCAGAGTCAGAGTGTCAGAGTCAGAGTGTCAGAGTCAGAGTGTCAGTGTCAGAGTCAGAGTGTCAGAGGCAGACTGTCAGAGTCAGAGTGTCAGAGTCAGAGTGTCAGAGTCGGAGTGTCAGAGTCGGAGTGTCAGTGTCAGGGTGTCAGTGTCAGGGTGACAGTGTCAGTGTGTCAGAGTGTCAGTATCGGAGTGTCAGTGTCAGAGTGTCAGTGTCAGAGTGTCAGTGTCAGAGTGTCAGTGTCAGAGTGTCAGTGTCAGAGTGTCAGTGTCAGCGTGTCAGTGTCTCAGTGTCAGAGTGTCAGAGTGTCAGTGTCAGTGTGTCAGTGTCAGAGTGTCAGTGTCAGAGTGTCAGTGTCAGAGTGTCAGTGTCAGAGTGTCAGTGTCAGAGTGTCAGTGTCAGAGTGTCAGTATCGGAGTGTCAGAGTGTCAGTGTCAGAGTGTCAGAGTCAGAGTGTCAGTATCGGAGTGTCAGAGTGTCAGTGTCAGAGTGTCAGTGTCGGAGTGTCAGTGTCAGAGTGTCAGTGTCAGAGTGTCAGTGTCAGAGTGTCAGTATCGGAGTGTCAGAGTGTCAGTGTCAGAGTGTCAGTGTCGGAGTGTCCGTGTCGGAGTGTCAGTGTCGGAGTGTCAGTGTCGGAGTGTCAGTGTCGGAGTGTCAGTGTCGGAGTGTCAGTGTCGGAGTGTCAGTGTCGGAGTGTCAGTGTCGGAGTGTCAGTGTCGGAGTGTCAGTGTCGGAGTGTCAGTGTCGGAGTGTCAGTGTCGGAGTGTCAGTGTCGGAGTGTCAGTGTCGGAGTGTCAGTGTCGGAGTGTCAGTGTCGGAGTGTCAGTGTCGGAGTGTCAGTGTCGGAGTGTCAGTGTCGGAGTGTCAGTGTCGGAGTGTCAGTGTCGGAGTGTCAGTGTCAGAGTGTCAGTGTCAGAGTGTCAGTGTCAGTATCGGAGTGTCAGAGTGTCAGTGTCAGAGTGTCAGTGTCAGAGTGTCAGTGTCAGAGTGTCAGTGTCAGTATCGGAGTGTCAGAGTGTCAGTGTCAGAGTGTCAGAGTGTCAGAGTGTCAGAGTGTCAGAGTGTCAGTGTCAGAGTGTCAGAGTGTCAGTATCGGAGTGTCAGAGTGTCAGAGTGTCAGTGTCAGAGTGTCAGTGTCAGAGTGTCAGAGTGTCAGTATCGGAGTGTCAGAGTGTCAGAGTGTCAGTGTCAGAGTGTCAGTGTCGGAGTGTCAGTGTCAGAGTGTCAGAGTGTCAGAGTGTCAGAGTGTCAGAGTGTCAGTGTCAGAGTGTCAGTGTCAGAGTGTCAGTGTCAGAGTGTCAGAGTGTCAGAGTGTCAGAGTGTCAGTGTCAGAGTGTCAGAGTGTCAGTATCGGAGTGTCAGAGTGTCAGAGTGTCAGTGTCAGAGTGTCAGTGTCAGAGTGTCAGTGTCAGAGTGTCAGAGTGTCAGTATCGGAGTGTCAGAGTGTCAGAGTGTCAGTGTCAGAGTGTCAGTGTCGGAGTGTCAGTGTCAGAGTGTCAGAGTGTCAGAGTGTCAGTGTCAGAGTGTCAGTGTCGGAGTGTCAGTATCGGAGTGTCAGAGTGTCAGAGTGTCAGTGTCAGAGTGTCAGTGTCGGAGTGTCAGTGTCAGAGTGTCAGAGTGTCAGTGTCAGAGTGTCAGTGTCGGAGTGTCAGTGTCGGAGTGTCAGTGTCGGAGTGTCAGTGTCGGAGTGTCAGTGTCGGAGTGTCAGTGTCGGAGTGTCAGTGTCGGAGTGTCAGTGTCGGAGTGTCAGTGTCGGAGTGTCAGTGTCGGAGTGTCAGTGTCAGAGTGTCAGTGTCAGAGTGTCAGTGTCAGAGTGTCAGTGTCAGAGTGTCAGAGTGTCAGTGTCAGTATCGGAGTGTCAGAGTGTCAGTGTCAGAGTGTCAGTGTCAGAGTGTCAGAGTCAGAGTGTCAGAGTCAGAGTGTCAGAGTCAGAGTGTCAGAGTCAGAGTGTCAGAGTCAGAGTGTCAGTGTCAGAGTGTCAGTGTCAGAGTGTCAGTGTCAGGGTGTCAGTGTCAGGGTGTCAGTGCCAGGGTGACAGTGTCAGTGTGTCAGAGTGTCAGTATCGGAGTGTCAGTGTCAGAGTGTCAGTGTCAGAGTGTCAGTGTCAGAGTGTCAGTGTCAGAGTGTCAGTGTCAGAGTGTCAGTGTCAGAGTGTCAGTGTCAGAGTGTCAGTGTCAGAGTGTCAGTGTCAGAGTGTCAGTGTCAGAGTGTCAGTGTCAGAGTGTCAGTGTCAGAGTGTCAGTGTCTCAGTGTCAGAGTGTCAGAGTCAGAGTGTCAGTGTCAGAGTGTCAGTATCGGAGTGTCAGAGTCAGAGTGTCAGTGTCAGAGTGTCAGTGTGTCAGAGTCAGAGTGTCAGAGTGTCAGAGTGTCAGAGTGTCAGAGTGTCAGAGTGTCAGAGTGTCAGTGTCAGTGTGTCAGAGTCAGAGTGTCAGAGTGTCAGTGTCTCAGTGTCAGAGTGTCAGAGACAGAGTGTCAGTGTCAGAGTGTCAGTATCGGAGTGTCAGAGTCAGAGTGTCAGTGTCAGAGTGTCAGTGTGTCAGAGTCAGAGTGTCAGAGTGTCAGAGTGTCAGAGTGTCAGTGTCAGTGTGTCAGAGTCAGAGTGTCAGAGTGTCAGAGTGTCAGAGTGTCAGAGTGTCAGAGTGTCAGAGTCAGTGTCAGAGTGTCAGTGTCAGTGTGTCAGAGTCAGAGTGTCAGAGTGTCAGAGTGTCAGAGTCAGAGTGTCAGAGTGTCAGAGTGTCAGAGTCAGTGTCAGAGAGTCAGTGTCAGAGTGTCAGTGTCAGAGTGACAGTGTCAGAGTGTCAGAGTCAGAGTGTCAGTGTCAGAGTGTCAGTGTCAGAGTGACAGTGTCAGAGTGTCAGTATCGGAGTGTCAGAGTGTCAATGTCGGAGTGTCAGTGTCGGAGTGTCAGTGTCGGAGTGTCAGTGTCGGAGTGTCAGTGTCGGAGTGTCAGTGTCGGAGTGTCAGAGTGTCAGAGTGTCAGAGTGTCAGAGTGTCAGAGTGTCAGAGTGTCAGAGTGTCAGAGTGTCAGAGTGTCAGAGTGTCAGAGTGTCAGAGTGTCAGTGTCAGAGTGTCAGTGTCAGAGTGTCAGAGTGTCAGTGTCAGAGTGTCAGTGTCAGAGTGTCAGTATCGGAGTGTCAGAGTGTCAGTGTCAGAGTGTCAGAGTCAGAGTGTCAGTATCGGAGTGTCAGAGTGTCAGTGTCAGAGTGTCAGTGTCGGAGTGTCAGAGTGTCAGTGTCAGAGTGTCAGTGTCAGAGTGTCAGAGTGTCAGTATCGGAGTGTCAGAGTGTCAGAGTGTCAGAGTGTCAGTGTCAGAATGTCAGTGTCGGAGTGTCAGTGTCAGAGTGTCAGAGTGTCAGTGTCAGAGTGTCAGTGTCGGAGTGTCAGTGTCGGAGTGTCAGTGTCGGAGTGTCAGTGTCGGAGTGTCAGTGTCGGAGTGTCAGTGTCGGAGTGTCAGTGTCGGAGTGTCAGTGTCGGAGTGTCAGTGTCGGAGTGTCAGTGTCGGAGTGTCAGTGTCGGAGTGTCAGTGTCGGAGTGTCAGTGTCGGAGTGTCAGTGTCGGAGTGTCAGTGTCGGAGTGTCAGTGTCGGAGTGTCAGTGTCGGAGTGTCAGTGTCGGAGTGTCAGTGTCGGAGTGTCAGTGTCGGAGTGTCAGTGTCGGAGTGTCAGTGTCAGAGTGTCAGTGTCAGAGTGTCAGTGTCAGAGTGTCAGTGTCAGGGTGTCAGTGTCAGGGTGTCAGTGTCAGGGTGTCAGTGTCAGGGTGTCAGTGTCAGGGTGTCAGTGCCAGGGTGACAGTGTCAGTGTGTCAGAGTGTCAGTATCGGAGTGTCAGTGTCAGAGTGTCAGTGTCAGAGTGTCAGTGTCAGAGTGTCAGTGTCAGAGTGTCAGTGTCAGAGTGTCAGAGTGTCAGTGTCAGTGTCTCAGTGTCAGAGTGTCAGAGTCAGAGTGTCAGTGTCAGAGTGTCAGTATCGGAGTGTCAGAGTCAGAGTGTCAGTGTCAGAGTGTCAGTGTCAGTGTGTCAGAGTCAGAGTGTCAGAGTGTCAGAGTGTCAGTGTCAGTGTGTCAGAGTCAGAGTGTCAGAGTGTCAGAGTGTCAGAGTGTCAGAGTCAGTGTCAGAGTGTCAGTGTCAGTGTGTCAGAGTCAGAGTGTCAGAGTGTCAGAGTGTCAGAGTGTCAGAGTCAGTGTCAGAGAGTCAGTGTCAGAGTGTCAGTGTCAGAGTGACAGTGTCAGAGTCAGAGTGTCAGTGTCAGAGTGTCAGTGTCAGAGTGACAGTGTCAGAGTGACAGTGTCAGAGTGTCAGAGTGTCAGTGTCAGGGTGTCAGTGTCAGGGTGTCAGTGTCAGGGTGTCAGTGTCAGAGTGTCAGTGTCAGAGTGTCAGTATCGGAGTGTCAGAGTGTCAGTGTCGGAGTGTCAGTGTCGGAGTGTCAGTGTCGGAGTGTCAGTGTCGGAGTGTCAGTGTCGGAGTGTCAGAGTGTCAGAGTGTCAGTGTCAGAGTGTCAGTGTCGGAGTGTCAGTGTCGGAGTGTCAGTGTCGGAGTGTCAGTGTCAGAGTGTCAGTGTCAGAGTGTCAGTGTCAGAGTGTCAGTGTCAGAGTGTCAGTGTCAGAGTGTCAGTATCGGAGTGTCAGAGTGTCAGAGTGTCAGTGTCAGAGTGTCAGTGTCGGAGTGTCAGTGTCGGAGTGTCAGTGTCGGAGTGTCAGTGTCAGAGTGTCAGTGTCAGAGTGTCAGTGTCAGAGTGTCAGTGTCAGAGTGTCAGTGTCAGAGTGTCAGTATCGGAGTGTCAGAGTGTCAGTGTCAGAGTGTCAGAGTCAGAGTGTCAGTATCGGAGTGTCAGAGTGTCAGTGTCAGAGTGTCAGTGTCGGAGTGTCAGTGTCAGAGTGTCAGTGTCAGAGTGTCAGTGTCAGAGTGTCAGTGTCAGAGTGTCAGTATCGGAGTGTCAGAGTGTCAGTGTCAGAGTGTCAGTGTCGGAGTGTCCGTGTCGGAGTGTCAGTGTCGGAGTGTCAGTGTCGGAGTGTCAGTGTCAGAGTGTCAGTGTCAGAGTGTCAGAGTCAGAGTGTCAGAGTCAGAGTGTCAGAGTCAGAGTGTCAGAGTCAGAGTGTCAGAGTCAGAGTGTCAGAGTGTCAGTGTCAGAGTGTCAGTGTCAGAGTGTCAGTGTCAGGGTGTCAGTGTCAGGGTGACAGTGTCAGTGTGTCAGAGTGTCAGTATCGGAGTGTCAGTGTCAGAGTGTCAGTGTCAGAGTGTCAGTGTCAGAGTGTCAGTGTCAGAGTGTCAGTGTCAGTGTCTCAGTGTCAGAGTGTCAGAGTCAGAATGTCAGTGTCAGAGTGTCAGTATCGGAGTGTCAGAGTCAGAGTCAGGGTGTCAGTGTCAGGGTGACAGTGTCAGAGTGTCAGTGTGTCAGTGTCAGAGTGTCAGTGTCAGAGTGTCAGTGTCAGAGTGTCAGTGTCAGAGTGTCAGTGTCTCAGTGTCAGAGTGTCAGAGTCAGAGTGTCAGAGTCAGAGTGTCAGTGTCAGAGTGTCAGTGTCAGAGTGTCAGAGTCGGAGTGTCAGAGTGTCAGTGTCAGAGTGTCAGAGTGTCAGTGTCAGAGTGTCAGTGTCAGAGTGTCAGTGTCAGAGTGTCAGAGTCAGAGTGTCAGAGTCAGAGTGTCAGAGTCAGAGTGTCAGTGTCAGAGTGTCAGTGTCAGAGTCAGAGTGTCAGAGGGTCAGAGGCAGACTGTCAGAGTCAGAGTGTCAGAGTCAGAGTGTCAGAGTCAGAGTGTCAGAGTCAGAGTGTCAGAGTCGGAGTGTCAGAGTCGGAGTGTCAGTGTCAGAGTGTCAGTGTCAGAGTGTCAGAGTCAGAGTGTCAGAGTGTCAGAGTCAGAGTGTCAGTGTCAGAGTCAGAGTGTCAGTGTCAGAGTGTCAGAGTCAGAGTGTCAGAGTCAGAGTGTCAGTGTCAGAGTGTCAGTGTCAGAGTGTCAGACTGTCAGAGTCAGAGTGTCAGAGTCAGAGTGTCAGAGTCAGAGTGTCAGAGTCAGAGTGTCAGAGTGTCAGAGTCAGAGTGTCAGAGTCAGAGTGTCAGAGTCAGAGTGTCAGAGTCAGAGTGTCAGAGTCAGAGTGTCAGAGTCAGAGTGTCAGTGTCAGAGTGTCAGAGTCAGAGTGTCAGAGGCAGACTGTCAGAGTCAGAGTGTCAGAGTCGGAGTGTCAGAGTCGGAGTGTCAGTGTCAGGGTGTCAGTGTCAGGGTGACAGTGTCAGTGTGTCAGAGTGTCAGTATCGGAGTGTCAGTGTCAGAGTGTCAGTGTCAGCGTGTCAGTGTCTCAGTGTCAGAGTGTCAGAGTCAGAGTGTCAGTGTCAGAGTGTCAGTGTCAGAGTGTCAGTATCGGAGTGTCAGAGTCAGAGTCAGGGTGTCAGAGTCAGAGTGTCAGAGTCAGAGTGTCAGAGTCAGAGTGTCAGAGTCAGAGTGTCAAAGTCAGAGTGTCAGAGTGTCAGAGTGTCAGAGTCAGAGTGTCAGAGTCAGAGTGTCAGAGTCAGAGTGTCAGAGTGTCAGAGTGTCAGAGTCAGACTGTCAGAGTCAGAGTGTCAGAGTCAGAGTGTCAGAGTCAGAGTGTCAGAGTCAGACTGTCAGAGTGTCAGGGTCAGAGTGTCAGAGTCAGAGTGTCAGAGTCAGAGTGTCAGAGTCAGAGTGTCAGAGTGTCAGTGTCTGAGTGTCTGAGTGTCAGAGTGTCAGAGCGTCAGAGCGTCAGAGTGTCAGTGTCAGAGTGTCAGTGTCAGTGTCTCAGAGTCAGAGTGTCAGAGTGTCAGAGTGTCAGAGTGTCAGAGTCAGTGTCAGAGTGTCAGTGTCAGTGTGTCAGAGTCAGAGTGTCAGAGTGTCAGAGTGTCAGAGTGTCAGAGTGTCAGAGTGTCAGAGTGTCAGAGTGTCAGAGTCAGTGTCAGAGTGTCAGTGTCAGAGTGTCAGTGTCAGAGTGTCAGTGTCAGAGTGACAGTGTCAGAGTGTCAGAGTGTCAGAGTCAGAGTGTCAGTGTCAGAGTGTCAGTGTCAGAGTGACAGTGTCAGAGCGACAGTGTCAGAGTGTCAGAGTGTCAGTGTCAGGGTGTCAGTGTCAGGGTGTCAGTGTCAGAGTGTCAGTATCGGAGTGTCGGAGTGTCAGTGTCGGAGTGTCAGTGTCGGAGTGTCAGTGTCGGAGTGTCAGTGTCGGAGTGTCAGTGTCGGAGTGTCAGTGTCGGAGTGTCAGTGTCGGAGTGTCAGTGTCGGAGTGTCAGAGTGTCAGAGTGTCAGTGTCAGAGTGTCAGTGTCGGAGTGTCAGTGTCGGAGTGTCAGTGTCGGAGTGTCAGTGTCGGAGTGTCAGTGTCAGAGTGTCAGTGTCAGAGTGTCAGTGTCAGAGTGTCAGTGTCAGAGTGTCAGTGTCAGAGTGTCAGTGTCAGAGTGTCAGTGTCAGAGTGTCAGTGTCAGAGTGTCAGTATCGGAGTGTCAGAGTGTCAGTGTCAGAGTGTCAGAGTCAGAGTGTCAGTATCGGAGTGTCAGAGTGTCAGTGTCAGAGTGTCAGTGTCGGAGTGTCAGTGTCGGAGTGTCAGTGTCGGAGTGTCAGTGTCAGAGTGTCAGTGTCAGAGTGTCAGTGTCAGAGTGTCAGTGTCAGAGTGTCAGTGTCAGAGTGTCAGTGTCAGAGTGTCAGTATCGGAGTGTCAGAGTGTCAGTGTCAGAGTGTCAGTGTCGGAGTGTCCGTGTCGGAGTGTCAGTGTCGGAGTGTCAGTGTCGGAGTGTCAGTGTCGGAGTGTCAGTGTCGGAGTGTCAGTGTCGGAGTGTCAGTGTCGGAGTGTCAGTGTCGGAGTGTCAGTGTCGGAGTGTCAGTGTCGGAGTGTCAGTGTCGGAGTGTCAGTGTCGGAGTGTCAGTGTCGGAGTGTCAGTGTCGGAGTGTCAGTGTCGGAGTGTCAGTGTCAGAGTGTCAGTGTCAGAGTGTCAGTGTCAGTATCGGAGTGTCAGAGTGTCAGTGTCAGAGTGTCAGTGTCAGAGTGTCAGTGTCAGAGTGTCAGTGTCAGTGTCGGAGTGTCAGTGTCGGAGTGTCAGTGTCAGAGTGTCAGTGTCAGAGTGTCAGTGTCAGAGTGTCAGTGTCAGAGTGTCAGAGTGTCAGTGTCAGTATCGGAGTGTCAGAGTGTCAGTGTCAGAGTGTCAGTGTCAGAGTGTCAGTGTCAGAGTGTCAGAGTCAGAGTGTCAGAGTCAGAGTGTCAGAGTCAGAGTGTCAGAGTGTCAGTGTCAGAGTGTCAGTGTCAGAGTGTCAGTGTCAGAGTGTCAGTGTCAGAGTGTCAGTGTCAGGGTGTCAGTGTCAGGGTGTCAGTGCCAGGGTGTCAGTGCCAGGGTGACAGTGTCAGTGTGTCAGAGTGTCAGTATCGGAGTGTCAGTGTCAGAGTGTCAGTGTCAGAGTGTCAGTGTCAGAGTGTCAGTGTCAGAGTGTCAGTGTCAGAGTGTCAGTGTCAGAGTGTCAGTGTCAGAGTGTCAGTGTCAGAGTGTCAGTGTCAGAGTGTCAGTGTCAGTGTCTCAGTGTCAGAGTGTCAGAGTCAGAGTGTCAGTGTCAGAGTGTCAGTATCGGAGTGTCAGAGTCAGAGTGTCAGTGTCAGAGTGTCAGTGTGTCAGAGTCAGAGTGTCAGAGTGTCAGAGTGTCAGAGTGTCAGAGTGTCAGTGTCAGTGTGTCAGAGTCAGAGTGTCAGAGTGTCAGAGTGTCAGAGTGTCAGAGTCAGTGTCAGAGTGTCAGTGTCAGTGTGTCAGAGTCAGAGTGTCAGAGTGTCAGAGTGTCAGAGTCAGAGTGTCAGAGTGTCAGAGTCAGTGTCAGAGAGTCAGTGTCAGAGTGTCAGTGTCAGAGTGACAGTGTCAGAGTGTCAGAGTCAGAGTGTCAGTGTCAGAGTGTCAGTGTCAGAGTGACAGTGTCAGAGTGACAGTGTCAGAGTGTCAGAGTGTCAGTGTCAGGGTGTCAGTGTCAGTGTGTCAGTGTCAGAGTGTCAGTATCGGAGTGTCAGAGTGTCAGTGTCGGAGTGTCAGTGTCGGAGTGTCAGTGTCGGAGTGTCAGTGTCGGAGTGTCAGTGTCGGAGTGTCAGTGTCGGAGTGTCAGAGTGTCAGAGTGTCAGAGTGTCAGTGTCAGAGTGTCAGTGTCAGAGTGTCAGTGTCAGAGTGTCAGTGTCAGAGTGTCAGTGTCAGAGTGTCAGTATCGGAGTGTCAGAGTGTCAGTGTCAGAGTGTCAGAGTCAGAGTGTCAGTATCGGAGTGTCAGAGTGTCAGTGTCAGAGTGTCAGTGTCAGAGTGTCAGTGTCAGAGTGTCAGTGTCAGAGTGTCAGTGTCGGAGTGTCCGTGTCGGAGTGTCAGTGTCGGAGTGTCAGTGTCGGAGTGTCAGTGTCGGAGTGTCAGTGTCGGAGTGTCAGTGTCGGAGTGTCAGTGTCGGAGTGTCAGTGTCGGAGTGTCAGTGTCGGAGTGTCAGTGTCAGAGTGTCAGTGTCAGAGTGTCAGTGTCAGAGTGTCAGTGTCAGAGTGTCAGTGTCAGTATCGGAGTGTCAGAGTGTCAGTGTCAGAGTGTCAGTGTCAGAGTGTCAGTGTCAGAGTGTCAGTGTCAGAGTGTCAGTGTCAGAGTGTCAGAGTGTCAGTGTCAGAGTGTCAGTGTCAGAGTGTCAGAGTGTCAGTATCGGAGTGTCAGAGTGTCAGAGTGTCAGAGTGTCAGAGTGTCAGAGTGTCAGAGTGTCAGTGTCAGAGTGTCAGTGTCAGAGTGTCAGAGTGTCAGAGTGTCAGTGTCAGAGTGTCAGTGTCGGAGTGTCAGTGTCAGAGTGTCAGAGTGTCAGTGTCAGAGTGTCAGTGTCGGAGTGTCAGTGTCGGAGTGTCAGTGTCGGAGTGTCAGTGTCGGAGTGTCAGTGTCGGAGTGTCAGTGTCGGAGTGTCAGTGTCGGAGTGTCAGTGTCGGAGTGTCAGTGTCGGAGTGTCAGTGTCGGAGTGTCAGTGTCGGAGTGTCAGTGTCGGAGTGTCAGTGTCGGAGTGTCAGTGTCGGAGTGTCAGTGTCGGAGTGTCAGTGTCGGAGTGTCAGTGTCGGAGTGTCAGTGTCGGAGTGTCAGTGTCGGAGTGTCAGTGTCGGAGTGTCAGTGTCGGAGTGTCAGTGTCGGAGTGTCAGTGTCAGAGTGTCAGTGTCAGAGTGTCAGTGTCAGAGTGTCAGTGTCAGAGTGTCAGTGTCAGAGTGTCAGTGTCAGAGTGTCAGAGTGTCAGTGTCAGTATCGGAGTGTCAGAGTCGGAGTGTCAGTGTCAGGGTGTCAGTGTCAGGGTGACAGTGTCAGTGTGTCAGAGTGTCAGTGTCGGAGTGTCAGTGTCAGAGTGTCAGTGTCAGAGTGTCAGTGTCAGAGTGTCAGTGTCAGAGTGTCAGTGTCAGAGTGTCAGTGTCAGAGTGTCAGTGTCAGAGTGTCAGTGTCAGAGTGTCAGTGTCAGAGTGTCAGTGTCTCAGTGTCAGAGTGTCAGAGTCAGAGAGTCAGTGTCAGAGTGTCAGTGTCAGAGTGTCAGTATCGGAGTGTCAGAGTCAGAGTCAGGGTGTCAGTGTCAGAGTGTCAGTGTCAGAGTGTCAGAGTGTCAGTATCGGAGTGTCAGAGTGTCAGAGTGTCAGTGTCAGAGTGTCAGTGTCGGAGTGTCAGTGTCAGAGTGTCAGAGTGTCAGAGTGTCAGTGTCAGAGTGTCAGTGTCGGAGTGTCAGTATCGGAGTGTCAGAGTGTCAGAGTGTCAGTGTCAGAGTGTCAGTGTCGGAGTGTCAGTGTCAGAGTGTCAGAGTGTCAGTGTCAGAGTGTCAGTGTCGGAGTGTCAGTGTCGGAGTGTCAGTGTCGGAGTGTCAGTGTCGGAGTGTCAGTGTCGGAGTGTCAGTGTCGGAGTGTCAGTGTCGGAGTGTCAGTGTCGGAGTGTCAGTGTCGGAGTGTCAGTGTCGGAGTGTCAGTGTCGGAGTGTCAGTGTCGGAGTGTCAGTGTCTGAGTGTCAGTGTCGGAGTGTCAGTGTCAGAGTGTCAGTGTCAGAGTGTCAGTGTCAGAGTGTCAGTGTCAGAGTGTCAGAGTGTCAGTGTCAGTATCGGAGTGTCAGAGTGTCAGTGTCAGAGTGTCAGTGTCAGAGTGTCAGTGTCAGAGTGTCAGAGTCAGAGTGTCAGAGTCAGAGTGTCAGAGTCAGAGTGTCAGAGTCAGAGTGTCAGAGTCAGAGTGTCAGAGTGTCAGTGTCGGAGTGTCAGTATCGGAGTGTCAGTGTCAGAGTGTCAGTGTCAGAGTGTCAGTGTCAGAGTGTCAGTGTCAGAGTGTCAGTGTCAGAGTGTCAGTGTCAGTGTCAGAGTGTCAGTGTCAGAGTGTCAGTGTCAGAGTGTCAGTGTCAGAGTGTCAGTGTCTCAGTGTCAGAGTGTCAGAGTCAGAGTGTCAGTGTCAGAGTGTCAGAGTCAGAGTGTCAGTGTCAGAGTGTCAGTGTGTCAGAGTCAGAGTGTCAGAGTGTCAGAGTGTCAGTGTCAGTGTGTCAGAGTCAGAGTGTCAGAGTGTCAGAGTGTCAGTGTCAGAGTGTCAGAGTGTCAGAGTGTCAGAGTCAGAGTGTCAGAGTGTCAGAGTGTCAGAGTGTCAGAGTCAGAGTGTCAGAGTGTCAGAGTGTCAGAGTCAGTGTCAGAGAGTCAGTGTCAGAGTGTCAGTGTCAGAGTGACAGTGTCAGAGTGTCAGAGTCAGAGTGTCAGTGTCAGAGTGTCAGTGTCAGAGTGACAGTGTCAGAGTGTCAGTATCGGAGTGTCAGAGTGTCAGTGTCGGAGTGTCAGTGTCGGAGTGTCAGTGTCGGAGTGTCAGTGTCGGAGTGTCAGTGTCGGAGTGTCAGTGTCGGAGTGTCAGAGTGTCAGAGTGTCAGAGTGTCAGAGTGTCAGAGTGTCAGAGTGTCAGAGTGTCAGTGTCAGAGTGTCAGTGTCAGAGTGTCAGTGTCAGAGTGTCAGAGTGTCAGTGTCAGAGTGTCAGTGTCAGAGTGTCAGTATCGGAGTGTCAGAGTGTCAGTGTCAGAGTGTCAGAGTCAGAGTGTCAGTATCGGAGTGTCAGAGTGTCAGTGTCAGAGTGTCAGTGTCGGAGTGTCAGTGTCAGAGTGTCAGTGTCAGAGTGTCAGTGTCAGAGTGTCAGTGTCAGAGTGTCAGTGTCAGAGTGTCAGTGTCGGAGTGTCCGTGTCGGAGTGTCAGTGTCGGAGTGTCAGTGTCGGAGTGTCAGTGTCGGAGTGTCAGTGTCGGAGTGTCAGTGTCGGAGTGTCAGTGTCGGAGTGTCAGTGTCGGAGTGTCAGTGTCGGAGTGTCAGTGTCGGAGTGTCAGTGTCAGAGTGTCAGTGTCAGAGTGTCAGAGTGTCAGTATCGGAGTGTCAGAGTGTCAGAGTGTCAGTGTCAGAGTGTCAGTGTCGGAGTGTCAGTGTCAGAGTGTCAGAGTGTCAGAGTGTCAGTGTCAGAGTGTCAGTGTCGGAGTGTCAGTGTCGGAGTGTCAGTGTCGGAGTGTCAGTGTCGGAGTGTCAGTGTCGGAGTGTCAGTGTCGGAGTGTCAGTGTCGGAGTGTCAGAGTGTCAGTGTCAGAGTGTCAGTGTCAGAGTGTCAGTATCGGAGTGTCAGAGTGTCAGAGTGTCAGTGTCAGAGTGTCAGTGTCGGAGTGTCAGTGTCAGAGTGTCAGAGTGTCAGTGTCAGAGTGTCAGTGTCGGAGTGTCAGTGTCGGAGTGTCAGTGTCGGAGTGTCAGTGTCGGAGTGTCAGTGTCGGAGTGTCAGTGTCGGAGTGTCAGTGTCGGAGTGTCAGTGTCGGAGTGTCAGTGTCGGAGTGTCAGTGTCGGAGTGTCAGTGTCGGAGTGTCAGTGTCGGAGTGTCAGTGTCGGAGTGTCAGTGTCGGAGTGTCAGTGTCGGAGTGTCAGTGTCGGAGTGTCAGTGTCGGAGTGTCAGTGTCGGAGTGTCAGAGTGTCAGAGTGTCAGTGTCAGAGTGTCAGTGTCGGAGTGTCAGTGTCGGAGTGTCAGTGTAGGAGTGTCAGTGTCAGAGTGTCAGTGTCAGAGTGTCAGTGTCAGAGTGTCAGTGTCAGAGTGTCAGTGTCAGAGTGTCAGTGTCAGAGTGTCAGTGTCAGAGTGTCAGTGTCAGAGTGTCAGTATCGGAGTGTCAGAGTGTCAGTGTCAGAGTGTCAGAGTCAGAGTGTCAGTATCGGAGTGTCAGAGTGTCAGTGTCAGAGTGTCAGTGTCGGAGTGTCAGTGTCGGAGTGTCAGTGTCAGAGTGTCAGTGTCAGAGTGTCAGTGTCAGAGTGTCAGTGTCAGAGTGTCAGTGTCAGAGTGTCAGTATCGGAGTGTCAGAGTGTCAGTGTCAGAGTGTCAGTGTCGGAGTGTCCGTGTCGGAGTGTCAGTGTCGGAGTGTCAGTGTCGGAGTGTCAGTGTCGGAGTGTCAGTGTCGGAGTGTCAGTGTCGGAGTGTCAGTGTCGGAGTGTCAGTGTCGGAGTGTCAGTGTCGGAGTGTCAGTGTCGGAGTGTCAGTGTCGGAGTGTCAGTGTCGGAGTGTCAGTGTCGGAGTGTCAGTGTCGGAGTGTCAGTGTCGGAGTGTCAGTGTCGGAGTGTCAGTGTCGGAGTGTCAGTGTCGGAGTGTCAGTGTCGGAGTGTCAGTGTCGGAGTGTCAGTGTCGGAGTGTCAGTGTCAGAGTGTCAGTGTCAGAGTGTCAGTGTCAGTATCGGAGTGTCAGAGTGTCAGTGTCAGAGTGTCAGTGTCAGAGTGTCAGTGTCAGAGTGTCAGTGTCAGAGTGTCAGTGTCAGAGTGTCGGAGTGTCCGTGTCGGAGTGTCAGTGTCGGAGTGTCAGTGTCGGAGTGTCAGTGTCGGAGTGTCAGTGTCGGAGTGTCAGTGTCGGAGTGTCAGTGTCGGAGTGTCAGTGTCGGAGTGTCAGTGTCGGAGTGTCAGTGTCGGAGTGTCAGTGTCGGAGTGTCAGTGTCGGAGTGTCAGTGTCAGAGTGTCAGTGTCAGAGTGTCAGAGTGTCAGTATCGGAGTGTCAGAGTGTCAGAGTGTCAGTGTCAGAGTGTCAGTGTCAGAGTGTCAGTGTCAGAGTGTCAGTGTCAGAGTGTCAGAGTGTCAGTGTCAGTATCGGAGTGTCAGAGTGTCAGAGTGTCAGTGTCAGAGTGTCAGTGTCAGAGTGTCAGTGTCAGAGTGTCAGTGTCAGAGTGTCAGTGTCAGAGTGTCAGTGTCAGAGTGTCAGTGTCAGAGTGTCAGTGTCAGAGTGTCAGTGTCAGAGTGTCAGTGTCAGTGTCTCAGTGTCAGAGTGTCAGAGTCAGAGTGTCAGTGTCAGAGTGTCAGTATCGGAGTGTCAGAGTCAGAGTGTCAGTGTCAGAGTGTCAGTGTGTCAGAGTCAGAGTGACAGTGTCAGAGTGTCAGAGTCAGAGTGTCAGTGTCAGAGTGTCAGTGTCAGAGTGACAGTGTCGGAGTGTCAGTGTCGGAGTGTCAGTGTCGGAGTGTCAGTGTCGGAGTGTCAGTGTCGGAGTGTCAGTGTCGGAGTGTCAGTGTCGGAGTGTCAGTGTCGGAGTGTCAGTGTCAGAGTGTCAGTGTCAGAGTGTCAGTGTCAGAGTGTCAGTGTCAGAGTGTCAGTGTCAGAGTGTCAGTGTCAGTATCGGAGTGTCAGAGTGTCAGTGTCAGAGTGTCAGTGTCAGTATCGGAGTGTCAGAGTGTCAGTGTCAGAGTGTCAGTGTCAGTATCGGAGTGTCAGAGTGTCAGTGTCAGAGTGTCAGTGTCAGAGTGTCAGTGTCAGAGTGTCAGTGTCAGAGTGTCAGTGTCAGAGTGTCAGTGTCAGAGTGTCAGTGTCAGAGTGTCAGTGTCAGAGTGTCAGTGTCAGAGTGTCAGAGTGTCAGTGTCAGAGTGTCAGTGTCAGAGTGTCAGAGTGTCAGTATCGGAGTGTCAGAGTGTCAGAGTGTCAGAGTGTCAGAGTGTCAGAGTGTCAGAGTGTCAGTGTCAGAGTGTCAGTGTCAGAGTGTCAGAGTGTCAGTATCGGAGTGTCAGAGTGTCAGAGTGTCAGTGTCAGAGTGTCAGTGTCGGAGTGTCAGTGTCAGAGTGTCAGAGTGTCAGAGTGTCAGTGTCAGAGTGTCAGTGTCGGAGTGTCAGTGTCGGAGTGTCAGTGTCGGAGTGTCAGTGTCGGAGTGTCAGTGTCGGAGTGTCAGTGTCGGAGTGTCAGTGTCGGAGTGTCAGTGTCGGAGTGTCAGTGTCGGAGTGTCAGTGTCGGAGTGTCAGTGTCGGAGTGTCAGTGTCGGAGTGTCAGTGTCGGAGTGTCAGTGTCGGAGTGTCAGTGTCAGAGTGTCAGTGTCAGAGTGTCAGTGTCAGAGTGTCAGAGTGTCAGTGTCAGTATCGGAGTGTCAGAGTCGGAGTGTCAGTGTCAGGGTGTCAGTGTCAGGGTGACAGTGTCAGTGTGTCAGAGTGTCAGTATCGGAGTGTCAGTGTCAGAGTGTCAGTGTCAGAGTGTCAGTGTCAGAGTGTCAGTGTCAGAGTGTCAGTGTCAGAGTGTCAGTGTCAGAGTGTCAGTGTCTCAGTGTCAGAGTGTCAGAGTCAGAGTGTCAGTGTCAGAGTGTCAGTGTCAGAGTGTCAGTATCGGAGTGTCAGAGTCAGAGTCAGGGTGTCAGAGTCAGAGTGTCAGAGTCAGAGTGTCAGAGTGTCAGAGTGTCAGAGTGTCAGAGTCAGAGTGTCAGAGTCAGAGTGTCAGAGTCAGAGTGTCAGAGTCAGAGTGTCAGAGTGTCAGAGTGTCAGAGTCAGAGTGTCAGAGTCAGAGTGTCAGAGTCAGAGTGTCAGAGTGTCAGAGTCAGACTGTCAGAGTCAGAGTGTCAGAGTCAGAGTGTCAGAGTCAGAGTCAGACTGTCAGAGTGTCAGGGTCAGAGTGTCAGAGTCAGAGTGTCAGAGTCAGAGTGTCAGAGTCAGAGTGTCAGAGTCAGAGTGTCAGAGTGTCAGTGTCTGAGTGTCTGAGTGTCAGAGTGTCAGAGCGTCAGAGTGTCAGTGTCAGAGTGTCAGTGTCAGTGTGTCAGAGTCAGAGTGTCAGAGTGTCAGAGTGTCAGAGTGTCAGAGTCAGTGTCAGAGTGTCAGTGTCAGTGTGTCAGAGTCAGAGTGTCAGAGTGTCAGAGTGTCAGAGTGTCAGAGTGTCAGAGTCAGAGTGTCAGAGTGTCAGAGTCAGTGTCAGAGTGTCAGTGTCAGAGTGTCAGTGTCAGAGTGACAGTGTCAGAGTGTCAGAGTGTCAGAGTCAGAGTGTCAGTGTCAGAGTGTCAGTGTCAGAGTGACAGTGTCAGAGCGACAGTGTCAGAGTGTCAGAGTGTCAGTGTCAGGGTGTCAGTGTCAGGGTGTCAGTGTCAGGGTGTCAGTGTCAGGGTGTCAGTGTCAGAGTGTCAGTGTCGGAGTGTCAGAGTGTCAGTGTCGGAGTGTCAGTGTCGGAGTGTCAGTGTCGGAGTGTCAGTGTCGGAGTGTCAGTGTCGGAGTGTCAGTGTCGGAGTGTCAGTGTCGGAGTGTCAGAGTGTCAGAGTGTCAGTGTCGGAGTGTCAGTGTCGGAGTGTCAGTGTCGGAGTGTCAGTGTCGGAGTGTCAGTGTCGGAGTGTCAGTGTCGGAGTGTCAGTGTCAGAGTGTCAGTGTCAGAGTGTCAGTGTCAGAGTGTCAGTATCGGAGTGTCAGAGTGTCAGTGTCAGAGTGTCAGAGTCAGAGTGTCAGTATCGGAGTGTCAGAGTGTCAGTGTCAGAGTGTCAGTGTCGGAGTGTCAGTGTCGGAGTGTCAGTGTCAGAGTGTCAGTGTCAGAGTGTCAGTGTCAGAGTGTCAGTGTCGGAGTGTCCGTGTCGGAGTGTCCGTGTCGGAGTGTCCGTGTCGGAGTGTCAGTGTCGGAGTGTCAGTGTCGGAGTGTCAGTGTCGGAGTGTCAGTGTCGGAGTGTCAGTGTCGGAGTGTCAGTGTCGGAGTGTCAGTGTCGGAGTGTCAGTGTCGGAGTGTCAGTGTCGGAGTGTCAGTGTCAGAGTGTCAGTGTCAGAGTGTCAGTGTCAGTATCGGAGTGTCAGAGTGTCAGTGTCAGAGTGTCAGTGTCAGAGTGTCAGTGTCAGAGTGTCAGTGTCAGTATCGGAGTGTCAGAGTGTCAGTGTCAGAGTGTCAGAGTGTCAGAGTGTCAGAGTGTCAGTGTCAGAGTGTCAGAGTGTCAGTATCGGAGTGTCAGAGTGTCAGAGTGTCAGTGTCAGAGTGTCAGTGTCAGAGTGTCAGAGTGTCAGTATCGGAGTGTCAGAGTGTCAGAGTGTCAGTGTCAGAGTGTCAGTGTCGGAGTGTCAGTGTCAGAGTGTCAGAGTGTCAGAGTGTCAGTGTCGGAGTGTCAGTGTCGGAGTGTCAGTGTCGGAGTGTCAGTGTCGGAGTGTCAGTGTCGGAGTGTCAGTGTCGGAGTGTCAGTGTCGGAGTGTCAGTGTCGGAGTGTCAGTGTCGGAGTGTCAGTGTCGGAGTGTCAGTGTCGGAGTGTCAGTGTCGGAGTGTCAGTGTCGGAGTGTCAGTGTCGGAGTGTCAGTGTCAGAGTGTCAGTGTCAGAGTGTCAGTGTCAGAGTGTCAGTATCGGAGTGTCAGAGTCAGAGTGTCAGTGTCAGAGTGTCAGTGTCAGTGTGTCAGAGTCAGAGTGTCACAGTGTCAGAGTGTCAGTGTCAGTGTGTCAGAGTCAGAGTGTCAGAGTGTCAGAGTGTCAGAGTCAGTGTCAGAGTGTCAGTGTCAGTGTGTCAGAGTCAGAGTGTCAGAGTGTCAGAGTGTCAGAGTGTCAGAGAGTCAGAGTGTCAGAGTGTCAGAGTCAGTGTCAGAGAGTCAGTGTCAGAGTGTCAGTGTCAGAGTGACAGTGTCAGAGTGTCAGAGTCAGAGTGTCAGTGTCAGAGTGTCAGTGTCAGAGTGACAGTGTCAGAGTGACAGTGTCAGAGTGTCAGGGTGTCAGTGTCAGGGTGTCAGTGTCAGGGTGTCAGTGTCAGAGTGTCAGTATCGGAGTGTCAGAGTGTCAGTGTCGGAGTGTCAGTGTCGGAGTGTCAGTGTCGGAGTGTCAGTGTCGGAGTGTCAGTGTCGGAGTGTCAGAGTGTCAGAGTGTCAGTGTCAGAGTGTCAGTGTCGGAGTGTCAGTGTCGGAGTGTCAGTGTCGGAGTGTCAGTGTCGGAGTGTCAGTGTCGGAGTGTCAGTGTCAGAGTGTCAGTGTCAGAGTGTCAGTGTCAGAGTGTCAGTGTCAGAGTGTCAGTGTCAGAGTGTCAGTGTCAGAGTGTCAGTGTCAGAGTGTCAGTATCGGAGTGTCAGAGTGTCAGTGTCAGAGTGTCAGAGTCAGAGTGTCAGTATCGGAGTGTCAGAGTGTCAGTGTCAGAGTGTCAGTGTCGGAGTGTCAGTGTCAGAGTGTCAGTGTCAGAGTGTCAGTGTCAGAGTGTCAGTATCGGAGTGTCAGAGTGTCAGTGTCAGAGTGTCAGTGTCGGAGTGTCCGTGTCGGAGTGTCCGTGTCGGAGTGTCAGTGTCGGAGTGTCAGTGTCAGAGTGTCAGTGTCAGAGTGTCAGTGTCAGTATCGGAGTGTCAGAGTTTCAGTGTCAGAGTGTCAGTGTCAGAGTGTCAGAGTCAGAGTGTCAGAGTCAGAGTGTCAGAGTCAGAGTGTCAGAGTGTCAGTATCGGAGTGTCAGTGTCAGAGTGTCAGTGTCAGAGTGTCAGTGTCTGAGTGTCAGTGTCAGAGTGTCAGTGTCAGAGTGTCAGTGTCAGAGTGTCAGTGTCAGAGTGTCAGTGTCAGAGTGTCAGTGTCAGAGTGTCAGTGTCAGAGTGTCAGTGTCAGTGTCTCAGTGTCAGAGTGTCAGAGTCAGAATGTCAGTGTCAGAGTGTCAGTATCGGAGTGTCAGAGTCAGAGTCAGGGTGTCAGTGTCAGGGTGACAGTGTCAGAGTGTCAGTGTCAGAGTGTCAGTGTCAGAGTGTCAGTGTCAGAGTGTCAGTGTCAGAGTGTCAGTGTCAGAGTGTCAGTGTCAGAGTGTCAGTGTCAGAGTGTCAGTGTCAGAGTGTCAGTGTCAGAGTGTCAGTGTCAGAGTGTCAGTGTCTCAGTGTCAGAGTGTCAGAGTCAGAGTGTCAGAGTCAGAGTGTCAGAGTCAGAGTGTCAGTGTCAGAGTGTCAGTGTCAGAGTGTCAGTGTCAGAGTGTCAGAGTCGGAGTGTCAGAGTGTCAGTGTCAGAGTGTCAGTGTCAGAGTGTCAGTGTCAGAGTGTCAGTGTCAGAGTGTCAGTGTCAGAGTGTCAGTGTCAGAGTGTCAGTGTCAGAGTGTCAGAGTCAGAGTGTCAGAGTCAGAGTGTCAGAGTCAGAGTGTCAGAGTCAGAGTGTCAGTGTCAGAGCGTCAGTGTCAGAGTGTCAGAGTCAGAGTGTCAGTGTCAGAGTGTCAGTGTCAGAGTGTCAGTGTCAGAGTGTCAGTGTCAGAGTGTCAGTGTCAGAGTGTCAGAGTCAGAGTGTCAGAGTCAGAGTGTCAGAGTCAGAGTGTCAGAGTCGGAGTGTCAGAGTCGGAGTGTCAGTGTCAGAGTGTCAGTGTCAGAGTGTCAGAGTCAGAGTGTCAGTGTCAGAGTCAGAGTGTCAGTGTCAGAGTGTCAGAGTCAGAGTGTCAGAGTCAGAGTGTCAGTGTCAGAGTGTCAGTGTCAGAGTGTCAGACTGTCAGAGTCAGAGTGTCAGAGTCAGAGTGTCAGAGTCAGAGTGTCAGAGTCAGAGTGTCAGAGTGTCAGAGTCAGAGTGTCAGAGTCAGAGTGTCAGAGTGTCAGAGTCAGAGTGTCAGAGTCAGAGTGTCAGAGTCAGAGTGTCAGTGTCAGAGTGTCAGTGTCAGAGTGTCAGAGTCAGAGTGTCAGAGGCAGACTGTCAGAGTCAGAGTGTCAGAGTCAGAGTGTCAGAGTCGGAGTGTCAGAGTCGGAGTGTCAGTGTCAGGGTGTCAGTGTCAGGGTGACAGTGTCAGTGTGTCAGAGTGTCAGTATCGGAGTGTCAGTGTCAGAGTGTCAGTGTCAGAGTGTCAGTGTCAGAGTGTCAGTGTCAGAGTGTCAGTGTCAGTGTCAGGGTGTCAGTGCCAGGGTGACAGTGTCAGTGTGTCAGAGTGTCAGTATCGGAGTGTCAGTGTCAGAGTGTCAGTGTCAGAGTGTCAGTGTCAGAGTGTCAGTGTCAGAGTGTCAGTGTCAGAGTGTCAGTGTCAGAGTGTCAGTGTCAGTGTCTCAGTGTCAGTGTCTCAGTGTCAGAGTGTCAGAGTCAGAGTGTCAGTGTCAGAGTGTCAGTATCGGAGTGTCAGAGTCAGAGTGTCAGTGTCAGTGTGTCAGAGTCAGAGTGTCAGAGTGTCCGAGTGTCAGAGTGTCAGAGTGTCAGTGTCAGTGTGTCAGAGTCAGAGTGTCAGAGTGTCAGAGTGTCAGAGTGTCAGAGTCAGTGTCAGAGTGTCAGTGTCAGTGTGTCAGAGTCAGAGTGTCAGAGTGTCAGAGTGTCAGAATCAGAGTGTCAGAGTGTCAGAGTCAGTGTCAGAGAGTCAGTGTCAGAGTGTCAGTGTCAGAGTGACAGTGTCAGAGTGTCAGAGTCGGAGTGTCAGTGTCGGAGTGTCAGTGTCGGAGTGTCAGTGTCAGAGTGTCAGTGTCAGAGTGTCAGTGTCAGAGTGTCAGTGTCAGAGTGTCAGTGTCAGAGTGTCAGTGTCAGAGTGTCAGTGTCAGAGTGTCAGTGTCAGAGTGTCAGTATCGGAGTGTCAGAGTGTCAGTGTCAGAGTGTCAGAGTCAGAGTGTCAGTATCGGAGTGTCAGAGTGTCAGTGTCAGAGTGTCAGTGTCGGAGTGTCAGTGTCGGAGTGTCAGTGTCAGAGTGTCAGTGTCAGAGTGTCAGTGTCAGAGTGTCAGTGTCAGAGTGTCAGTATCGGAGTGTCAGAGTGTCAGTGTCAGAGTGTCAGTGTCGGAGTGTCCGTGTCGGAGTGTCCGTGTCGGAGTGTCCGTGTCGGAGTGTCAGTGTCGGAGTGTCAGTGTCGGAGTGTCAGTGTCGGAGTGTCAGTGTCGGAGTGTCAGTGTCGGAGTGTCAGTGTCAGAGTGTCAGTGTCAGAGTGTCAGTGTCGGAGTGTCAGTGTCAGAGTGTCAGTGTCAGAGTGTCAGTGTCAGAGTGTCAGTGTCAGTATCGGAGTGTCAGAGTGTCAGTGTCAGAGTGTCAGAGTGTCAGAGTGTCAGTATCGGAGTGTCAGAGTGTCAGAGTGTCAGTGTCAGAGTGTCAGTGTCAGAGTGTCAGAGTGTCAGTATCGGAGTGTCAGAGTGTCAGAGTGTCAGTGTCAGAGTGTCAGTGTCGGAGTGTCAGTGTCAGAGTGTCAGAGTGTCAGAGTGTCAGTGTCAGAGTGTCAGTGTCGGAGTGTCAGTGTCGGAGTGTCAGTGTCGGAGTGTCAGTGTCGGAGTGTCAGTGTCGGAGTGTCAGTGTCAGAGTGTCAGTGTCGGAGTGTCAGTGTCGGAGTGTCAGTGTCGGAGTGTCAGTGTCGGAGTGTCAGTGTCAGATTGTCAGTGTCAGAGTGTCAGTGTCAGAGTGTCAGTGTCAGAGTGTCAGTGTCAGAGTGTCAGAGTGTCAGAGTGTCAGTGTCAGTATCGGAGTCTCAGAGTGTCAGTGTCAGAGTGTCAGAGTCAGAGTGTCAGAGTCAGAGTGTCAGAGTGTCAGTGTCAGAGTGTCAGTGTCAGAGTGTCAGTGTCAGAGTGTCAGTGTCAGAGTGTCAGTGTCAGAGTGTCAGTGTCAGAGTGTCAGTGTCAGAGTGTCAGTGTCAGGGTGTCAGTGTCAGGGTGTCAGTGTCAGGGTGTCAGTGTCAGGGTGTCAGTGTCAGGGTGTCAGTGTCAGGGTGTCAGTGTCAGGGTGTCAGTGCCAGGGTGACAGTGTCAGTGTGTCAGAGTGTCAGTATCGGAGTGTCAGTGTCAGAGTGTCAGTGTCAGAGTGTCAGTGTCAGAGTGTCAGTGTCAGAGTGTCAGTGTCAGAGTGTCAGTGTCAGAGTGTCAGTGTCAGAGTGTCAGTGTCAGTGTCAGAGTGTCAGAGTCAGAGTGTCAGTGTCAGAGTGTCAGTATCGGAGTGTCAGAGTCAGAGTGTCAGTGTCAGAGTGTCAGTGTGTCAGAGTCAGAGTGTCAGAGTGTCAGAGTGTCAGAGTGTCAGTGTCAGTGTGTCAGAGTCAGAGTGTCAGAGTGTCAGAGTGTCAGAGTGTCAGAGTCAGTGTCAGAGTGTCAGTGTCAGTGTGTCAGAGTCAGAGTGTCAGAGTGTCAGAGTGTCAGAGTCAGAGTGTCAGAGTGTCAGAGTCAGTGTCAGAGAGTCAGTGTCAGAGTGTCAGTGTCAGAGTGACAGTGTCAGAGTGTCAGAGTCAGAGTGTCAGTGTCAGAGTGTCAGTGTCAGAGTGACAGTGTCAGAGTGACAGTGTCAGAGTGTCAGAGTGTCAGTGTCAGGGTGTCAGTGTCAGTGTGTCAGTGTCAGTGTGTCAGTGTCAGAGTGTCAGTATCGGAGTGTCAGAGTGTCAGTGTCGGAGTGTCAGTGTCGGAGTGTCAGAGTGTCAGAGTGTCAGTGTCAGAGTGTCAGTGTCAGAGTGTCAGTGTCAGAGTGTCAGTATCGGAGTGTCAGAGTGTCAGTGTCAGAGTGTCAGAGTCAGAGTGTCAGTATCGGAGTGTCAGAGTGTCAGTGTCAGAGTGTCAGTGTCGGAGTGTCAGTGTCAGAGTGTCAGTGTCAGAGTGTCAGTGTCAGAGTGTCAGTATCGGAGTGTCAGAGTGTCAGTGTCGGAGTGTCCGTGTCGGAGTGTCCGTGTCGGAGTGTCCGTGTCGGAGTGTCCGTGTCGGAGTGTCCGTGTCGGAGTGTCCGTGTCGGAGTGTCAGTGTCGGAGTGTCCGTGTCGGAGTGTCAGTGTCGGAGTGTCAGTGTCGGAGTGTCAGTGTCGGAGTGTCAGTGTCGGAGTGTCAGTGTCGGAGTGTCAGTGTCGGAGTGTCAGTGTCGGAGTGTCAGTGTCAGAGTGTCAGTGTCAGAGTGTCAGAGTGTCAGTGTCAGAGTGTCAGTGTCAGAGTGTCAGAGTGTCAGTATCGGAGTGTCAGAGTGTCAGAGTGTCAGTGTCAGAGTGTCAGAGTGTCAGTATCGGAGTGTCAGAGTGTCAGAGTGTCAGTGTCAGAGTGTCAGTGTCGGAGTGTCAGTGTCAGAGTGTCAGAGTGTCAGAGTGTCAGTGTCAGAGTGTCAGTGTCAGAGTGTCAGTGTCAGAGTGTCAGTGTCGGAGTGTCAGTGTCGGAGTGTCAGTGTCGGAGCGTCAGTGTCGGAGTGTCAGTGTCGGAGTGTCAGTGTCGGAGTGTCAGTGTCGGAGTGTCAGTGTCGGAGTGTCAGTGTCGGAGTGTCAGTGTCGGAGTGTCAGTGTCGGAGTGTCAGTGTCGGAGTGTCAGTGTCGGAGTGTCAGTGTCGGAGTGTCAGTGTCGGAGTGTCAGTGTCGGAGTGTCAGTGTCGGAGTGTCAGTGTCAGAGTGTCAGTGTCAGAGTGTCAGTGTCAGAGTGTCAGTGTCAGAGTGTCAGTGTCAGAGTGTCAGAGTGTCAGTGTCAGTATCGGAGTGTCAGAGTCGGAGTGTCAGTGTCAGGGTGTCAGTGTCAGGGTGACAGTGTCAGTGTGTCAGAGTGTCAGTATCGGAGTGTCAGTGTCAGAGTGTCAGTGTCAGAGTGTCAGTGTCAGAGTGTCAGTGTCAGAGTGTCAGTGTCAGAGTGTCAGTGTCAGAGTGTCAGTGTCAGAGTGTCAGTGTCTCAGTGTCAGAGTGTCAGAGTCAGAGTGTCAGAGTCAGAGTGTCAGTGTCAGAGTGTCAGTGTCAGAGTGTCAGTATCGGAGTGTCAGAGTCAGAGTCAGGGTGTCAGAGTCAGAGTGTCAGAGTCAGAGTGTCAGAGTGTCAGAGTGTCAGAGTGTCAGAGTCAGAGTGTCAGAGTCAGAGTGTCAGAGTCAGAGTGTCAGAGTCAGAGTGTCAGAGTGTCAGAGTGTCAGAGTCAGACTGTCAGAGTCAGAGTGTCAGAGTCAGAGTGTCAGAGTCAGAGTCAGACTGTCAGAGTGTCAGGGTCAGAGTGTCAGAGTCAGAGTGTCAGAGTCAGAGTGTCAGAGTCAGAGTGTCAGTGTCTGAGTGTCTGAGTGTCAGAGCGTCAGAGTGTCAGTGTCAGAGTGTCAGTGTCAGTGTGTCAGAGTCAGAGTGTCAGAGTCAGAGTGTCAGAGTGTCAGAGTGTCAGAGTGTCAGAGTGTCAGAGTCAGTGTCAGAGTGTCAGTGTGTCAGAGTCAGAGTGTCAGAGTGTCAGAGTGTCAGAGTCAGAGTGTCAGAGTGTCAGAGTCAGTGTCAGAGTGTCAGTGTCAGAGTGTCAGTGTCAGAGTGTCAGTGTCAGAGTGACAGTGTCAGAGTGTCAGAGTGACAGTGTCAGAGCGACAGTGTCAGAGTGTCAGAGTGTCAGTGTCAGGGTGTCAGTGTCAGGGTGTCAGTGTCAGGGTGTCAGTGTCAGGGTGTCAGTGTCGGAGTGTCAGTGTCGGAGTGTCAGTGTCGGAGTGTCAGTGTCGGAGTGTCAGTGTCGGAGTGTCAGTGTCGGAGTGTCAGTGTCGGAGTGTCAGAGTGTCAGAGTGTCAGTGTCAGAGTGTCAGTGTCGGAGTGTCAGTGTCGGAGTGTCAGTGTCGGAGTGTCAGTGTCGGAGTGTCAGTGTCGGAGTGTCAGTGTCAGAGTGTCAGTGTCAGAGTGTCAGTGTCAGAGTGTCAGTGTCAGAGTGTCAGTGTCAGAGTGTCAGTATCGGAGTGTCAGAGTGTCAGTGTCAGAGTGTCAGAGTCAGAGTGTCAGTATCGGAGTGTCAGAGTGTCAGTGTCAGAGTGTCAGTGTCGGAGTGTCAGTGTCAGAGTGTCAGTGTCAGAGTGTCAGTGTCAGAGTGTCAGTATCGGAGTGTCAGAGTGTCAGTGTCAGAGTGTCAGTGTCGGAGTGTCAGTGTCAGAGTGTCAGAGTGTCAGAGTGTCAGTGTCAGAGTGTCAGTGTCGGAGTGTCAGTGTCGGAGTGTCAGAGTGTCAGAGTGTCAGTGTCGGAGTGTCAGTGTCGGAGTGTCAGTGTCGGAGTGTCAGTGTCGGAGTGTCAGTGTCGGAGTGTCAGTGTCGGAGTGTCAGTGTCGGAGTGTCAGTGTCGGAGTGTCAGTGTCGGAGTGTCAGTGTCGGAGTGTCAGTGTCGGAGTGTCAGTGTCAGAGTGTCAGTGTCAGAGTGTCAGTGTCAGAGTGTCAGTGTCAGAGTGTCAGTGTCAGAGTGTCAGAGTGTCAGTGTCAGTATCGGAGTGTCAGAGTGTCAGTGTCAGAGTGTCAGTGTCAGAGTGTCAGAGTCAGAGTGTCAGAGTCAGAGTGTCAGAGTCAGAGTGTCAGAGTCAGAGTGTCAGAGTCAGAGTGTCAGAGTCAGAGTGTCAGAGTGTCAGTGTCAGAGTGTCAGTGTCAGAGTGTCAGTGTCAGAGTGTCAGTGTCAGAGTGTCAGTGTCAGAGTCAGGGTGTCAGTGTCAGGGTGTCAGTGCCAGGGTGACAGTGTCAGTGTGTCAGAGTGTCAGTATCGGAGTGTCAGTGTCAGAGTGTCAGTGTCAGAGTGTCAGTGTCAGAGTGTCAGTGTCAGAGTGTCAGTGTCAGAGTGTCAGTGTCAGAGTGTCAGTGTCAGAGTGTCAGTGTCAGAGTGTCAGTGTCAGAGTGTCAGTGTCAGAGTGTCAGTGTCAGAGTGTCAGTGTCAGAGTGTCAGTGTCAGAGTGTCAGTGTCAGTGTCTCAGTGTCAGAGTGTCAGAGTGTCAGTGTCAGAGTGTCAGTATCGGAGTGTCAGTGTGTCAGAGTCAGAGTGTCAGAGTGTCAGAGTGTCAGAGTGTCAGAGTGTCAGAGTGTCAGAGTGTCAGAGTCAGTGTCAGAGTGTCAGTGTCAGTGTGTCAGAGTCAGAGTGTCAGAGTGTCAGAGTGTCAGAGTCAGAGTGTCAGAGTCAGAGTGTCAGAGTGTCAGAGTCAGTGTCAGAGAGTCAGTGTCAGAGTGTCAGTGTCAGAGTGACAGTGTCAGAGTGTCAGAGTCAGAGTGTCAGAGTCAGAGTGTCAGTGTCAGAGTGTCAGTGTCAGAGTGACAGTGTCAGAGTGACAGTGTCAGAGTGTCAGAGTGTCAGTGTCAGGGTGTCAGTGTCAGTGTGTCAGTGTCAGAGTGTCAGTATCGGAGTGTCAGAGTGTCAGTGTCGGAGTGTCAGTGTCGGAGTGTCAGTGTCGGAGTGTCAGTGTCGGAGTGTCAGTGTCGGAGTGTCAGTGTCGGAGTGTCAGAGTGTCAGAGTGTCAGAGTGTCAGTGTCAGAGTGTCAGTGTCAGAGTGTCAGTGTCAGGGTGTCAGTGTCAGGGTGTCAGTGTCAGAGTGTCAGTGTCAGAGTGTCAGTATCGGAGTGTCAGAGTGTCAGTGTCAGAGTGTCAGAGTCAGAGTGTCAGTATCGGAGTGTCAGAGTGTCAGTGTCAGAGTGTCAGTGTCGGAGTGTCAGTGTCAGTGTCAGAGTGTCAGTGTCAGAGTGTCAGTGTCAGAGTGTCAGTATCGGAGTGTCAGAGTGTCAGTGTCAGAGTGTCAGTGTCGGAGTGTCAGTGTCGGAGTGTCCGTGTCGGAGTGTCAGTGTCGGAGTGTCAGTGTCGGAGTGTCAGTGTCGGAGTGTCAGTGTCGGAGTGTCAGTGTCGGAGTGTCAGTGTCGGAGTGTCAGTGTCGGAGTGTCAGTGTCAGAGTGTCAGTGTCAGAGTGTCAGTGTCAGAGTGTCAGTGTCAGTATCGGAGTGTCAGAGTGTCAGTGTCAGAGTGTCAGTGTCAGAGTGTCAGTGTCAGAGTGTCAGTGTCAGAGTGTCAGAGTGTCAGTGTCAGAGTGTCAGTGTCAGAGTGTCAGAGTGTCAGTATCGGAGTGTCAGAGTGTCAGAGTGTCAGTGTCAGAGTGTCAGTGTCAGAGTGTCAGAGTGTCAGTATCGGAGTGTCAGAGTGTCAGAGTGTCAGTGTCAGAGTGTCAGTGTCGGAGTGTCAGTGTCGGAGTGTCAGTGTCAGAGTGTCAGAGTGTCAGTGTCAGAGTGTCAGTGTCGGAGTGTCAGTGTCGGAGTGTCAGTGTCGGAGTGTCAGTGTCGGAGTGTCAGTGTCGGAGTGTCAGTGTCGGAGTGTCAGTGTCGGAGTGTCAGTGTCGGAGTGTCAGTGTCGGAGTGTCAGTGTCGGAGTGTCAGTGTCGGAGTGTCAGTGTCGGAGTGTCAGTGTCGGAGTGTCAGTGTCGGAGTGTCAGTGTCGGAGTGTCAGTGTCGGAGTGTCAGTGTCGGAGTGTCAGTGTCGGAGTGTCAGTGTCGGAGTGTCAGTGTCAGAGTGTCAGTGTCAGAGTGTCAGTGTCAGAGTGTCAGAGTGTCAGTGTCAGTATCGGAGTGTCAGAGTGTCAGTGTCAGAGTGTCAGTGTCAGAGTGTCAGTGTCAGAGTGTCAGAGTCAGAGTGTCAGAGTCAGAGTGTCAGAGTCAGAGTGTCAGAGTCAGAGTGTCAGAGTGTCAGTGTCAGAGTGTCAGTGTCAGAGTGTCAGTGTCAGAGTGTCAGTGTCAGAGTGTCAGTGTCAGAGTGTCAGTGTCAGGGTGTCAGTGTCAGGGTGTCAGTGCCAGGGTGACAGTGTCAGTGTGTCAGAGTGTCAGTATCGGAGTGTCAGTGTCAGAGTGTCAGTGTCAGAGTGTCAGTGTCAGAGTGTCAGTGTCAGAGTGTCAGTGTCAGAGTGTCAGTGTCAGAGTGTCAGTGTCAGAGTGTCAGTGTCAGAGTGTCAGTGTCAGTGTCTCAGTGTCAGAGTGTCAGAGTCAGAGTGTCAGTGTCAGAGTGTCAGTATCGGAGTGTCAGAGTCAGAGTGTCAGTGTCAGAGTGTCAGTGTCAGAGTGTCAGTGTCAGAGTGTCAGTGTCAGAGTGTCAGTGTCAGAGTGTCAGTGTCAGTGTCTCAGTGTCAGAGTGTCAGAGTCAGGGTGTCAGTGTCAGGGTGACAGTGTCAGAGTGTCAGTGTCAGAGTGTCAGTGTCAGAGTGTCAGAGTCAGAGTGTCAGAGTCAGAGTGTCAGTGTCAGAGTGTCAGTGTCAGTGTCAGAGTGTCAGTGTCAGTGTCAGAGTGTCAGTGTCAGTGTCAGAGTGTCAGTGTCAGTGTCAGAGTGTCAGTGTCAGAGTGTCAGTGTCAGAGTGTCAGAGTCAGAGTGTCAGAGTCAGAGTGTCAGAGTCGGAGTGTCAGAGTCAGAGTGTCAGAGTCAGAGTGTCAGTGTCAGAGTGTCAGAGTCAGAGTGTCAGTGTCAGAGTGTCAGTGTCGGAGTGTCAGAGTCAGAGTGTCAGTGTCAGAGTGTCAGTGTCAGAGTGTCAGAGTCAGAGTGTCAGTGTCAGAGTGTCAGTGTCGGAGTGTCAGAGTCAGAGTGTCAGAGTGTCAGTGTCAGAGTGTCAGTGTCAGAGTGTCAGAGTGTCAGAGTGTCAGAGTCAGAGTGTCAGAGTCAGAGTGTCAGTGTCAGAGTGTCAGTGTCAGAGTGTCAGTGTCAGAGTGTCAGAGTCAGAGTGTCAGAGGCAGACTGTCAGAGTCAGAGTGTCAGAGTCGGAGTGTCAGAGTCGGAGTGTCAGTGTCAGAGTGTCAGTGTCAGAGTGTCAGAGTCAGAGTGTCAGAGTCAGAGTGTCAGTGTCAGAGTGTCAGAGTCAGAGTCAGAGTGTCAGAGTCAGAGTGTCAGAGTCAGAGTGTCAGAGTCAGAGTGTCAGTGTCAGAGTGTCAGTGTCAGAGTGTCAGTGTCAGTGTCAGACTGTCAGAGTCAGAGTGTCAGAGTCAGAGTGTCAGAGTCAGAGTGTCAGAGTCAGAGTGTCAGAGTCAGAGTGTCAGAGTCAGAGTGTCAGAGTGTCAGAGTCAGAGTGTCAGAGTCAGAGTGTCAGAGTCAGAGTGTCAGAGTCAGAGTGTCAGAGTCAGAGTGTCAGTGTCAGAGTGTCAGAGTGTCAGTGTCAGGGTGTCAGTGTCAGGGTGTCAGTGTCAGGGTGTCAGTGTCAGGGTGTCAGTGTCAGGGTGTCAGTGTCAGGGTGTCAGTGTCGGAGTGTCAGTGTCGGAGTGTCAGTGTCGGAGTGTCAGTGTCGGAGTGTCAGTGTCGGAGTGTCAGTGTCGGAGTGTCAGTGTCGGAGTGTCAGTGTCGGAGTGTCAGAGTGTCAGAGTGTCAGTGTCAGAGTGTCAGTGTCGGAGTGTCAGTGTCGGAGTGTCAGTGTCGGAGTGTCAGTGTCGGAGTGTCAGTGTCGGAGTGTCAGTGTCGGAGTGTCAGTGTCAGAGTGTCAGTGTCAGAGTGTCAGTGTCAGAGTGTCAGTGTCAGAGTGTCAGTGTCAGAGTGTCAGTATCGGAGTGTCAGAGTGTCAGTGTCAGAGTGTCAGTGTCAGAGTGTCAGTGTCGGAGTGTCAGTGTCGGAGTGTCAGTGTCGGAGTGTCAGTGTCGGAGTGTCAGTGTCGGAGTGTCAGTGTCAGAGTGTCAGTGTCAGAGTGTCAGTGTCAGAGTGTCAGTGTCAGAGTGTCAGTGTCAGAGTGTCAGTATCGGAGTGTCAGAGTGTCAGTGTCAGAGTGTCAGAGTCAGAGTGTCAGTATCGGAGTGTCAGAGTGTCAGTGTCAGAGTGTCAGTGTCGGAGTGTCAGTGTCAGAGTGTCAGTGTCAGAGTGTCAGTGTCAGAGTGTCAGTATCGGAGTGTCAGAGTGTCAGTGTCAGAGTGTCAGTGTCGGAGTGTCAGTGTCAGAGTGTCAGAGTGTCAGAGTGTCAGTGTCAGAGTGTCAGTGTCGGAGTGTCAGTGTCGGAGTGTCAGAGTGTCAGAGTGTCAGTGTCGGAGTGTCAGTGTCGGAGTGTCAGTGTCGGAGTGTCAGTGTCGGAGTGTCAGTGTCGGAGTGTCGGAGTGTCAGTGTCGGAGTGTCAGTGTCGGAGTGTCAGTGTCGGAGTGTCAGTGTCGGAGTGTCAGTGTCGGAGTGTCAGTGTCGGAGTGTCAGTGTCGGAGTGTCAGTGTCGGAGTGTCAGTGTCGGAGTGTCAGTGTCGGAGTGTCAGTGTCGGAGTGTCAGTGTCGGAGTGTCAGTGTCAGAGTGTCAGTGTCAGAGTGTCAGTGTCAGAGTGTCAGTGTCAGAGTGTCAGTGTCAGAGTGTCAGAGTGTCAGTGTCAGAGTGTCAGTGTCAGAGTGTCAGAGTCAGAGTGTCAGAGTCAGAGTGTCAGAGTCAGAGTGTCAGAGTCAGAGTGTCAGAGTCAGAGTGTCAGAGTCAGAGTGTCAGAGTGTCAGTGTCAGAGTGTCAGTGTCAGAGTGTCAGTGTCAGAGTGTCAGTGTCAGAGTGTCAGTGTCAGAGTGTCAGTGTCAGAGTGTCAGTGTCAGGGTGTCAGTGTCAGGGTGACAGTGTCAGTGTGTCAGAGTGTCAGTATCGGAGTGTCAGTGTCAGAGTGTCAGTGTCAGAGTGTCAGTGTCAGAGTGTCAGTGTCAGAGTGTCAGTGTCAGAGTGTCAGTGTCAGAGTGTCAGTGTCAGAGTGTCAGTGTCAGAGTGTCAGTGTCAGAGTGTCAGTGTCAGAGTGTCAGTGTCAGAGTGTCAGTGTCAGAGTGTCAGTGTCAGTGTCTCAGTGTCAGAGTGTCAGTGTCAGAGTGTCAGTGTCAGAGTGTCAGTATCGGAGTGTCAGTGTGTCAGAGTCAGAGTGTCAGAGTGTCAGAGTGTCAGAGTGTCAGAGTGTCAGAGTGTCAGAGTGTCAGAGTCAGTGTCAGAGTGTCAGTGTCAGTGTGTCAGAGTCAGAGTGTCAGAGTGTCAGAGTGTCAGAGTCAGAGTGTCAGAGTCAGAGTGTCAGAGTGTCAGAGTCAGTGTCAGAGAGTCAGTGTCAGAGTGTCAGTGTCAGAGTGACAGTGTCAGAGTGTCAGAGTCAGAGTGTCAGAGTCAGAGTGTCAGTGTCAGAGTGTCAGTGTCAGAGTGACAGTGTCAGAGTGACAGTGTCAGAGTGTCAGAGTGTCAGTGTCAGGGTGTCAGTGTCAGTGTGTCAGTGTCAGAGTGTCAGTATCGGAGTGTCAGAGTGTCAGTGTCGGAGTGTCAGTGTCGGAGTGTCAGTGTCGGAGTGTCAGTGTCGGAGTGTCAGTGTCGGAGTGTCAGTGTCGGAGTGTCAGAGTGTCAGTGTCAGAGTGTCAGTGTCAGAGTGTCAGTGTCAGGGTGTCAGTGTCAGAGTGTCAGTGTCAGAGTGTCAGTATCGGAGTGTCAGAGTGTCAGTGTCAGAGTGTCAGAGTCAGAGTGTCAGTA
This sequence comes from Mustelus asterias, assembly GCF_964213995.1. Classification (NCBI taxonomy): domain Eukaryota; kingdom Metazoa; phylum Chordata; class Chondrichthyes; order Carcharhiniformes; family Triakidae; genus Mustelus; species Mustelus asterias. The sequence goes on along the minus strand of NC_135825.1, from coordinate 40,634,761 downwards.
TCGGAGTGTCAGAGTGTCAGTGTCAGAGTGTCAGTGTCGGAGTGTCAGTGTCAGTGTCAGAGTGTCAGTGTCAGAGTGTCAGTGTCAGAGTGTCAGTGTCAGAGTGTCAGTATCGGAGTGTCAGAGTGTCAGTGTCAGAGTGTCAGTGTCGGAGTGTCAGTGTCGGAGTGTCCGTGTCGGAGTGTCAGTGTCGGAGTGTCAGTGTCGGAGTGTCAGTGTCGGAGTGTCAGTGTCGGAGTGTCAGTGTCGGAGTGTCAGTGTCGGAGTGTCAGTGTCGGAGTGTCAGTGTCGGAGTGTCAGTGTCAGAGTGTCAGTGTCAGAGTGTCAGTGTCAGAGTGTCAGTGTCAGAGTGTCAGAGTGTCAGTGTCAGAGTGTCAGTGTCAGAGTGTCAGAGTGTCAGTATCGGAGTGTCAGAGTGTCAGAGTGTCAGTGTCAGAGTGTCAGTGTCAGAGTGTCAGAGTGTCAGTATCGGAGTGTCAGAGTGTCAGAGTGTCAGTGTCAGAGTGTCAGTGTCGGAGTGTCAGTGTCGGAGTGTCAGTGTCAGAGTGTCAGAGTGTCAGTGTCAGAGTGTCAGTGTCGGAGTGTCAGTGTCGGAGTGTCAGTGTCGGAGTGTCAGTGTCGGAGTGTCAGTGTCGGAGTGTCAGTGTCGGAGTGTCAGTGTCGGAGTGTCAGTGTCGGAGTGTCAGTGTCGGAGTGTCAGTGTCGGAGTGTCAGTGTCGGAGTGTCAGTGTCGGAGTGTCAGTGTCGGAGTGTCAGTGTCGGAGTGTCAGTGTCGGAGTGTCAGTGTCGGAGTGTCAGTGTCGGAGTGTCAGTGTCGGAGTGTCAGTGTCGGAGTGTCAGTGTCGGAGTGTCAGAGTCGGAGTGTCAGAGTCGGAGTGTCAGTGTCAGAGTGTCAGTGTCAGAGTGTCAGAGTCAGAGTGTCAGAGTCAGAGTGTCAGTGTCAGAGTGTCAGAGTCAGAGTCAGAGTGTCAGAGTCAGAGTGTCAGAGTCAGAGTGTCAGTGTCAGAGTGTCAGTGTCAGAGTGTCAGTGTCAGAGTGTCAGTGTCAGAGTGTCAGAGTGTCAGTGTCAGTATCGGAGTGTCAGAGTGTCAGTGTCAGAGTGTCAGTGTCAGAGTGTCAGTGTCAGAGTGTCAGTGTCAGAGTGTCAGTGTCAGAGTGTCAGAGTCAGAGTGTCAGAGTCAGAGTGTCAGAGTCAGAGTGTCAGAGTCAGACTGTCAGAGTCAGAGTGTCAGAGTGTCAGTGTCAGAGTGTCAGTGTCAGAGTGTCAGTGTCAGAGTGTCAGTGTCAGAGTGTCAGTGTCAGAGTGTCAGTGTCAGAGTGTCAGTGTCAGAGTGTCAGTGTCAGAGTGTCAGTGTCAGGGTGTCAGTGTCAGGGTGTCAGTGTCAGGGTGTCAGTGCCAGGGTGACAGTGTCAGTGTGTCAGAGTGTCAGTATCGGAGTGTCAGTGTCAGAGTGTCAGTGTCAGAGTGTCAGTGTCAGAGTGTCAGTGTCAGAGTGTCAGTGTCAGTGTCTCAGTGTCAGAGTGTCAGAGTCAGAGTGTCAGTGTCAGAGTGTCAGTATCGGAGTGTCAGAGTCAGAGTGTCAGTGTCAGAGTGTCAGTGTCAGAGTGTCAGTGTCAGAGTGTCAGTGTCAGAGTGTCAGTGTCAGAGTGTCAGTGTCAGTGTCTCAGTGTCAGAGTGTCAGAGTCAGGGTGTCAGTGTCAGGGTGACAGTGTCAGAGTGTCAGTGTCAGAGTGTCAGTGTCAGAGTGTCAGAGTCAGAGTGTCAGAGTCAGAGTGTCAGAGTCAGAGTGTCAGTGTCAGAGTGTCAGTGTCAGTGTCAGAGTGTCAGTGTCAGTGTCAGAGTGTCAGTGTCAGTGTCAGAGTGTCAGTGTCAGTGTCAGAGTGTCAGTGTCAGAGTGTCAGTGTCAGAGTGTCAGAGTCAGAGTGTCAGAGTCAGAGTGTCAGAGTCGGAGTGTCAGAGTCAGAGTGTCAGAGTCAGAGTGTCAGTGTCAGAGTGTCAGAGTCAGAGTGTCAGTGTCAGAGTGTCAGTGTCGGAGTGTCAGAGTCAGAGTGTCAGTGTCAGAGTGTCAGTGTCAGAGTGTCAGAGTCAGAGTGTCAGTGTCAGAGTGTCAGTGTCGGAGTGTCAGAGTCAGAGTGTCAGAGTGTCAGTGTCAGAGTGTCAGTGTCAGAGTGTCAGAGTGTCAGAGTGTCAGAGTCAGAGTGTCAGAGTCAGAGTGTCAGTGTCAGAGTGTCAGTGTCAGAGTGTCAGAGTCAGAGTGTCAGAGGCAGACTGTCAGAGTCAGAGTGTCAGAGTCGGAGTGTCAGAGTCGGAGTGTCAGTGTCAGAGTGTCAGTGTCAGAGTGTCAGAGTCAGAGTGTCAGAGTCAGAGTGTCAGTGTCAGAGTGTCAGAGTCAGAGTCAGAGTGTCAGAGTCAGAGTGTCAGAGTCAGAGTGTCAGTGTCAGAGTGTCAGTGTCAGAGTGTCAGTGTCAGTGTCAGACTGTCAGAGTCAGAGTGTCAGAGTCAGAGTGTCAGAGTCAGAGTGTCAGAGTCAGAGTGTCAGAGTCAGAGTGTCAGAGTCAGAGTGTCAGAGTGTCAGAGTCAGAGTGTCAGAGTCAGAGTGTCAGAGTCAGAGTGTCAGAGTCAGAGTGTCAGAGTCAGAGTGTCAGTGTCAGAGTGTCAGAGTCAGAGTGTCAGAGTCAGAGTGTCAGAGTCAGAGTGTCAGAGTCAGAGTGTCAGAGTCAGAGTGTCAGAGTCAGAGTGTCAGAGTCAGAGTGTCAGAGTCAGAGTGTCAGAGTCAGAGTGTCAGTGTCAGAGTGTCAGAGTCAGAGTGTCAGAGTCAGAGTGTCAGAGTCAGAGTGTCAGAGTCAGAGTGTCAGAGTCAGAGTGTCAGAGTCAGAGTGTCAGAGTCAGAGTGTCAGAGTCAGAGTGTCAGAGTCAGAGTGTCAGAGTCAGAGTGTCAGAGTCAGAGTGTCAGAGTCAGAGTGTCAGTGTCAGAGTGTCAGAGTCAGAGTGTCAGAGGCAGACTGTCAGAGGCAGACTGTCAGAGTCAGAGTGTCAGAGTCGGAGTGTCTGAGTCGGAGTGTCAGAGTCGGAGTGTCAGTGTCAGAGTGTCAGTGTCAGAGTGTCAGAGTCAGAGTGTCAGAGTCAGAGTGTCAGAGTCAGAGTGTCAGTGTCAGAGTGTCAGAGTCAGAGTGTCAGAGTCAGAGTGTCAGAGTCAGAGTGTCAGTGTCAGTGTCAGAGTGTCAGAGTCAGAGTGTCAGTGTCAGTGTCAGAGTGTCAGTGTCAGAGTGTCAGAGTCAGAGTGTCAGAGTCAGAGTGTCAGAGTCAGAGTGTCAGTGTCAGTGTCAGAGTGTCAGTGTCAGAGTGTCAGTGTCAGAGTGTCAGTGTCAGAGTCAGAGTGTCAGAGTCAGAGTGTCAGAGTCAGAGTGTCAGAGTCAGAGTGTCAGAGTCAGAGTGTCAGAGTCAGAGTGTCAGAGTCAGAGTGTCAGAGTCAGAGTGTCAGAGTGTCAGAGAGTCAGAGTCAGAGTGTCAGAGTGTCAGAGTCAGAGTGTCAGAGTCAGAGTGTCAGAGTCAGAGTGTCAGAGTCAGAGTGTCAGAGTCAGAGTGTCAGAGTGTCAGAGTGTCAGAGAGTCAGAGTGTCAGAGTGTCAGAGAGTCAGAGTGTCAGAGTGTCAGAGTGTCAGTGTCAGAGTGTCAGAGTCAGAGTCAGAGTGTCAGAGTGTCAGAGTCAGAGTGTCAGAGTGTCAGTGTCAGAGTGTCAGAGTCAGAGTGTCAGAGTGTCAGAGTCAGAGTGTCAGAGTCAGAGTGTCAGAGTCAGAGTGTCAGAGTGTCAGAGTCAGAGTGTCAGAGTGTCAGTGTCAGAGTGTCAGTGTCAGAGTGTCAGTGTCAGAGTGTCAGAGTCAGAGTCAGAGTGTCAGTGTCAGAGTGTCAGTGTCAGAGTGTCAGTGTCAGAGTGTCAGTGTCAGAGTGTCAGAGTCAGAGTTTCAGAGTCGGAGTGTCAGAGTCAGAGTGTCAGAGTCAGAGTGTCAGTGTCAGAGTGTCAGAGTCAGAGTGTCAGAGTCAGAGTGTCAGAGTCAGAGTGTCAGAGTCAGAGTGTCAGTGTCAGAGTGTCAGTGTCAGAGTGTCAGTGTCAGAGTGTCAGTGTCAGAGTGTCAGTGTCAGAGTGTCAGTATCGGAGTGTCAGAGTCAGAGTGTCAGTGTCAGGGTGTCAGTGTCAGAGTGTCAGAGTCAGAGTGTCAGAGTCAGAGTGTCAGAGTCAGAGTGTCAGTGTCAGAGTGTCAGTGTCAGAGTGTCAGAGTCAGAGTGTCAGAGTCAGAGTGTCAGTGTCAGAGTGTCAGTGTCAGAGTGTCAGTGTCAGAGTGTCAGTGTCAGAGTGTCAGTATCGGAGTGTCAGAGTCAGAGTGTCAGTGTCAGGGTGTCAGTGTCAGGGTGTCAGTGTCAGAGTGTCAGTGTCAGAGTGTCAGAGTGTCAGAGTCAGAGTGTCAGAGTCAGAGTGTCAGAGTCAGAGTGTCAGTGTCAGAGTGTCAGAGTGTCAGAGTCAGAGTGTCAGAGTCAGAGTGTCAGAGGCAGACTGTCAGTGTCAGAGTGTCAGTGTCAGAGTGTCAGTGTCAGAGTGTCAGTGTCAGAGTGTCAGTGTCAGAGTGTCAGAGTCAGAGTGTCAGAGTCAGAGTGTCAGTGTCAGAGTCAGAGTGTCAGTGTCAGAGTGTCAGAGTGTCAGAGTCAGAGTGTCAGAGTCAGAGTGTCAGTGTCAGAGTGTCAGTGTCAGAGTGTCAGTGTCAGAGTGTCAGTGTCAGAGTGTCAGTGTCAGAGTGTCAGTGTCAGTATCGGAGTGTCAGAGTGTCAGTGTCAGAGTGTCAGAGTGTCAGTGTCAGAGTGTCAGTGTCAGAGTGTCAGAGTGTCAGTATCGGAGTGTCAGAGTGTCAGAGTGTCAGTGTCAGAGTGTCAGTGTCAGAGTGTCAGTGTCAGAGTGTCAGTGTCAGAGTGTCAGAGTGTCAGTATCGGAGTGTCAGAGTGTCAGTGTCAGAGTGTCAGTGTCGGAGTGTCAGTGTCGGAGTGTCAGAGTGTCAGTGTCAGAGTGTCAGTGTGTCAGTGTCAGAGTGTCAGTGTCAGGGTGTCAGTGTCAGAGTGTCAGTGTCAGAGTGTCAGTATCGGAGTGTCAGAGTGTCAGTGTCAGAGTGTCAGAGTCAGAGTGTCAGTATCGGAGTGTCAGAGTGTCAGTGTCAGAGTGTCAGTGTCGGAGTGTCAGTGTCAGTGTCAGAGTGTCAGTGTCAGAGTGTCAGTGTCAGAGTGTCAGTGTCAGAGTGTCAGTGTCAGAGTGTCAGTGTCGGAGTGTCAGTGTCGGAGTGTCAGAGTGTCAGAGTGTCAGTGTCAGAGTGTCAGTGTCGGAGTGTCAGTGTCGGAGTGTCAGTGTCGGAGTGTCAGTGTCGGAGTGTCAGTGTCGGAGTGTCAGTGTCAGAGTGTCAGTGTCAGAGTGTCAGTGTCAGAGTGTCAGTGTCAGAGTGTCAGTATCGGAGTGTCAGAGTGTCAGTGTCAGAGTGTCAGAGTCAGAGTGTCAGTATCGGAGTGTCAGAGTGTCAGTGTCAGAGTGTCAGTGTCGGAGTGTCAGTGTCAGAGTGTCAGTGTCAGAGTGTCAGTGTCAGAGTGTCAGTATCGGAGTGTCAGAGTGTCAGTGTCAGAGTGTCAGTGTCAGAGTGTCAGTGTCGGAGTGTCAGTGTCAGAGTGTCAGAGTGTCAGAGTGTCAGTGTCAGAGTGTCAGTGTCGGAGTGTCAGTGTCGGAGTGTCAGAGTGTCAGTGTCAGAGTGTCAGTGTCGGAGTGTCAGTGTCGGAGTGTCAGTGTCGGAGTGTCAGTGTCAGAGTGTCAGTGTCAGAGTGTCAGTGTCAGAGTGTCAGTGTCAGAGTGTCAGTGTCAGAGTGTCAGTGTCAGAGTGTCAGTGTCGGAGTGTCAGAGTGTCAGTGTCAGAGTGTCAGAGTCAGAGTGTCAGAGTCAGAGTGTCAGTATCGGAGTGTCAGAGTGTCAGTGTCAGAGTGTCAGTGTCGGAGTGTCAGTGTCAGAGTGTCAGTGTCAGAGTGTCAGTGTCAGAGTGTCAGTATCGGAGTGTCAGAGTGTCAGTGTCAGAGTGTCAGTGTCGGAGTGTCCGTGTCGGAGTGTCCGTGTCGGAGTGTCAGTGTCGGAGTGTCAGTGTCGGAGTGTCAGTGTCGGAGTGTCAGTGTCGGAGTGTCAGTGTCAGAGTGTCAGTGTCAGAGTGTCAGTGTCAGAGTGTCAGTGTCAGAGTGTCAGTGTCAGAGTGTCAGTGTCAGTATCGGAGTGTCAGAGTGTCAGTATCGGAGTGTCAGAGTGTCAGAGTGTCAGTGTCAGAGTGTCAGAGTGTCAGAGTGTCAGTATCGGAGTGTCAGAGTGTCAGAGTGTCAGTGTCAGAGTGTCAGTGTCGGAGTGTCAGTGTCAGAGTGTCAGAGTGTCAGAGTGTCAGTGTCGGAGTGTCAGTGTCGGAGTGTCAGTGTCGGAGTGTCAGTGTCGGAGTGTCAGTGTCGGAGTGTCAGTGTCGGAGTGTCAGTGTCGGAGTGTCAGTGTCAGAGTGTCAGTGTCGGAGTGTCAGTGTCGGAGTGTCAGTGTCGGAGTGTCAGTGTCGGAGTGTCAGTGTCGGAGTGTCAGTGTCGGAGTGTCAGTGTCAGAGTGTCAGTGTCAGAGTGTCAGTGTCAGAGTGTCAGTGTCAGAGTGTCAGTGTCAGAGTGTCAGAGTGTCAGTGTCAGTATCGGAGTCTCAGAGTGTCAGTGTCAGAGTGTCAGTGTCAGAGTGTCAGAGTCAGAGTGTCAGAGTCAGAGTGTCAGTGTCAGAGTGTCAGTGTCAGAGTGTCAGTGTCGGAGTGTCAGAGTCAGAGTGTCAGTGTCAGAGTGTCAGTGTCAGAGTGTCAGTGTCAGAGTGACAGTGTCAGAGTGTCAGAGTGTCAGAGTGTCAGTGTCAGAGTGTCAGAGTGTCAGTATCGGAGTGTCAGAGTGTCAGAGTGTCAGTGTCAGAGTGTCAGTGTCAGAGTGTCAGTGTCAGAGTGTCAGTGTCAGAGTGTCAGTGTCAGAGTGTCAGTGTCAGAGTGTCAGTATCGGAGTGTCAGTGTCAGAGTGTCAGTATCGGAGTGTCAGAGTCAGAGTGTCAGAGTCAGAGTGTCAGAGTCAGAGTGTCAGTGTCAGAGTGTCAGTGTCAGAGTCAGAGTGTCAGAGTCAGAGTGTCAGAGTCAGAGTGTCAGAGTCAGAGTGTCAGTGTCAGAGTGTCAGTGTCAGTGTCAGAGTGTCAGTGTCAGAGTCAGAGTGTCAGAGTCGGAGTGTCAGTGTCAGAGTGTCAGTGTCAGAGTGTCAGTGTCAGAGTGTCAGAGTCAGAGTGTCAGAGTGTCAGAGTCAGAGTGTCAGAGTCGGAGTGTCAGTGTCAGAGTGTCAGAGTCAGAGTGTCAGAGTCAGAATGTCAGAGTCAGAGTGTCAGAGTGTCAGAGTCAGAGTGTCAGAGTCAGAGTGTCAGTGTCAGTGTCAGAGTGTCAGTGTCAGAGTGTCAGACTGTCAGAGTCAGAGTGTCAGAGTCAGAGTGTCAGAGTCAGAGTGTCAGAGTGTCAGAGTCAGAGTGTCAGAGTCAGAGTGTCAGAGTCAGAGTGTCAGTGTCAGAGTGTCAGTGTCAGAGTGTCACTGTCAGAGTGTCAGTGTCAGAGTGTCAGTGTCAGAGTGTCAGAGTCAGAGTGTCAGAGTCAGAGTGTCAGAGTCAGAGTGTCAGAGTCAGAGTGTCAGAGTCAGAGTGTCAGAGTGTCAGAGTCAGAGTGTCAGAGTCAGAGTGTCAGATTGTCAGTGTCAGAGTGTCAGTGTCAGAGTGTCAGTGTCAGAGTGTCAGTGTCAGAGTGTCAGTGTCAGAGTGTCAGTGTCAGAGTGTCAGTGTCAGAGTGTCAGTGCCAGAGTGTCAGTGTCAGAGTGTCAGTGTCAGAGTGTCAGTGTCAGAGAGTCAGTGTCAGGGTGTCAGTGTCAGGGTGACAGTGTCAGAGTGTCAGTATCGGAGTGTCAGAGTGTCAGGGACAGAGTCAGAGTGTCAGAGTCAGAGTGTCAGAGTCAGAGTGTCAGAGTCAGAGTGTCAGAGTCAGAGTGTCAGTGTCAGAGTGTCAGTGTCAGAGTGTCAGAGTCAGAGTGTCAGAGTCAGAGTGTCAGAGTCAGAGTGTCAGAGTCAGAGTGTCAGTGTCAGAGTGTCAGTGTCAGAGTGTCAGTGTCAGAGTGTCAGTGTCAGAGTATCAGAGTCAGAGTGTCAGTGTCAGAGTGTCAGTGTCAGAGTGTCAGTGTCAGACTGTCAGAGTCAGACTGTCAGAGTCAGAGTGTCAGTGTCAGAGTCAGAGTGTCAGAGTCAGAGTGTCAGAGTCAGAGTGTCAGTGTCAGAGTGTCAGAGTCAGACTGTCAGAGTCAGAGTGTCAGAGTCAGAGTGTCAGAGTCAGAGTGTCAGAGTCAGAGTGTCAGAGTCAGAGTGTCAGAGTCAGAGTGTCAGTGTCAGAGTCAGAGTGTCAGAGTCAGAGTGTCAGAGTCAGAGTGTCAGAGTCAGAGTGTCAGAGTCAGAGTGTCAGAGTCAGAGTGTCAGAGTCAGAGTGTCAGAGTCAGAGTGTCAGAGTCAGAGTGTCAGAGTCAGAGTGTCAGAGTCAGAGTGTCAGTGTCAGAGTCAGAGTGTCAGAGTCAGAGTGTCAGAGTCAGAGTGTCAGTGTCAGAGTGTCAGTGTCAGTGTCAGAGTGTCAGTGTCAGAGTGTCAGAGTCAGAGTGTCAGAGTCGGAGTGTCAGTGTCAGAGTGTCAGTGTCAGAGTGTCAGTGTCAGAGTGTCAGAGTCGGAGTGTCAGTGTCAGAGTGTCAGTGTCAGAGTGTCAGAGTCAGAGTGTCAGAGTCAGAATGTCAGAGTCAGAGTGTCAGAGTCAGAGTGTCAGAGTCAGAGTGTCAGTGTCAGAGTCAGAGTGTCAGAGTCAGAGTGTCAGAGTCAGAGTGTCAGAGTCAGAGTGTCAGTGTCAGTGTCAGAGTGTCAGTGTCAGAGTGTCAGACTGTCAGAGTCAGAGTGTCAGAGTCAGAGTGTCTGAGTCAGAGTGTCAGAGTGTCAGAGTCAGAGTGTCAGAGTCAGAGTGTCAGAGTCAGAGTGTCAGAGTGTCAGAGTCAGAGTGTCAGAGTGTCAGAGTCAGAGTGTCAGAGTCAGAGTGTCAGAGTCAGAGTGTCAGAGTCAGAGTGTCAGAGTGTCAGAGTCAGAGTGTCAGAGTCAGAGTGTCAGAGTCAGAGTGTCAGAGTCAGAGTGTCAGAGTGTCAGAGTCAGAGTGTCAGAGTCAGAGTGTCAGAGTCAGAGTGTCAGAGTCAGAGTGTCAGTGTCAGAGTGTCAGTGTCAGAGTGTCAGAGTCAGAGTATCAGAGCCAGAGTATCAGAGCCAGAGTGTCAGAGCCAGAGTGTCAGAGCCAGAGTGTCAGTGTCAGAGTGTCAGTGTCAGAGTGTCAGTGTCAGAGTGTCAGTGTCAGGGTGTCAGTGTCAGGGTGACAGTGTCAGAGTGTCAGAGTCAGAGTGTCAGAGTCAGAGTGTCAGAGTCAGAGTGTCAGAGTCAGAGTGTCAGAGTCAGAGTGTCAGAGTCAGAGTGTCAGAGTCAGAGTGTCAGTGTCAGAGTGTCAGAGTCAGAGTGTCAGAGTCAGAGTGTCAGAGTCAGAGTGTCAGAGTCAGAGTGTCAGAGTCAGAGTGTCAGAGTCAGAGTGTCAGAGTGTCAGAGTCAGAGTGTCAGAGTCGGAGTGTCAGTGTCAGAGTGTCAGTGTCAGAGTGTCAGAGTCAGAGTGTCAGAGTCAGAATGTCAGAGTCAGAGTGTCAGAGTCAGAGTGTCAGAGTCAGAGTGTCAGTGTCAGAGTCAGAGTGTCAGAGTCAGAGTGTCAGAGTCAGAGTGTCAGAGTCAGAGTGTCAGTGTCAGAGTGTCAGACTGTCAGAGTCAGAGTGTCAGAGTCAGAGTGTCTGAGTCAGAGTGTCAGAGTGTCAGAGTCAGAGTGTCAGAGTCAGAGTGTCAGTGTCAGAGTGTCAGTGTCAGAGTGTCAGTGTCAGAGTGTCAGTGTCAGACTGTCAGAGTCAGAGTGTCAGAGTGTCAGAGTGTCAGAGTGTCAGAGTGTCAGAGTGTCAGAGTGTCAGACTGTCAGAGTCAGAGTGTCAGAGTCAGAGTGTCTGAGTCAGAGTGTCAGAGTGTCAGAGTCAGAGTGTCAGAGTCAGAGTGTCAGTGTCAGAGTGTCAGTGTCAGAGTGTCAGTGTCAGAGTGTCAGTGTCAGACTGTCAGAGTCAGAGTGTCAGAGTGTCAGAGTGTCAGAGTCAGAGTGTCAGAGTGTCAGAGTCAGAGTGTCAGAGTCAGAGTGTCAGAGTCAGAGTGTCAGAGTCAGAGTGTCAGAGTGTCAGAGTCAGAGTGTCAGAGTGTCAGAGTCAGAGTGTCAGAGTCAGAGTGTCAGAGTCAGAGTGTCAGAGTCAGAGTGTCAGAGTCAGAGTGTCAGTGTCAGAGTGTCAGAGTGTCAGAGTCAGAGTGTCAGAGTGTCAGAGTCAGAGTGTCAGAGTCAGAGTGTCAGAGTCAGAGTGTCAGAGTCAGAGTGTCAGAGTCAGAGTGTCAGAGTGTCAGAGTCAGAGTGTCAGAGTCAGAGTGTCAGAGTCAGAGTGTCAGAGTCAGAGTGTCAGAGTGTCAGAGTGAGAGTGTCAGAGTCAGAGTGTCAGTGTCAGAGTGTCAGTGTCAGAGTGTCAGAGTCAGAGTGTCAGAGTCAGAGTGTCAGAGCCAGAGTGTCAGTGTCAGAGTGTCAGTGTCAGAGTGTCAGTGTCAGAGTGTCAGTGTCAGGGTGTCAGTGTCAGGGTGTCAGTGTCAGGGTGACAGTGTCAGAGTGTCAGAGTCAGAGTGTCAGAGTCAGAGTGTCAGAGTCAGAGTGTCAGAGTCAGAGTGTCAGAGTCAGAGTGTCAGAGTCAGAGTGTCAGAGTCAGAGTGTCAGAGTCAGAGTGTCAGAGTCAGAGTGTCAGAGTCAGAGTGTCAGAGTCAGAGTGTCAGAGTCAGAGTCAGAGTGTCAGAGTCAGAGTGTCAGATTGTCAGTGTCAGAGTGTCAGTGTCAGAGTGTCAGTGTCAGAGTGTCAGTGTCAGAGTGTCAGTGTCAGAGTGTCAGTGTCAGAGTGTCAGTGTCAGAGTGTCAGTGTCAGAGTGTCAGTGTCAGAGTGTCAGTGTCAGAGTGTCAGTGTCAGAGTGTCAGTGCCAGAGTGTCAGTGTCAGAGTGTCAGTGCCAGAGTGTCAGTGTCAGAGTGTCAGTGTCAGAGAGTCAGTGTCAGGGTGTCAGTGTCAGGGTGACAGTGTCAGAGTGTCAGTATCGGAGTGTCAGAGTGTCAGGGACAGAGTCAGAGTGTCAGAGTCAGAGTGTCAGAGTCAGAGTGTCAGAGTCAGAGTGTCAGAGTCAGAGTGTCAGAGTCAGAGTGTCAGAGTCAGAGTGTCAGAGTGTCAGTGTCAGAGTGTCAGAGTCAGAGTGTCAGAGTCAGAGTGTCAGAGTCAGAGTGTCAGAGTCAGAGTGTCAGAGTCAGTGTCAGTGTCAGAGTGTCAGTGTCAGAGTGTCAGTGTCAGAGTATCAGAGTCAGAGTGTCAGTGTCAGAGTGTCAGTGTCAGACTGTCAGAGTCAGAGTGTCAGTGTCAGAGTGTCAGTGTCAGAGTGTCAGTGTCAGAGTCAGAGTGTCAGAGTCAGAGTGTCAGTGTCAGAGTGTCAGAGTCAGACTGTCAGAGTCAGAGTGTCAGAGTCAGAGTGTCAGAGTGTCAGAGTGTCAGTGTCAGAGTCAGAGTGTCAGAGTCAGAGTATCAGAGTTGGAGTGTCAGTGTCAGAGTGTCAGAGTCAGAGTGTCAGAGTCAGAGTGTCAGAGTCAGAGTGTCAGAGTCAGAGTGTCAGAGTCAGAGTGTCAGAGTCAGAGTGTCAGAGTCAGAGTGTCAGTGTCAGAGTGTCAGTGTCAGAGTCAGAGTGTCAGAGTCAGAGTGTCAGAGTCAGAGTGTCAGTGTCAGAGTGTCAGTGTCAGAGTCAGAGTGTCAGAGTCAGAGTGTCAGAGTCAGAGTGTCAGTGTCAGAGTGTCAGTGTCAGAGTGTCAGAGTGTCAGAGTCAGAGTGTCAGAGTCGGAGTGTCAGTGTCAGAGTGTCAGTGTCAGAGTGTCAGTGTCAGAGTGTCAGAGTCAGAGTCAGAGTGTCAGAGTCAGAGTGTCAGAGTCAGAGTGTCACAGTCAGAGTGTCAGAGTCGGAGTGTCAGTGTCAGAGTGTCAGTGTCAGAGTGTCAGAGTCGGAGTGTCAGAGTCAGAATGTCAGAGTCAGAGTGTCAGAGTCAGAGTGTCAGAGTCAGAGTGTCAGAGTCAGAGTGTCAGAGTCAGAGTGTCAGAGTCAGAGTGTCAGAGTCAGAGTGTCAGAGTGTCAGAGTCAGAGTGTCAGTGTCAGTGTCAGAGTGTCAGACTGTCAGAGTCAGAGTGTCAGAGTCAGAGTGTCTGAGTCAGAGTGTCAGAGTGTCAGAGTCAGAGTGTCAGAGTCAGAGTGTCAGAGTCAGAGTGTCAGTGTCAGAGTGTCAGTGTCAGACTGTCAGAGTCAGAGTGTCAGAGTCAGAGTGTCAGAGTGTCAGAGTGTCAGAGTGTCAGAGTGTCAGAGTGTCAGAGTCAGAGTGTCAGAGTCAGAGTGTCAGAGTGTCAGAGTCAGAGTGTCAGAGTGTCAGAGTCAGAGTGTCAGAGTCAGAGTGTCAGAGTCAGAGTGTCAGAGTCAGAGTGTCAGAGTCAGAGTGTCAGAGTCAGAGTGTCAGAGTCAGAGTGTCAGAGTCAGAGTGTCAGAGTCAGAGTGTCAGAGTCAGAGTGTCAGAGTCAGAGTGTCAGAGTCAGAGTGTCAGAGTGTCAGAGTCAGAGTGTCAGAGTCAGAGTCAGAGTGTCAGAGTCAGAGTGTCAGAGTCAGAGTGTCAGAGTCAGAGTGTCAGAGTCAGAGTGTCAGAGTCAGAGTGTCAGAGTCAGAGTGTCAGAGTCAGAGTGTCAGAGTCAGAGTGTCAGAGTCAGAGTGTCAGTGTCAGAGTGTCAGTGTCAGAGTGTCAGAGTCAGAGTGTCAGAGTCAGAGTGTCAGAGCCAGAGTGTCAGAGCCAGAGTGTCAGTGTCAGAGTGTCAGTGTCAGAGTGTCAGTGTCAGGGTGTCAGTGTCAGGGTGACAGTGTCAGAGTGTCAGAGTCAGAGTGTCAGAGTCAGAGTGTCAGAGTCAGAGTGTCAGAGTCAGAGTGTCAGAGTCAGAGTGTCAGAGTCAGAGTGTCAGAGTCAGAGTGTCAGAGTCAGAGTGTCAGAGTGTCAGAGTCAGAGTGTCAGAGTCAGAGTGTCAGAGTCAGAGTGTCAGAGTCAGAGTGTCAGAGTCAGAGTGTCAGAGTGTCAGAGTCAGAGTGTCAGAGTCAGAGTGTCAGAGTCAGAGTGTCAGAGTCAGAGTGTCAGTGTCAGAGTCAGAGTGTCAGAGTCAGAGTGTCAGAGTCAGAGTGTCAGAGTCAGAGTGTCAGAGTCAGAGTGTCAGAGTCAGAGTGTCAGAGTCAGAGTGTCAGTGTCAGAGTGTCAGTGTCAGAGTGTCAGACTGTCAGAGTCAGAGTGTCAGAGTCAGAGTGTCTGAGTCAGAGTGTCAGAGTGTCAGAGTCAGAGTGTCAGAGTCAGAGTGTCAGTGTCAGAGTGTCAGTGTCAGACTGTCAGAGTCAGAGTGTCAGAGTGTCAGAGTGTCAGAGTGTCAGAGTGTCAGAGTCAGAGTGTCAGAGTCAGAGTGTCAGAGTCAGAGTGTCAGTGTCAGAGTGTCAGTGTCAGAGTGTCAGAGTCAGAGTGTCAGAGTCAGAGTGTCAGAGTCAGAGTGTCAGAGTCAGAGTGTCAGAGTCAGAGTGTCAGAGTCAGAGTGTCAGAGTCAGAGTGTCAGAGTCAGAGTGTCAGAGTCAGAGTGTCAGAGTCAGAGTGTCAGAGTCAGAGTGTCAGAGTGTCAGAGTCAGAGTGTCAGAGTCAGAGTGTCAGAGTCAGAGTGTCAGAGTCAGAGTGTCAGAGTCAGAGTGTCAGAGTCAGAGTGTCAGAGTCAGAGTGTCAGAGTCAGAGTGTCAGAGTCAGAGTGTCAGAGTCAGAGTGTCAGAGTCAGAGTGTCAGAGTCAGAGTGTCAGTGTCAGAGTGTCAGTGTCAGAGTGTCAGTGTCAGAGTGTCAGAGTCAGAGTGTCAGAGCCAGAGTGTCAGTGTCAGAGTGTCAGTGTCAGAGTGTCAGTGTCAGAGTGTCAGTGTCAGAGTGTCAGTGTCAGGGTGTCAGTGTCAGGGTGACAGTGTCAGAGTGTCAGAGTCAGAGTGTCAGAGTCAGAGTGTCAGAGTCAGAGTGTCAGAGTGTCAGAGTCAGAGTGTCAGAGTCAGAGTGTCAGAGTCAGAGTGTCAGAGTCAGAGTGTCAGAGTCAGAGTGTCAGAGTCAGAGTGTCAGAGTCAGAGTGTCAGAGTCAGAGTGTCAGTGTCAGAGTGTCAGTGTCAGAGTGTCAGTGTCAGAGTGTCAGTGTCAGAGTGTCAGAGTGTCAGTGTCAGAGTGTCAGTATCGGAGTGTCAGAGTGTCAGTGTCGGACTGTCAGTGTCAGAGTGTCAGTGTCAGAGTGTCAGAGTCAGAGTGTCAGAGTCAGAGTGTCAGAGTCAGAGTGTCAGAGTCAGAGTGTCAGAGTCAGAGTGTCAGAGTCAGAGTGTCAGAGTCAGAGTGTCAGAGTCAGAGTGTCAGAGTCAGAGTGTCAGAGTCAGAGTGTCAGAGTCAGAGTGTCAGAGTCAGAGTGTCAGAGTCAGAGTGTCAGAGTCAGAGTGTCAGAGTCAGAGTGTCAGTGTCAGAGTGTCAGTGTCAGAGTGTCAGTGTCAGAGTGTCAGAGTCAGAGTGTCAGAGTCAGAGTGTCAGAGTCAGAGTGTCAGTGTCAGAGTGTCAGAGCCAGAGTGTCAGTGTCAGAGTGTCAGTGTCAGAGTGTCAGTGTCAGAGTGTCAGTGTCAGGGTGTCAGTGTCAGGGTGACAGTGTCAGAGTGTCAGAGTCAGAGTGTCAGAGTCAGAGTGTCAGAGTCAGAGTGTCAGAGTCAGAGTGTCAGAGTCAGAGTGTCAGAGTCAGAGTGTCAGAGTCAGAGTGTCAGAGTCAGAGTGTCAGTGTCAGAGTGTCAGTGTCAGAGTGTCAGTGTCAGAGTGTCAGAGTCAGAGTGTCAGAGTCAGAGTGTCAGAGTCAGAGTGTCAGAGTCAGAGTGTCAGAGTGTCAGAGTCAGAGTCAGAGTGTCAGAGTCAGAGTGTCAGATTGTCAGTGTCAGAGTGTCAGTGTCAGAGTGTCAGTGTCAGAGTGTCAGTGTCAGAGTGTCAGTGTCAGAGTGTCAGAGTCAGAGTGTCAGTGTCAGAGTGTCAGTGTCAGAGTGTCAGTGCCAGAGTGTCAGTGTCAGAGTGTCAGTGTCAGAGAGTCAGTGTCAGGGTGTCAGTGTCAGGGTGACAGTGTCAGAGTGTCAGTATCGGAGTGTCAGAGTGTCAGGAACAGAGTCAGAGTGTCAGAGTCAGAGTGTCAGAGTCAGAGTGTCAGAGTCAGAGTGTCAGTGTCAGAGTGTCAGTGTCAGAGTGTCAGAGTCAGAGTGTCAGAGTCAGAGTGTCAGAGTCAGAGTGTCAGAGTCAGAGTGTCAGTGTCAGAGTGTCAGTGTCAGAGTGTCAGTGTCAGAGTGTCAGTGTCAGAGTATCAGAGTCAGAGTGTCAGAGTCAGAGTGTCAGTGTCAGAGTGTCAGTGTCAGAGTCAGAGTGTCAGAGTCAGAGTGTCAGTGTCAGAGTGTCAGAGTCAGACTGTCAGAGTCAGAGTGTCAGAGTCAGAGTGTCAGAGTCAGAGTGTCAGAGTCAGAGTGTCAGAGTCAGAGTGTCAGTGTCAGAGTGTCAGTGTCAGAGTGTCAGACTGTCAGAGTGTCAGACTGTCAGAGTCAGAGTGTCAGAGTGTCAGTGTCAGAGTCAGAGTGTCAGAGTCAGAGTGTCAGAGTCAGAGTGTCAGTGTCAGAGTGTCAGTGTCAGAGTGTCAGTGTCAGAGTCAGAGTGTCAGAGTCAGAGTGTCAGAGTCAGAGTGTCAGTGTCAGAGTGTCAGTGTCAGTGTCAGAGTGTCAGTGTCAGAGTGTCAGTGTCAGAGTGTCAGTGTCAGAGTGTCAGAGTCAGAGTGTCAGAGTCGGAGTGTCAGTGTCAGAGTGTCAGTGTCAGAGTGTCAGTGTCAGAGTGTCAGAGTCAGAGTGTCAGAGTGTCAGAGTCAGAGTGTCAGAGTCGGAGTGTCAGTGTCAGAGTGTCAGTGTCAGAGTGTCAGAGTCAGAGTGTCAGAGTCAGAATGTCAGAGTCAGAGTGTCAGAGTCAGAGTGTCAGAGTCAGAGTGTCAGTGTCAGAGTCAGAGTGTCAGAGTCAGAGTCAGAGTGTCAGAGTCAGAGTGTCAGAGCCAGAGTGTCAGTGTCAGAGTGTCAGTGTCAGAGTGTCAGTGTCAGAGTGTCAGTGTCAGAGTGTCAGTGTCAGGGTGTCAGTGTCAGGGTGTCAGTGTCAGGGTGTCAGTGTCAGGGTGACAGTGTCAGAGTGTCAGAGTCAGAGTGTCAGAGTCAGAGTGTCAGAGTCAGAGTGTCAGAGTCAGAGTGTCAGAGTCAGAGTGTCAGAGTCAGAGTGTCAGAGTCAGAGTGTCAGAGTCAGAGTGTCAGAGTCAGAGTGTCAGTGTCAGAGTGTCAGTGTCAGAGTGTCAGAGTCAGAGTGTCAGAGTCAGAGTGTCAGAGTCAGAGTGTCAGAGTCAGAGTGTCAGAGTCAGAGTGTCAGAGTCAGAGTGTCAGAGTCAGAGTGTCAGAGTCACAGTGTCAGATTGTCAGTGTCAGAGTGTCAGTGTCAGAGTGTCAGTGTCAGAGTGTCAGTGTCAGAGTGTCAGTGTCAGAGTGTCAGTGTCAGAGTGTCAGTGCCAGAGTGTCAGTGTCAGAGTGTCAGTGTCAGGGTGACAGTGTCAGAGTGTCAGTATCGGAGTGTCAGAGTGTCAGGGACAGAGTCAGAGTGTCAGAGTCAGAGTGTCAGAGTCAGAGTGTCAGAGTCAGAGTGTCAGAGTCAGAGTGTCAGAGTCAGAGTGTCAGTGTCAGAGTGTCAGAGTCAGAGTGTCAGAGTCAGAGTGTCAGAGTCAGAGTGTCAGAGTCAGTGTCAGTGTCAGAGTGTCAGTGTCAGAGTGTCAGTGTCAGACTGTCAGAGTCAGAGTGTCAGTGTCAGAGTGTCAGTGTCAGAGTCAGAGTGTCAGAGTCAGAGTGTCAGTGTCAGAGTGTCAGAGTCAGACTGTCAGAGTCAGAGTGTCAGAGTCAGAGTGTCAGAGTCAGAGTGTCAGAGTCAGAGTGTCAGAGTCAGAGTGTCAGTGTCAGAGTGTCAGTGTCAGAGTGTCAGTGTCAGAGTGTCAGTGTCAGAGTGTCAGTGTCAGGGTGTCAGTGTCAGGGTGACAGTGTCAGGGTGACAGTGTCAGGGTGACAGTGTCAGAGTGTCAGAGTCAGAGTGTCAGAGTCAGAGTGTCAGAGTCAGAGTGTCAGAGTGTCAGAGTCAGAGTGTCAGAGTCAGAGTGTCAGAGTCAGAGTGTCAGAGTCAGAGTGTCAGAGTCAGAGTGTCAGAGTGTCAGAGTCAGAGTGTCAGAGTCAGAGTGTCAGTGTCAGAGTCAGAGTGTCAGAGTCAGAGTGTCAGAGTCAGAGTGTCAGTGTCAGAGTGTCAGTGTCAGTGTCAGAGTGTCAGAGTGTCAGACTGTCAGAGTGTCAGAGTCAGAGTGTCAGAGTCAGAGTGTCAGAGTGTCAGAGTCAGAGTGTCAGAGTCAGAGTGTCAGTGTCAGAGTGTCAGTGTCAGAGTGTCAGTGTCAGAGTGTCAGTGTCAGACTGTCAGAGTCAGAGTGTCAGAGTCAGAGTGTCAGAGTGTCAGAGTGTCACTGTCAGAGTGTCAGAGTCAGAGTGTCAGAGTCAGAGTGTCAGAGTCAGAGTGTCAGAGTCAGAGTGTCAGAGTCAGAGTGTCAGAGTGTCAGAGTCAGAGTGTCAGAGTCAGAGTGTCAGAGTCAGAGTGTCAGAGTCAGAGTGTCAGAGTGTCAGAGTCAGAGTGTCAGAGTCAGAGTGTCAGAGTCAGAGTGTCAGAGTCAGAGTGTCAGAGTCAGAGTGTCAGAGTCAGAGTGTCAGAGTCAGAGTGTCAGAGTCAGAGTGTCAGAGTCAGAGTGTCAGAGTCAGAGTGTCAGAGTCAGAGTGTCAGAGTCAGAGTGTCAGTGTCAGAGTGTCAGAGTCAGAGTGTCAGAGTCAGAGTGTCAGTGTCAGAGTGTCAGTGTCAGAGTGTCAGTGTCAGAGTGTCAGTGTCAGAGTGTCAGTGTCAGGGTGTC
This sequence comes from Mustelus asterias, assembly GCF_964213995.1. Classification (NCBI taxonomy): domain Eukaryota; kingdom Metazoa; phylum Chordata; class Chondrichthyes; order Carcharhiniformes; family Triakidae; genus Mustelus; species Mustelus asterias. The sequence goes on along the minus strand of NC_135825.1, from coordinate 40,616,451 downwards.
AGTGTCAGGGTGACAGTGTCAGGGTGACAGTGTCAGGGTGACAGTGTCAGGGTGACAGTGTCAGAGTGTCAGAGTCAGAGTGTCAGAGTCAGAGTGTCAGAGTCAGAGTGTCAGAGTGTCAGAGTCAGAGTGTCAGAGTGTCAGAGTGTCAGAGTCAGAGTGTCAGAGTCAGAGTGTCAGAGTCAGAGTGTCAGAGTCAGAGTGTCAGTGTCAGAGTGTCAGTGTCAGAGTGTCAGTGTCAGAGTGTCAGAGTGTCAGAGTCAGAGTGTCAGTGTCAGAGTGTCAGTGTCAGAGTGTCAGTGTCAGAGTGTCAGTGTCAGAGTGTCAGAGTCAGAGTGTCAGTGTCAGACTGTCAGAGTCAGACTGTCAGTGTCAGACTGTCAGAGTCAGAGTGTCAGAGTCAGAGTGTCAGAGTCAGAGTGTCAGAGTCAGAGTGTCAGAGTCAGAGTGTCAGAGTCAGAGTGTCAGAGTCAGAGTGTCAGAGTCAGAGTGTCAGAGTCAGAGTGTCAGTGTCAGAGTGTCAGAGTCAGAGTGTCAGAGTCAGAGTGTCAGAGTCAGAGTCAGAGTGTCAGAGTGTCAGAGTGTCAGAGTGTCAGAGTGTCAGAGTCAGAGTGTCAGAGTCAGAGTGTCAGAGTCAGAGTGTCAGAGTCAGAGTGTCAGAGTCAGAGTGTCAGAGTCAGAGTGTCAGAGTCAGAGTGTCAGAGTCAGAGTGTCAGAGTCAGAGTGTCAGAGTCAGAGTGTCAGAGTCAGAGTGTCAGAGTCAGAGTGTCAGAGTCAGAGTGTCAGAGTCAGAGTGTCAGAGTCAGAGTGTCAGAGTCAGAGTGTCAGAGTCAGAGTGTCAGAGTCAGAGTGTCAGTGTCAGAGTGTCAGAGTCAGAGTGTCAGAGTCAGAGTGTCAGAGCCAGAGTGTCAGTGTCAGAGTGTCAGTGTCAGAGTGTCAGTGTCAGAGTGTCAGTGTCAGAGTGTCAGTGTCAGGGTGTCAGTGTCAGGGTGTCAGTGTCAGGGTGACAGTGTCAGAGTGTCAGAGTCAGAGTGTCAGAGTCAGAGTGTCAGAGTCAGAGTGTCAGAGTCAGAGTGTCAGAGTCAGAGTGTCAGAGTCAGAGTGTCAGAGTCAGAGTGTCAGAGTCAGAGTGTCAGAGTCAGAGTGTCAGAGTCAGAGGGTCAGTGTCAGAGTGTCAGTGTCAGAGTGTCAGTGTCAGAGTGTCAGAGTCAGAGTGTCAGAGTCAGAGTGTCAGAGTCAGAGTGTCAGAGTCAGAGTGTCAGAGTCAGAGTGTCAGAGTCAGAGTGTCAGAGTCAGAGTGTCAGAGTCAGAGTGTCAGAGTGTCAGAGTCAGAGTCAGAGTGTCAGAGTCAGAGTGTCAGATTGTCAGTGTCAGAGTGTCAGTGTCAGAGTGTCAGTGTCAGAGTGTCAGTGCCAGAGTGTCAGTGTCAGAGTGTCAGTGTCAGGGTGTCAGTGTCAGGGTGTCAGTGTCAGAGTGTCAGTATCGGAGTGTCAGAGTGTCAGGGACAGAGTCAGAGTGTCAGAGTCAGAGTGTCAGAGTCAGAGTGTCAGAGTCAGAGTGTCAGTGTCAGAGTGTCAGAGTCAGAGTGTCAGAGTCAGAGTGTCAGAGTCAGAGTGTCAGAGTCAGAGTGTCAGTGTCAGAGTGTCAGTGTCAGAGTGTCAGTGTCAGAGTGTCAGTGTCAGAGTATCAGAGTCAGAGTGTCAGTGTCAGAGTGTCAGTGTCAGACTGTCAGAGTCAGAGTGTCAGTGTCAGAGTGTCAGTGTCAGAGTCAGAGTGTCAGAGTCAGAGTGTCAGTGTCAGAGTGTCAGAGTCAGACTGTCAGAGTCAGAGTGTCAGAGTCAGAGTGTCAGAGTCAGAGTGTCAGAGTCAGAGTGTCAGAGTCAGAGTGTCAGTGTCAGAGTGTCAGTGTCAGAGTGTCAGACTGTCAGAGTCAGAGTGTCAGAGTGTCAGTGTCAGAGTCAGAGTGTCAGAGTCAGAGTATCAGAGTCGGAGTGTCAGTGTCAGAGTGTCAGAGTGTCAGAGTCATAGTGTCAGAGTCAGAGTGTCAGAGTCAGAGTGTCAGAGTCAGAGTGTCAGAGTCAGAGTGTCAGAGTCAGAGTGTCAGAGTCAGAGTGTCAGAGTCAGAGTGTCAGAGTCAGAGTGTCAGAGTCAGAGTGTCAGTGTCAGAGTGTCAGTGTCAGAGTCAGAGTGTCAGAGTCAGAGTGTCAGAGTCAGAGTGTCAGAGTCAGAGTGTCAGTGTCAGAGTGTCAGTGTCAGTGTCAGAGTGTCAGTGTCAGAGTGTCAGAGTGTCAGAGTGTCAGAGTCAGAGTGTCAGAGTCGGAGTGTCAGTGTCAGAGTGTCAGTGTCAGAGTGTCAGTGTCAGAGTGTCAGTGTCAGAGTGTCAGAGTCAGAGTGTCAGAGTGTCAGAGTCAGAGTGTCAGAGTCGGAGTGTCAGTGTCAGAGTGTCAGTGTCAGAGTGTCAGAGTCAGAGTGTCAGAGTCAGAATGTCAGAGTCAGAGTGTCAGAGTCAGAGTGTCAGAGTCAGAGTGTCAGTGTCAGAGTCAGAGTGTCAGAGTCAGAGTGTCAGAGTCAGAGTGTCAGAGTCAGAGTGTCAGTGTCAGTGTCAGAGTGTCAGTGTCAGAGTGTCAGACTGTCAGAGTCAGAGTCAGAGTGTCTGAGTCAGAGTGTCAGAGTGTCAGAGTCAGAGTGTCAGAGTCAGAGTGTCAGAGTCAGAGTGTCAGAGTGTCAGAGTGTCAGAGTGTCAGAGTGTCAGAGTGTCAGAGTGTCAGAGTCAGAGTGTCAGAGTCAGAGTGTCAGAGTCAGAGTGTCAGAGTCAGAGTGTCAGAGTCAGAGTGTCAGAGTGTCAGAGTCAGAGTGTCAGAGTGTCAGAGTCAGAGTGTCAGAGTCAGAGTGTCAGAGTCAGAGTGTCAGAGTGTCAGAGTCAGAGTGTCAGAGTCAGAGTGTCAGAGTCAGAGTGTCAGAGTCAGAGTGTCAGAGTCAGAGTGTCAGTGTCAGAGTGTCAGTGTCAGAGTGTCACTGTCAGAGTGTCAGAGTCAGAGTGTCAGAGTCAGAGTGTCAGAGCCAGAGTGTCAGTGTCAGAGTGTCAGTGTCAGAGTGTCAGTGTCAGAGTGTCAGTGTCAGGGTGTCAGTGTCAGGGTGTCAGTGTCAGGGTGTCAGTGTCAGGGTGACAGTGTCAGAGTGTCAGAGTCAGAGTGTCAGAGTCAGAGTGTCAGAGTCAGAGTGTCAGAGTCAGAGTGTCAGAGTCAGAGTGTCAGAGTCAGAGTGTCAGAGTCAGAGTGTCAGAGTGTCAGAGTCAGAGTGTCAGAGTCAGAGTGTCAGAGTCAGAGTGTCAGAGTCAGAGTGTCAGAGTCAGAGTGTCAGAGTCAGAGTGTCAGAGTGTCAGAGTGTCAGAGTGTCAGAGTGTCAGAGTCAGAGTGTCAGAGTCGGAGTGTCAGTGTCAGAGTGTCAGTGTCAGAGTGTCAGAGTCAGAGTGTCAGAGTCAGAGTGTCAGAGTCAGAATGTCAGAGTCAGAGTGTCAGAGTCAGAGTGTCAGTGTCAGAGTGTCAGTGTCAGAGTCAGAGTGTCAGAGTCAGAGTGTCAGAGTCAGAGTGTCAGAGTCAGAGTGTCAGAGTCAGAGTGTCAGTGTCAGAGTGTCAGAGTGTCAGACTGTCAGAGTCAGAGTGTCAGAGTCAGAGTGTCTGAGTCAGAGTGTCAGAGTGTCAGAGTCAGAGTGTCAGAGTCAGAGTGTCAGTGTCAGAGTGTCAGTGTCAGAGTGTCAGTGTCAGAGTGACAGTGTCAGACTGTCAGAGTCAGAGTGTCAGAGTCAGAGTGTCAGAGTGTCAGAGTGTCAGAGTGTCAGTGTCAGAGTGTCAGAGTCAGAGTGTCAGAGTCAGAGTGTCAGAGTCAGAGTGTCAGAGTCAGAGTGTCAGAGTCAGAGTGTCAGAGTCAGAGTGTCAGAGTCAGAGTGTCAGAGTGTCAGAGTCAGAGTGTCAGAGTCAGAGTGTCAGGGTGTCAGAGTCAGAGTGTCAGAGTCAGAGTGTCAGAGTCAGAGTGTCAGAGTCAGAGTGTCAGAGTCAGAGTGTCAGAGTCAGAGTGTCAGAGTCAGAGTGTCAGAGTCAGAGTGTCAGAGTCAGAGTGTCAGAGTCAGAGTGTCAGAGTCAGAGTGTCAGAGTCAGAGTGTCAGAGTCAGAGTGTCAGAGTCAGAGTGTCAGAGTCAGAGTGTCAGAGTCAGAGTGTCAGAGTCAGAGTGTCAGTGTCAGAGTGTCAGAGTCAGAGTGTCAGAGGCAGAGTGTCAGAGCCAGAGTGTCAGTGTCAGAGTGTCAGTGTCAGAGTGTCAGTGTCAGAGTGTCAGTGTCAGGGTGTCAGTGTCAGGGTGACAGTGTCAGAGTGTCAGAGTCAGAGTGTCAGAGTGTCAGAGTCAGAGTGTCAGAGTCAGAGTGTCAGAGTCAGAGTGTCAGAGTCAGAGTGTCAGAGTCAGAGTGTCAGAGTCAGAGTGTCAGAGTCAGAGTGTCAGTGTCAGAGTGTCAGTGTCAGAGTGTCAGTGTCAGAGTGTCAGTGTCAGAGTGTCAGTGTCAGAGTGTCAGAGTGTCAGTGTCAGAGTGTCAGAGTCAGAGTGTCAGAGTCAGAGTGTCAGAGTCAGAGTGTCAGAGTCAGAGTGTCAGAGTCAGAGTGTCAGAGTGTCAGAGTCAGAGTGTCAGAGTCAGAGTGTCAGAGTCAGAGTGTCAGAGTCAGAGTGTCAGAGTCAGAGTGTCAGAGTCAGAGTGTCAGAGTCAGAGTGTCAGAGTCAGAGTGTCAGAGTCAGAGTGTCAGTGTCAGAGTGTCAGTGTCAGAGTGTCAGTGTCAGAGTGTCAGAGTGTCAGAGTCAGAGTGTCAGTGTCAGAGTGTCAGTGTCAGAGTGTCAGTGTCAGAGTGTCAGAGTCAGAGTGTCAGTGTCAGACTGTCAGTGTCAGATTGTCAGTGTCAGACTGTCAGAGTCAGAGTGTCAGTTTCAGAGTCTCAGTGTCAGAGTGTCAGTGTCAGAGTGTCAGTGTCAGAGTGTCAGTGTCAGAGTGTCAGTGTCAGAGTGTCAGTGTCAGAGTGTCAGAGTGTCAGAGTCAGTGTCAGAGTGTCAGAGTGTCAGTGTCAGAGTGTCAGTGTCAGAGTGTCAGTGTCAGAGTGTCAGTGTCAGAGTGTCAGTGTCAGAGTGTCAGTGTCAGAGTCAGAGTGTCAGAGTCAGAGTGTCAGAGTCAGAGTGTCAGAGTCAGAGTGTCAGTGTCAGAGTGTCAGTGTCAGAGTGTCAGAGTCAGAGAGTCAGAGTGTCAGAGTGTCAGAGTCAGAGTGTCAGAGTCAGAGTGTCAGAGTCAGAGTGTCAGAGTCAGAGTGTCAGAGTCAGAGTGTCAGAGTGTCAGAGTCAGAGTGTCAGAGTCAGAGTGTCAGAGTCAGAGTGTCAGAGTCAGAGTGTCAGAGTCAGAGTGTCAGAGTCAGAGTGTCAGTGTCAGAGTGTCAGTGTCAGAGTGTCAGTGTCAGAGTGTCAGAGTCAGAGTGTCAGAGTCAGAGTGTCAGAGTCAGAGTGTCAGTGTCAGAGTGTCAGTGTCAGAGTGTCAGTGTCAGAGTGTCAGTGTCAGAGTGTCAGTGTCAGAGTGTCAGTGTCAGAGTCAGAGTGTCAGAGTCAGAGTGTCAGAGTGTCAGAGTCAGAGTGTCAGTGTCAGAGTCAGAGAGTCAGAGTGTCAGAGTGTCAGAGTCAGAGTGTCAGTGTCAGAGTGTCAGTGTCAGAGTGTCAGAGTCAGAGTGTCAGAGTCAGAGTGTCAGTGTCAGAGTGTCAGTGTCACAGTGTCAGAGTGTCAGTGTCAGAGTGTCAGTGTCAGAGTCAGAGTGTCGGAGTCAGAGTGTCAGTGTCAGAGTGTCAGTGTCAGAGTGTCAGTGTCAGAGTGTCAGTGTCAGAGTGTCAGAGTCAGTGTGTCAGTGTCAGAGTGTCAGTGTCAGAGTGTCAGAGTCAGAGTGTCAGAGTGTCAGAGTCAGAGTGTCAGTGTCAGAGTGTCAGTGTCAGAGTGTCAGAGTGTCAGAGTGTCAGTGTCAGAGTGTCAGTGTCAGAGTGTCAGTGTCAGAGTGTCAGTGTCAGAGTGTCAGTGTCAGGGTGTCAGTGTCAGGGTGTCAGTGTCAGGGTGACAGTGTCAGAGTGTCAGAGTCAGAGTGTCAGAGTCAGAGTGTCAGAGTCAGAGTGTCAGAGTCAGAGTGTCAGAGTCAGAGTGTCAGAGTCAGAGTGTCAGAGTCAGAGTGTCAGAGTCAGAGTGTCAGAGTCAGAGTGTCAGAGTCAGAGTGTCAGAGTCAGAGTGTCAGTGTCAGAGTGTCAGTGTCAGAGTGTCAGTGTCAGAGTGTCAGAGTCAGAGTGTCAGAGTCAGAGTGTCAGAGTCAGAGTGTCAGAGTCAGAGTGTCAGAGTCAGAGTGTCAGAGTCAGAGTGTCAGAGTCAGAGTGTCAGAGTCAGAGTGTCAGAGTGTCAGAGTCAGAGTGTCAGATTGTCAGTGTCAGAGTGTCAGTGTCAGAGTGTCAGTGTCAGAGTGTCAGTGTCAGAGTATCAGAGTCAGAGTGTCAGTGTCAGAGTGTCAGTGTCAGACTGTCAGAGTCAGAGTGTCAGTGTCAGAGTGTCAGTGTCAGAGTCAGAGTGTCAGAGTCAGAGTGTCAGTGTCAGAGTGTCAGAGTCAGACTGTCAGAGTCAGAGTGTCAGAGTCAGAGTGTCAGAGTCAGAGTGTCAGAGTCAGAGTGTCAGAGTCAGAGTGTCAGTGTCAGAGTGTCAGTGTCAGAGTGTCAGTGTCAGAGTGTCAGACTGTCAGAGTCAGAGTGTCAGAGTGTCAGTGTCAGAGTCAGAGTGTCAGAGTCAGAGTATCAGAGTCGGAGTGTCAGTGTCAGAGTGTCAGAGTGTCAGAGTCATAGTGTCAGAGTCAGAGTGTCAGAGTCAGAGTGTCAGAGTCAGAGTGTCAGAGTCAGAGTGTCAGAGTCAGAGTGTCAGAGTCAGAGTGTCAGAGTCAGAGTGTCAGTGTCAGAGTGTCAGTGTCAGAGTGTCAGTGTCAGAGTGTCAGTGTCAGAGTCAGAGTGTCAGAGTCAGAGTGTCAGAGTCAGAGTGTCAGTGTCAGAGTGTCAGTGTCAGTGTCAGAGTGTCAGTGTCAGAGTGTCAGAGTGTCAGAGTCAGAGTCGGAGTGTCAGTGTCAGAGTGTCAGTGTCAGAGTGTCAGTGTCAGAGTGTCAGTGTCAGAGTGTCAGAGTCAGAGTGTCAGAGTGTCAGAGTCAGAGTGTCAGAGTCGGAGTGTCAGTGTCAGAGTGTCAGTGTCAGAGTGTCAGAGTCAGAGTGTCAGAGTCAGAATGTCAGAGTCAGAGTGTCAGAGTCAGAGTGTCAGAGTCAGAGTGTCAGTGTCAGAGTCAGAGTGTCAGAGTGTCAGAGTGTCAGAGTCAGAGTGTCAGAGTCAGAGTGTCAGTGTCAGTGTCAGAGTGTCAGTGTCAGAGTGTCAGACTGTCAGAGTCAGAGTCAGAGTGTCTGAGTCAGAGTGTCAGAGTGTCAGAGTCAGAGTGTCAGAGTCAGAGTGTCAGTGTCAGTGTCAGACTGTCAGAGTCAGAGTGTCAGAGTGTCAGAGTCAGAGTGTCAGAGTGTCAGAGTCAGAGTGTCAGAGTCAGAGTGTCAGAGTCAGAGTGTCAGAGTGTCAGAGTCAGAGTGTCAGAGTCAGAGTGTCAGAGTCAGAGTGTCAGAGTCAGAATGTCAGAGTCAGAGTGTCAGAGTCAGAGTGTCAGAGTCAGAGTGTCAGAGTCAGAGTGTCAGTGTCAGAGTCAGAGTGTCAGAGTCAGAGTGTCAGAGTCAGAGTGTCAGAGTGTCAGAGTGTCAGAGTGTCAGAGTCAGAGTGTCAGAGTCAGAGTGTCAGAGTCAGAATGTCAGAGTCAGAGTGTCAGAGTCAGAGTGTCAGAGTCAGAGTGTCAGTGTCAGAGTCAGAGTCAGAGTGTCAGAGTCAGAATGTCAGAGTCAGAGTGTCAGAGTCAGAGTGTCAGAGTCAGAGTGTCAGTGTCAGAGTCAGAGTGTCTGAGTCAGAGTGTCAGAGTGTCAGAGTCAGAGTGTCAGAGTCAGAGTGTCAGTGTCAGAGTGTCAGTGTCAGACTGTCAGAGTCAGAGTGTCAGAGTGTCAGAGTGTCAGAGTGTCAGAGTGTCAGAGTGTCAGAGTGTCAGAGTCAGAGTGTCAGAGTCAGAGTGTCAGAGTCAGAGTGTCAGAGTCAGAGTGTCAGAGTCAGAGTGTCAGAGTCAGAGTGTCAGAGTCAGAGTGTCAGAGTGTCAGAGTCAGAGTGTCAGAGTCAGAGTGTCAGAGTCAGAGTGTCAGAGTGTCAGAGTCAGAGTGTCAGAGTCAGAGTGTCAGAGTCAGAGTGTCAGAGTCAGAGTGTCAGAGTCAGAGTGTCAGTGTCAGAGTGTCAGTGTCAGAGTGTCAGAGTCAGAGTGTCAGAGTCAGAGTGTCAGAGCCAGAGTGTCAGTGTCAGAGTGTCAGTGTCAGAGTGTCAGTGTCAGAGTGTCAGTGTCAGGGTGTCAGTGTCAGGGTGTCAGTGTCAGGGTGTCAGTGTCAGGGTGTCAGTGTCAGGGTGACAGTGTCAGAGTGTCAGAGTCAGAGTGTCAGAGTCAGAGTGTCAGAGTCAGAGTGTCAGAGTCAGAGTGTCAGAGTCAGAGTGTCAGAGTCAGAGTGTCAGAGTGTCAGAGTCAGAGTGTCAGAGTCAGAGTGTCAGAGTCAGAGTGTCAGAGTCAGAGTGTCAGAGTCAGAGTGTCAGAGTGTCAGAGTGTCAGAGAGTCAGAGTGTCAGAGTGTCAGAGTGTCAGAGTGTCAGAGTCAGAGTGTCAGAGTGTCAGAGTCAGAGTGTCAGTGTCAGAGTGTCAGAGTCAGAGTGTCAGAGTGTCAGAGTCAGAGTGTCAGTGTCAGAGTGTCGGTGTCAGAGTCAGAGTGTCAGACTGTCAGAGTCAGAGTGTCAGAGTGTCAGACTGTCAGAGTCAGAGTGTCAGTGTCAGAGTCAGAGTGTCAGTGTCAGAGTGTCAGTGTCAGAGTCAGAGTGTCAGAGTCAGAGTCAGAGTGTCAGAGTCAGAGTGTCAGAGTCAGAGTGTCAGAGTCAGAGTGTCAGAGTCAGAGTGTCAGAGTCAGAGTGTCAGAGTCAGAGTGTCAGAGTCAGAGTGTCAGAGTCAGAGTGTCAGAGTCAGAGTGTCAGAGTCAGAGTGTCGGAGTCAGAGTGTCAGTGTCAGAGTGTCAGAGTGAGAGTGTCAGTGTCAGAGTGTCAGTGTCAGAGTGTCAGTGTCAGAGTGTCAGTGTCAGAGTCAGAGTGTCAGAGTCAGAGTCAGAGTGTCAGAGTCAGAGTGTCAGAGTCAGAGTGTCAGAGTCAGAGTGTCAGAGTCAGAGTGTCAGAGTCAGAGTGTCAGAGTCAGAGTGTCAGAGTCAGAGTGTCAGAGTCAGAGTGTCGGAGTCAGAGTGTCAGTGTCAGAGTGTCAGAGTGAGAGTGTCAGTGTCAGAGTGTCAGTGTCAGAGTGTCAGTGTCAGAGTGTCAGTGTCAGAGTGTCAGAGTCAGTGTGTCAGTGTCAGAGTGTCAGTGTCAGAGTGTCAGAGTCAGAGTGTCAGAGTCAGAGTGTCAGTGTCAGAGTGTCAGTGTCAGAGTGTCAGAGTGTCAGAGTGTCAGTGTCAGAGTGTCAGTGTCAGAGTGTCAGAGTCAGAGTGTCAGAGTCAGAGTGTCAGTGTCAGAGTGTCAGTGTCAGAGTGTCAGAGTCAGAGTGTCAGAGTGTCAGAGTCAGAGTGTCAGTGTCAGAGTGTCAGTGTCAGAGTGTCAGTGTCAGAGTGTCAGAGTCAGAGTGTCAGAGTCAGAGTGTCAGTGTCAGAGTGTCAGTGTCAGAGTGTCAGAGTCAGAGTGTCAGAGTGTCAGTGTCAGAGTGTCAGTGTCAGAGTGTCAGTGTCAGAGTGTCAGTGTCAGAGTGTCAGAGTCAGAGTGTCAGACTGTCAGAGTCAGAGTGTCAGTGTCAGAGTGTCAGTGTCAGAGTGTCAGAGTCAGAGTGTCAGTGTCAGAGTGTCAGTGTCAGAGTCAGAGTGTCAGACTGTCAGAGTCAGAGTGTCAGAGTGTCAGACTGTCAGAGTCAGAGTGTCAGTGTCAGAGTCAGAGTGTCAGTGTCAGAGTCAGAGTGTCAGTGTCAGAGTGTCAGTGTCAGAGTCAGTGTGTCAGAGTGTCAGAGTCAGAGTCAGAGTGTCAGAGTCAGAGTGTCAGAGTCAGAGTGTCAGAGTCAGAGTGTCAGAGTGTCAGAGTCAGAGTGTCAGAGTCAGAGTGTCAGAGTCAGAGTGTCAGAGTCAGAGTGTCAGAGTCAGAGTGTCAGAGTCAGAGTGTCAGAGTCAGAGTGTCAGAGTCAGAGTGTCAGAGTCAGAGTGTCAGTGTCAGAGTGTCAGTGTCAGAGTGTCAGTGTCAGAGTGTCAGTGTCAGAGTGTCAGAGTCAGAGTGTCAGAGTCAGAGTGTCAGAGCCAGAGTGTCAGTGTCAGAGTGTCAGTGTCAGAGTGTCAGTGTCAGAGTGTCAGTGTCAGGGTGTCAGTGTCAGGGTGTCAGTGTCAGGGTGACAGTGTCAGAGTGTCAGAGTCAGAGTGTCAGAGTCAGAGTGTCAGAGTCAGAGTGTCAGAGTCAGAGTGTCAGAGTCAGAGTGTCAGAGTCAGAGTGTCAGAGTCAGAGTGTCAGAGTCAGAGTGTCAGAGTCAGAGTGTCAGAGTCAGAGTGTCAGAGTCAGAGTGTCAGAGTGTCAGAGTGTCAGAGTGTCAGAGTGTCAGAGTCAGAGTGTCAGAGTCGGAGTGTCAGTGTCAGAGTGTCAGTGTCAGAGTGTCAGAGTCAGAGTGTCAGAGTCAGAATGTCAGAGTCAGAGTGTCAGAGTCAGAGTGTCAGTGTCAGAGTGTCAGTGTCAGAGTCAGAGTGTCAGAGTCAGAGTGTCAGAGTCAGAGTGTCAGAGTCAGAGTGTCAGAGTCAGAGTGTCAGTGTCAGAGTGTCAGTGTCAGAGTGTCAGACTGTCAGAGTCAGAGTGTCAGAGTCAGAGTGTCTGAGTCAGAGTGTCAGAGTGTCAGAGTCAGAGTGTCAGAGTCAGAGTGTCAGTGTCAGAGTGTCAGTGTCAGAGTGACAGTGTCAGACTGTCAGAGTCAGAGTGTCAGAGTCAGAGTGTCAGAGTGTCAGAGTGTCAGTGTCAGAGTGTCAGAGTCAGAGTGTCAGAGTCAGAGTGTCAGAGTCAGAGTGTCAGAGTCAGAGTGTCAGAGTGTCAGAGTCAGAGTGTCAGAGTCAGAGTGTCAGAGTCAGAGTGTCAGGGTGTCAGAGTCAGAGTGTCAGAGTCAGAGTGTCAGAGTCAGAGTGTCAGAGTCAGAGTGTCAGAGTCAGAGTGTCAGAGTCAGAGTGTCAGAGTCAGAGTGTCAGAGTCAGAGTGTCAGAGTCAGAGTGTCAGAGTCAGAGTGTCAGTGTCAGAGTGTCAGTGTCAGAGTGTCAGTGTCAGAGTGTCAGTGTCAGAGTGTCAGAGTCAGAGTGTCAGAGTCAGAGTGTCAGAGCCAGAGTGTCAGAGCCAGAGTGTCAGAGCCAGAGTGTCAGTGTCAGAGTGTCAGTGTCAGAGTGTCAGTGTCAGGGTGTCAGTGTCAGGGTGTCAGTGTCAGGGTGACAGTGTCAGAGTGTCAGAGTCAGAGTGTCAGAGTCAGAGTGTCAGAGTCAGAGTGTCAGAGTGTCAGAGTCAGAGTGTCAGTGTCAGAGTGTCAGTGTCAGAGTGTCAGTGTCAGAGTGTCAGAGTCAGAGTGTCAGAGTCAGAGTGTCAGTGTCAGAGTGTCAGTGTCAGAGTGTCAGAGTCAGAGTGTCAGAGTGTCAGTGTCAGAGTGTCAGTGTCAGAGTGTCAGTGTCAGAGTGTCAGTGTCAGAGTGTCAGAGTCAGAGTGTCAGACTGTCAGAGTCAGAGTGTCAGTGTCAGAGTGTCAGTGTCAGAGTGTCAGAGTCAGAGTGTCAGTGTCAGAGTGTCAGTGTCAGAGTCAGAGTGTCAGACTGTCAGAGTCAGAGTGTCAGAGTGTCAGACTGTCAGAGTCAGAGTGTCAGTGTCAGAGTCAGAGTGTCAGTGTCAGAGTCAGAGTGTCAGTGTCAGAGTGTCAGTGTCAGAGTCAGTGTGTCAGAGTGTCAGAGTCAGAGTGTCAGAGTCAGAGTGTCAGAGTCAGAGTGTCAGAGTGTCAGAGTCAGAGTGTCAGAGTCAGAGTGTCAGAGTCAGAGTGTCAGAGTCAGAGTGTCAGAGTCAGAGTGTCAGAGTCAGAGTGTCAGAGTCAGAGTGTCAGAGTCAGAGTGTCAGAGTCAGAGTGTCAGAGTCAGAGTGTCAGAGTCAGAGTGTCAGTGTCAGAGTGTCAGTGTCAGAGTGTCAGTGTCAGAGTGTCAGTGTCAGAGTGTCAGAGTCAGAGTGTCAGAGTCAGAGTGTCAGAGCCAGAGTGTCAGTGTCAGAGTGTCAGTGTCAGAGTGTCAGTGTCAGAGTGTCAGTGTCAGGGTGTCAGTGTCAGGGTGTCAGTGTCAGGGTGACAGTGTCAGAGTGTCAGAGTCAGAGTGTCAGAGTCAGAGTGTCAGAGTCAGAGTGTCAGAGTCAGAGTGTCAGAGTCAGAGTGTCAGAGTCAGAGTGTCAGAGTCAGAGTGTCAGAGTGTCAGAGTCAGAGTGTCAGAGTCAGAGTGTCAGAGTCAGAGTGTCAGAGTCAGAGTGTCAGAGTCAGAGTGTCAGAGTGTCAGAGTGTCAGAGTGTCAGAGTGTCAGAGTCAGAGTGTCAGAGTCGGAGTGTCAGTGTCAGAGTGTCAGTGTCAGAGTGTCAGAGTCAGAGTGTCAGAGTCAGAATGTCAGAGTCAGAGTGTCAGAGTCAGAGTGTCAGTGTCAGAGTGTCAGTGTCAGAGTCAGAGTGTCAGAGTCAGAGTGTCAGAGTCAGAGTGTCAGAGTCAGAGTGTCAGAGTCAGAGTGTCAGAGTCAGAGTGTCAGTGTCAGAGTGTCAGTGTCAGAGTGTCAGACTGTCAGAGTCAGAGTGTCAGAGTCAGAGTGTCTGAGTCAGAGTGTCAGAGTGTCAGAGTCAGAGTGTCAGAGTCAGAGTGTCAGTGTCAGAGTGTCAGTGTCAGAGTGACAGTGTCAGACTGTCAGAGTCAGAGTGTCAGAGTCAGAGTGTCAGAGTGTCAGAGTGTCAGTGTCAGAGTGTCAGAGTCAGAGTGTCAGAGTCAGAGTGTCAGAGTCAGAGTGTCAGAGTCAGAGTGTCAGAGTGTCAGAGTCAGAGTGTCAGAGTCAGAGTGTCAGAGTCAGAGTGTCAGGGTGTCAGAGTCAGAGTGTCAGAGTCAGAGTGTCAGAGTCAGAGTGTCAGAGTCAGAGTGTCAGAGTCAGAGTGTCAGAGTCAGAGTGTCAGAGTCAGAGTGTCAGAGTCAGAGTGTCAGAGTCAGAGTGTCAGTGTCAGAGTGTCAGTGTCAGAGTGTCAGTGTCAGAGTGTCAGTGTCAGAGTGTCAGAGTCAGAGTGTCAGAGTCAGAGTGTCAGAGCCAGAGTGTCAGAGCCAGAGTGTCAGAGCCAGAGTGTCAGTGTCAGAGTGTCAGTGTCAGAGTGTCAGTGTCAGAGTGTCAGTGTCAGGGTGTCAGTGTCAGGGTGTCAGTGTCAGGGTGACAGTGTCAGAGTGTCAGAGTCAGAGTGTCAGAGTCAGAGTGTCAGAGTCAGAGTGTCAGAGTCAGAGTGTCAGAGTCAGAGTGTCAGAGTCAGAGTGTCAGAGTCAGAGTGTCAGAGTCAGAGTGTCAGAGTCAGAGTGTCAGTGTCAGAGTGTCAGTGTCAGAGTGTCAGTGTCAGAGTGTCAGTGTCAGAGTGTCAGTGTCAGAGTGTCAGAGTCAGAGTGTCAGAGTCAGAGTGTCAGAGTCAGAGTGTCAGAGTCAGAGTGTCAGAGTGTCAGAGTGTCAGAGTGTCAGAGTCAGAGTGTCAGAGTCAGAGTGTCAGAGTGTCAGAGTCAGAGTGTCAGAGTCAGAGTGTCAGAGTCAGAGTGTCAGAGTCAGAGTGTCAGAGTCAGAGTGTCAGAGTCAGAGTGTCAGAGTCAGAGTGTCAGTGTCAGAGTGTCAGTGTCAGAGTGTCAGAGTGTCAGAGTCAGAGTGTCAGTGTCAGAGTGTCAGTGTCAGAGTGTCAGTGTCAGAGTGTCAGAGTCAGAGTGTCAGTGTCAGACTGTCAGTGTCAGACTGTCAGTGTCAGACTGTCAGAGTCAGAGTGTCAGTTTCAGAGTGTCAGTGTCAGAGTGTCAGTGTCAGAGTGTCAGTGTCAGAGTGTCAGTGTCAGAGTCAGAGTGTCAGTGTCAGAGTGTCAGTGTCAGAGTGTCAGAGTCAGTGTCAGAGTGTCAGAGTCAGAGTGTCAGTGTCAGAGTGTCAGTGTCAGAGTCAGAGTGTCAGAGTCAGAGTGTCAGTGTCAGAGTGTCAGTGTCAGAGTGTCAGAGTCAGAGAGTCAGAGTGTCAGAGTCAGAGTGTCAGAGTCAGAGTGTCAGAGTCAGAGTGTCAGAGTGTCAGAGTCAGAGTGTCAGAGTCAGAGTGTCAGAGTCAGAGTGTCAGAGTCAGAGTGTCAGAGTCAGAGTGTCAGAGTCAGAGTGTCAGAGTCAGAGTGTCAGAGTCAGAGTGTCAGAGTCAGAGTGTCAGAGTCAGAGTGTCAGAGTCAGAGTGTCAGAGTCAGAGTGTCAGAGTCAGAGTGTCAGTGTCAGAGTTTCAGTGTCAGAGTGTCAGAGTCAGAGTGTCAGTGTCAGAGTGTCAGTGTCAGAGTGTCAGTGTCAGAGTGTCAGAGTCAGAGTGTCAGTGTCAGAGTGTCAGTGTCAGAGTGTCAGTGTCAGAGTGTCAGTGTCAGAGTGTCAGTGTCAGAGTGTCAGTGTCAGAGTGTCAGTGTCAGAGTCAGAGTGTCAGAGTCAGAGTGTCAGAGTCAGAGTGTCAGTGTCAGAGTGTCAGTGTCAGAGTGTCAGAGTCAGAGAGTCAGAGTGTCAGAGTGTCAGTGTCAGAGTGTCAGTGTCAGAGTGTCAGTGTCAGAGTGTCAGTGTCAGAGTGTCAGTGTCAGAGTGTCAGTGTCAGAGTGTCAGTGTCAGAGTGTCAGTGTCAGAGTGTCAGTGTCAGAGTGTCAGTGTCAGAGTGTCAGAGTCAGAGTGTCAGAGTCAGAGTGTCAGAGTCAGAGTGTCAGTGTCAGAGTGTCAGAGTGTCAGTGTCAGAGTGTCAGTGTCAGAGTGTCAGTGTCAGAGTGTCAGAGTCAGAGTGTCAGAGTCAGAGTGTCAGTGTCAGAGTGTCAGTGTCAGAGTGTCAGTGTCAGAGTGTCAGTGTCAGAGTGTCAGTGTCAGAGTCAGAGTGTCAGAGTCAGAGTGTCAGTGTCAGAGTGTCAGTGTCAGAGTGTCAGTGTCAGAGTGTCAGTGTCAGAGTGTCAGTGTCAGAGTGTCAGAGTCAGAGAGTCAGAGTGTCCGAGTCAGAGTGTCAGTGTCAGAGTGTCAGAGTGAGAGTGTCAGTGTCAGAGTGTCAGTGTCAGAGTGTCAGTGTCAGAGTGTCAGAGTCAGAGTGTCAGAGTCAGAGTGTCAGTGTCAGAGTGTCAGTGTCAGAGTGTCAGTGTCAGAGTGTCAGAGTCAGAGTGTCAGAGTGTCAGAGTCAGAGTGTCAGTGTCAGAGTGTCAGTGTCAGAGTGTCAGAGTGTCAGTGTCAGAGTGTCAGTGTCAGAGTGTCAGAGTCAGAGTGTCAGTGTCAGAGTGTCAGTGTCAGAGTGTCAGAGTCAGAGTGTCAGAGTGTCAGAGTCAGAGTGTCAGTGTCAGAGTGTCAGTGTCAGAGTGTCAGTGTCAGAGTGTCAGTGTCAGAGTGTCAGAGTCAGAGTGTCAGAGTCAGAGTGTCAGAGTCAGAGTGTCAGTGTCAGAGTGTCAGTGTCAGAGTGTCAGAGTCAGAGTGTCAGAGTGTCAGTGTCAGAGTGTCAGTGTCAGAGTGTCAGTGTCAGAGTGTCAGAGTGTCAGAGTGTCAGAGTGTCAGAGTCAGAGTGTCAGTGTCAGAGTCAGAGTGTCAGAGTCA
Organism: Mustelus asterias; assembly: GCF_964213995.1. Taxonomy (NCBI): domain Eukaryota; kingdom Metazoa; phylum Chordata; class Chondrichthyes; order Carcharhiniformes; family Triakidae; genus Mustelus; species Mustelus asterias. Next base: position 40,600,460 of record NC_135825.1, on the reverse strand, counting down.
GAGTGTCAGAGTCAGAGTGTCAGAGTGTCAGAGTGTCAGAGTCAGAGTGTCAGAGTCAGAGTGTCAGAGTCAGAGTGTCAGAGTCAGAGTGTCAGAGTCAGAGTGTCAGAGTCAGAGTGTCAGTGTCAGAGTGTCAGTGTCAGAGTCAGTGTCAGAGTGTCAGAGTCAGAGTGTCAGAGTGTCAGTGTCAGAGTGTCAGTGTCAGAGTGTCAGTGTCAGAGTGTCAGAGTGTCAGAGTGTCAGAGTGTCAGAGTCAGAGTGTCAGTGTCAGAGTCAGAGTGTCAGAGTCAGAGTGTCAGTGTCAGAGTGTCAGTGTCAGAGTGTCAGAGTCAGAGAGTCAGAGTGTCAGAGTGTCAGAGTGTCAGACTGTCAGAGTCAGAGTGTCAGAGTGTCAGACTGTCAGAGTCAGAGTGTCAGTGTCAGAGTCAGAGTGTCAGTGTCAGAGTGTCAGTGTCAGAGTCAGTGTGTCAGAGTGTCAGAGTCAGTGTGTCAGAGTGTCAGAGTCAGAGTCAGAGTGTCAGAGTCAGAGTGTCAGAGTCAGAGTCAGAGTGTCAGAGTCAGAGTGTCAGAGTCAGAGTGTCAGAGTCAGAGTGTCAGAGTCAGAGTGTCAGAGTCAGAGTGTCAGAGTCAGAGTGTCAGAGTCAGAGTGTCAGAGTCAGAGTGTCAGAGTCAGAGTGTCAGAGTCAGAGTGTCAGAGTCAGAGTGTCAGAGTCAGAGTGTCAGAGTCAGAGTGTCAGAGTCAGAGTGTCAGAGTCAGAGTGTCAGAGTCAGAGTGTCAGAGTGTCAGTGTCAGAGTGTCAGAGGCAGAGTGTCAGAGGCAGAGTGTCAGAGGCAGAGTGTCAGAGGCAGAGTGTCAGAGGCAGAGTGTCAGAGGCAGAGTGTCAGAGGCAGAGTGTCAGAGTCAGAGTGTCAGTGTCAGAGTGTCAGTGTCAGAGTGTCAGTGTCAGAGTGTCAGTGTCAGAGTGTCAGTGTCAGAGTGTCAGTGTCAGTGTCAGAGTGTCAGTGTCAGAGTGTCAGTGTCAGAGTGTCAGTGTCAGGGTGTCAGTGTCAGGGTGTCAGTGTCAGGGTGTCAGTGTCAGGGTGTCAGTGTCAGGGTGACAGTGTCAGTGTGAGTCTCAGAGTGTCAGTATCGGAGTGTCAGAGTGTCAGTGTCAGAGTGTCAGTTTCAGAGTGTCAGAGTGTCAGTTTCAGAGTGTCAGAGTGTCAGTGTCAGAGTGTCAGTGTCAGAGTGTCAGTGTCAGAGTGTCAGAGTGTCAGTTTCAGAGTGTCAGAGTGTCAGTGTCAGGGTGTCAGTGTCAGGGTGTCAGTGTCAGGGTGTCAGTGTCAGGGTGTCAGTGTCAGGGTGTCAGTGTCAGGGTGTCAGTGTCAGGGTGTCAGTGTCAGGGTGTCAGTGTCAGGGTGTCAGTGTCAGGGTGTCAGTGTCAGGGTGTCAGTGTCAGGGTGTCAGTGTCAGGGTGTCAGTGTCAGGGTGTCAGTGTCAGGGTGTCAGTGTCAGGGTGTCAGTGTCAGGGTGTCAGTGTCAGGGTGTCAGTGTCAGGGTGTCAGTGTCAGGGTGTCAGTGTCAGGGTGTCAGTGTCAGGGTGTCAGTGTCAGGGTGTCAGTGTCAGGGTGTCAGTGTCAGGGTGTCAGTGTCAGGGTGTCAGTGTCAGGGTGTCAGTGTCAGGGTGTCAGTGTCAGGGTGTCAGTGTCAGGGTGTCAGTGTCAGGGTGTCAGTGTCAGGGTGTCAGTGTCAGTGTGTCTGTGTCAGTGTCAGAGTGTCAGTATCGGAGTGTCAGAGTGTCAGTGTCAGAGTGTCAGTGTCGGAGTGTCAGTGTCGGAGTGTCAGTGTCGGAGTGTCAGTGTCGGAGTGTCAGTGTCGGAGTGTCAGTGTCGGAGTGTCAGTGTCGGAGTGTCAGTGTCGGAGTGTCAGTGTCGGAGTGTCAGTGTCGGAGTGTCAGTGTCGGAGTGTCAGTGTCAGAGTGTCAGTGTCAGAGTGTCAGTGTCAGAGTGTCAGTGTCAGGGTGTCAGTGTCAGGGTGACAGTGTCAGAGTGTCAGAGTCAGAGTGTCAGAGTCAGAGTGTCAGAGTCAGAGTGTCAGAGTCAGAGTGTCAGAGTCAGAGTGTCAGAGTCAGAGTGTCAGTGTCAGTGTCAGAGTGTCAGTGTCAGAGTGTCAGACTGTCAGAGTCAGAGTGTCAGAGTCAGAGTGTCTGAGTCAGAGTGTCAGAGTGTCAGAGTCAGAGTGTCAGAGTCAGAGTGTCAGTGTCAGAGTGTCAGTGTCAGAGTGTCAGTGTCGGAGTGTCAGTGTCGGAGTGTCAGTGTCGGAGTGTCAGTGTCGGAGTGTCAGTGTCGGAGTGTCAGTGTCGGAGTGTCAGTGTCGGAGTGTCAGTGTCGGAGTGTCAGTGTCAGAGTGTCAGTGTCAGAGTGTCAGTGTCAGAGTGTCAGTGTCAGGGTGTCAGTGTCAGGGTGTCAGTGTCAGGGTGACAGTGTCAGAGTGTCAGAGTCAGAGTGTCAGAGTCAGAGTGTCAGAGTCAGAGTGTCAGAGTCAGAGTGTCAGAGTCAGAGTGTCAGAGTCAGAGTGTCAGTGTCAGTGTCAGAGTGTCAGTGTCAGAGTGTCAGACTGTCAGAGTCAGAGTGTCAGAGTCAGAGTGTCTGAGTCAGAGTGTCAGAGTGTCAGAGTCAGAGTGTCAGAGTCAGAGTGTCAGTGTCAGAGTGTCAGTGTCAGAGTGTCAGTGTCGGAGTGTCAGTGTCGGAGTGTCAGTGTCGGAGTGTCAGTGTCGGAGTGTCAGTGTCGGAGTGTCAGTGTCGGAGTGTCAGTGTCGGAGTGTCAGTGTCGGAGTGTCAGTGTCAGAGTGTCAGTGTCAGAGTGTCAGTGTCAGAGTGTCAGTGTCAGGGTGTCAGTGTCAGGGTGACAGTGTCAGAGTGTCAGAGTCAGAGTGTCAGAGTCAGAGTGTCAGAGTCAGAGTGTCAGAGTCAGAGTGTCAGAGTCAGAGTGTCAGAGTCAGAGTGTCAGTGTCAGTGTCAGAGTGTCAGTGTCAGAGTGTCAGACTGTCAGAGTCAGAGTGTCAGAGTCAGAGTGTCTGAGTCAGAGTGTCAGAGTGTCAGAGTCAGAGTGTCAGAGTCAGAGTGTCAGTGTCAGAGTGTCAGTGTCAGAGTGTCAGTGTCAGACTGTCAGAGTCAGAGTGTCAGAGTGTCAGAGTGTCAGAGTGTCAGAGTGTCAGAGTGTCAGTGTCAGAGTGTCAGAGTCAGAGTGTCAGAGTCAGAGTGTCAGAGTCAGAGTGTCAGAGTGTCAGAGTGTCAGAGTCAGAGTGTCAGAGTCAGAGTGTCAGAGTCAGAGTGTCAGAGTCAGAGTGTCAGAGTCAGAGTGTCAGTGTCAGAGTGTCAGTGTCAGAGTGTCAGAGTCAGAGTGTCAGAGTCAGAGTGTCAGAGTGTCAGTGTCAGAGTGTCAGTGTCAGAGTGTCAGTGTCAGAGTGTCAGTGTCAGGGTGTCAGTGTCAGGGTGACAGAGTCAGAGTGTCAGAGTCAGAGTGTCAGAGTCAGAGTGTCAGAGTCAGAGTGTCAGAGTCAGAGTGTCAGAGTCAGAGTGTCAGAGTCAGAGTGTCAGAGTCAGAGTGTCAGAGTCAGAGTGTCAGTGTCAGAGTGTCAGTGTCAGAGTGTCAGTGTCAGAGTGTCAGTGTCAGAGTGTCAGAGTCAGAGTGTCAGAGTCAGAGTGTCAGAGTCAGAGTGTCAGAGTCAGAGTGTCAGAGTCAGAGTGTCAGAGTGTCAGAGTCAGAGTGTCAGAGTGTCAGAGTCAGAGTGTCAGAGTCAGAGTGTCAGAGTCAGAGTGTCAGAGTCAGAGTGTCAGAGTCGGAGTGTCAGAGTCAGAGTGTCAGAGTCAGAGTGTCAGAGTGTCAGAGTCAGAGTGTCAGAGTGTCAGAGTGTCAGAGTCAGAGTGTCAGAGTCAGAGTGTCAGTGTCAGACTGTCAGAGTCAGATTGTCAGTGTCAGACTGTCAGAGTCAGAGTGTCAGTTTCAGAGTGTCAGTGTCAGAGTGTCAGTGTCAGAGTGTCAGTGTCAGAGTGTCAGTGTCAGAGTGTCAGAGTCAGAGTGTCAGTGTCAGAGTGTCAGTGTCAGAGTGTCAGTGTCAGAGTGTCAGTGTCAGAGTGTCAGAGTCAGAGTGTCAGTGTCAGAGTGTCAGTGTCAGAGTGTCAGAGTCAGTGTCAGAGTGTCAGTGTCAGAGTGTCAGTGTCAGAGTGTCAGTGTCAGAGTGTCAGTGTCAGAGTGTCAGTGTCAGAGTGTCAGTGTCAGAGTCAGAGTGTCAGAGTCAGAGTGTCAGTGTCAGAGTGTCAGAGTCAGTGTCAGAGTGTCAGAGTCAGAGTGTCAGTGTCAGAGTGTCAGTGTCAGAGTGTCAGTGTCAGAGTGTCAGTGTCAGAGTGTCAGTGTCAGAGTGTCAGTGTCAGAGTCAGAGTGTCAGAGTCAGAGTGTCAGTGTCAGAGTGTCAGTGTCAGAGTGTCAGAGTCAGAGAGTCAGAGTGTCAGAGTGTCAGAGTCAGAGTGTCAGAGTCAGAGTGTCAGAGTCAGAGTGTCAGAGTCAGAGTGTCAGAGTCAGAGTGTCAGAGTCAGAGTGTCAGAGTCAGAGTGTCAGAGTCAGAGTGTCAGAGTCAGAGTGTCAGAGTCAGAGTGTCAGTGTCAGAGTGTCAGTGTCAGAGTGTCAGTGTCAGAGTGTCAGAGTCAGAGTGTCAGAGTCAGAGTGTCAGAGCCAGAGTGTCAGTGTCAGAGTGTCAGTGTCAGAGTGTCAGTGTCAGGGTGTCAGTGTCAGGGTGTCAGTGTCAGGGTGTCAGTGTCAGGGTGTCAGTGTCAGGGTGTCAGTGTCAGGGTGACAGTGTCAGAGTGTCAGAGTCAGAGTGTCAGAGTCAGAGTGTCAGAGTCAGAGTGTCAGAGTCAGAGTGTCAGAGTCAGAGTGTCAGAGTCAGAGTGTCAGAGTCAGAGTGTCAGAGTCAGAGTGTCAGAGTCAGAGTGTCAGAGTCAGAGTGTCAGAGTCAGAGTGTCAGAGTCAGAGTGTCAGAGTCAGAGTGTCAGAGTCAGAGTGTCAGAGTCAGAGTGTCAGAGTCAGAGTGTCAGAGTCAGAGTGTCAGAGTCAGAGTGTCAGAGTCAGAGTGTCAGTGTCAGAGTGTCAGTGTCAGAATGTCAGAGTCAGAGTGTCAGAGTCAGAGTGTCAGAGTCAGAGTGTCAGAGTCAGAGTGTCAGAGTGTCAGAGTCAGAGTGTCAGAGTGTCAGAGTGTCAGAGTCAGAGTGTCAGAGTGTCAGAGTGTCAGAGTCAGAGTGTCAGAGTCAGAGTGTCAGAGTCAGAGTGTCAGAGTCAGAGTGTCAGAGTCAGAGTGTCAGAGTCAGAGTGTCAGAGTCAGAGTGTCAGAGTCAGAGTGTCAGAGTCAGAGTGTCAGAGTCAGAGTGTCAGAGTCAGAGTGTCAGAGTCAGAGTGTCAGAGTCAGAGTGTCAGTGTCAGAGTGTCAGTGTCAGAGTGTCAGACTGTCAGAGTCAGAGTGTCAGTTTCAGAGTGTCAGTGTCAGAGTGTCAGTGTCAGAGTGTCAGTGTCAGAGTGTCAGTGTCAGAGTGTCAGTGTCAGAGTGTCAGTGTCAGAGTGTCAGTGTCAGAGTGTCAGTGTCAGAGTGTCAGAGTCAGAGTGTCAGTGTCAGAGTGTCAGTGTCAGAGTGTCAGTGTCAGAGTGTCAGAGTCAGAGTGTCAGTGTCAGAGTGTCAGTGTCAGAGTGTCAGAGTCAGTGTCAGAGTGTCAGAGTCAGAGTGTCAGTGTCAGAGTGTCAGTGTCAGAGTGTCAGAGTCAGAGTGTCAGAGTCAGAGTGTCAGAGTCAGAGTGTCAGAGTCAGAGTGTCAGAGTCAGAGTGTCAGTGTCAGAGTGTCAGAGTCAGAGAGTCAGAGTGTCAGAGTGTCAGAGTCAGAGTGTCAGTGTCAGAGTGTCAGTGTCAGAGTGTCAGTGTCAGAGTGTCAGTGTCAGAGTGTCAGAGTCAGAGTGTCAGAGTGTCAGAGTGTCAGAGTCAGAGTGTCAGTGTCAGAGTGTCAGCGTGTCAGTGTCAGAGTGTCAGTGTCAGAGTGTCAGTGTCAGAGTGTCAGAGTCAGAGTGTCAGTGTCAGAGTGTCAGTGTCAGAGTGTCAGTGTCAGAGTGTCAGTGTCAGAGTGTCAGAGTGTCAGTGTCAGAGTGTCAGAGTCAGAGTGTCAGAGTCAGAGTGTCAGTGTCAGAGTGTCAGTGTCAGAGTGTCAGTGTCAGAGTGGCAGTGTCAGAGTGTCAGTGTCAGAGTGTCAGAGTCAGAGAGTCAGAGTGTCAGAGTCAGAGTGTCAGAGTCAGAGTGTCAGAGTCAGAGTGTCAGAGTCAGAGTGTCAGAGTCAGAGTGTCAGAGTCAGAGTCTCAGAGTCAGAGTGTCAGAGTCAGAGTGTCAGAGTCAGAGTGTCAGAGTCAGAGTGTCAGAGTCAGAGTGTCATTGTCAGAGTGTCAGTGTCAGAATGTCAGAGTCAGAGTGTCAGAGTCAGAGTGTCAGAGTCAGAGTGTCAGAGTCAGAGTGTCAGAGTGTCAGAGTCAGAGTGTCAGAGTGTCAGAGTGTCAGAGTCAGAGTGTCAGAGTGTCAGAGTGTCAGAGTCAGAGTGTCAGAGTCAGAGTGTCAGAGTCAGAGTGTCAGAGTCAGAGTGTCAGAGTCAGAGTGTCAGAGTCAGAGTGTCAGAGTCAGAGTGTCAGAGTCAGAGTGTCAGAGTCAGAGTGTCAGAGTCAGAGTGTCAGAGTCAGAGTGTCAGTGTCAGAGTGTCAGTGTCAGAGTGTCAGACTGTCAGAGTCAGAGTGTCAGTTTCAGAGTGTCAGTGTCAGAGTGTCAGTGTCAGAGTGTCAGTGTCAGAGTGTCAGTGTCAGAGTGTCAGTGTCAGAGTGTCAGTGTCAGAGTGTCAGTGTCAGAGTGTCAGAGTCAGAGTGTCAGTGTCAGAGTGTCAGTGTCAGAGTGTCAGTGTCAGAGTGTCAGAGTCAGAGTGTCAGTGTCAGAGTGTCAGTGTCAGAGTGTCAGAGTCAGTGTCAGAGTGTCAGAGTCAGAGTGTCAGTGTCAGAGTGTCAGTGTCAGAGTGTCAGAGTCAGAGTGTCAGAGTCAGAGTGTCAGAGTCAGAGTGTCAGAGTCAGAGTGTCAGAGTCAGAGTGTCAGTGTCAGAGTGTCAGAGTCAGAGAGTCAGAGTGTCAGAGTGTCAGAGTCAGAGTGTCAGTGTCAGAGTGTCAGTGTCAGAGTGTCAGTGTCAGAGTGTCAGTGTCAGAGTGTCAGAGTCAGAGTGTCAGAGTGTCAGAGTCAGAGTGTCAGTGTCAGAGTGTCAGCGTGTCAGTGTCAGAGTGTCAGTGTCAGAGTGTCAGTGTCAGAGTGTCAGTGTCAGAGTGTCAGAGTCAGAGTGTCAGTGTCAGAGTGTCAGTGTCAGAGTGTCAGTGTCAGAGTGTCAGTGTCAGAGTGTCAGAGTGTCAGTGTCAGAGTGTCAGAGTCAGAGTGTCAGAGTCAGAGTGTCAGTGTCAGAGTGTCAGTGTCAGAGTGTCAGTGTCAGAGTGGCAGTGTCAGAGTGTCAGTGTCAGAGTGTCAGAGTCAGAGAGTCAGAGTGTCAGTGTCAGAGTGTCAGTGTCAGAGTGTCAGAGTCAGAGTGTCAGAGTCAGAGTGTCAGTGTCAGAGTGTCAGAGTCAGAGTCAGAGTGTCAGAGTGTCAGAGTCAGAGTGTCAGAGTGTCAGTGTCAGAGTGTCAGAGTGTCAGTGTCAGAGTGTCAGAGTGTCAGTGTCAGAGTGTCAGAGTCAGAGTGTCAGAGTCAGAGTGTCAGTGTCAGAGTGTCAGTGTCAGAGTCAGAGTGTCAGAGTGTCAGAGTCAGAGTGTCAGTGTCAGAGTGTCAGTGTCAGAGTGTCAGAGTCAGAGTGTCAGAGTCAGAGTGTCAGTGTCAGAGTGTCAGTGTCAGAGTGTCAGAGTCAGAGTGTCAGAGTGTCAGTGTCAGAGTGTCAGTGTCAGAGTGTCAGAGTCAGAGTGTCAGACTGTCAGAGTCAGAGTGTCAGTGTCAGAGTGTCAGTGTCAGAGTGTCAGTGTCAGAGTGTCAGAGTCAGAGTGTCAGAGTCAGAGTGTCAGTGTCAGAGTGTCAGAGTCAGAGTGTCAGAGTCAGAGTGTCAGTGTCAGAGTGTCGGTGTCAGAGTCAGAGTGTCAGACTGTCAGAGTCAGAGTGTCAGAGTGTCAGACTGTCAGAGTCAGAGTGTCAGTGTCAGAGTCAGAGTGTCAGTGTCAGAGTGTCAGTGTCAGAGTCAGAGTGTCAGAGTCAGAGTCAGAGTGTCAGAGTCAGAGTGTCAGAGTCAGAGAGTCAGAGTCAGAGAGTCAGAGTGTCAGAGTCAGAGTGTCAGAGTCAGAGTGTCAGAGTCAGAGTGTCAGAGTCAGAGTGTCAGAGTCAGAGTGTCAGAGTCAGAGTGTCAGAGTCAGAGTGTCAGAGTCAGAGTGTCAGTGTCAGAGTGTCAGAGTCAGAGTGTCAGAGTCAGAGTGTCAGAGGCAGAGTGTCAGAGGCAGAGTGTCAGAGGCAGAGTGTCAGAGTCAGAGTGTCAGAGGCAGAGTGTCAGAGGCAGAGTGTCAGTGTCAGAGTGTCAGTGTCAGAGTGTCAGTGTCAGAGTGTCAGTGTCAGAGTGTCAGTGTCAGAGTGTCAGTGTCAGAGTGTCAGAGTGTCAGTTTCAGAGTGTCAGAGTGTCAGTGTCAGAGTGTCAGTGTCAGAGTCAGAGTGTCAGAGTCAGAGTGTCAGAGTCAGAGTGTCAGAGTCAGAGTGTCAGAGTCAGAGTGTCAGAGTCAGAGTGTCAGAGTCAGAGTGTCAGAGTCAGAGTGTCAGAGTCAGAGTGTCAGTGTCAGAGTGTCAGTGTCAGAGTGTCAGTGTCAGAGTGTCAGTGTCAGAGTGTCAGTGTCAGAGTGTCAGAGTCAGAGAGTCAGAGTGTCGGAGTCAGAGTGTCAGTGTCAGAGTGTCAGAGTGAGAGTGTCAGTGTCAGAGTGTCAGTGTCAGAGTGTCAGTGTCAGAGTGTCAGAGTCAGAGTGTCAGAGTCAGAGTGTCAGTGTCAGAGTGTCAGTGTCAGAGTGTCAGAGTCAGAGTGTCAGAGTCAGAGTCAGAGTGTCAGAGTCAGAGTGTCAGAGTGTCAGTGTCAGAGTGTCAGAGTGTCAGTGTCAGAGTGTCAGTGTCAGAGTGTCAGAGTCAGAGTGTCAGAGTCAGAGTGTCAGTGTCAGAGTGTCAGTGTCAGAGTCAGAGTGTCAGAGTGTCAGTGTCAGAGTGTCAGTGTCAGAGTGTCAGTGTCAGAGTGTCAGAGTCAGAGTGTCAGTGTCAGAGTGTCAGAGTCAGAGTGTCAGAGTGTCAGTGTCAGAGTGTCAGTGTCAGAGTGTCAGAGTCAGAGTGTCAGAGTGTCAGTGTCAGAGTGTCAGAGTGTCAGTGTCAGAGTGTCAGTGTCAGAGTGTCAGAGTCAGAGTGTCAGAGTCAGAGTGTCAGTGTCAGAGTGTCAGAGTCAGAGTGTCAGAGTGTCAGAGTCAGAGTGTCAGTGTCAGAGTGTCGGTGTCAGAGTCAGAGTGTCAGACTGTCAGAGTCAGAGTGTCAGAGTGTCAGACTGTCAGAGTCAGAGTGTCAGTGTCAGAGTCAGAGTGTCAGTGTCAGAGTGTCAGTGTCAGAGTCAGAGTCAGAGTGTCAGAGTCAGAGTGTCAGAGTCAGAGTGTCAGAGTCAGAGAGTCAGAGTCAGAGAGTCAGAGTGTCAGAGTCAGAGTGTCAGAGTCAGAGTGTCAGAGTCAGAGTGTCAGAGTCAGAGTGTCAGAGTCAGAGTGTCAGAGTCAGAGTGTCAGAGTCAGAGTGTCAGTGTCAGAGTGTCAGAGTCAGAGTGTCAGTGTCAGAGTGTCAGTGTCAGAGTCAGAGTGTCAGAGTGTCAGTGTCAGAGTGTCAGTGTCAGAGTGTCAGTGTCAGAGTGTCAGAGTCAGAGTGTCAGTGTCAGAGTGTCAGAGTCAGAGTGTCAGAGTGTCAGTGTCAGAGTGTCAGTGTCAGAGTGTCAGAGTCAGAGTGTCAGACTGTCAGAGTCAGAGTGTCAGTGTCAGAGTGTCAGTGTCAGAGTGTCAGTGTCAGAGTGTCAGAGTCAGAGTGTCAGAGTGTCAGAGTCAGAGTGTCAGTGTCAGAGTGTCAGAGTCAGAGTGTCAGAGTGTCAGAGTCAGAGTGTCAGTGTCAGAGTGTCGGTGTCAGAGTCAGAGTGTCAGACTGTCAGAGTCAGAGTGTCAGAGTGTCAGACTGTCAGAGTCAGAGTGTCAGTGTCAGAGTCAGAGTGTCAGTGTCAGAGTGTCAGTGTCAGAGTCAGAGTGTCAGAGTCAGAGTCAGAGTGTCAGAGTCAGAGTGTCAGAGTCAGAGAGTCAGAGTGTCAGAGTCAGAGTGTCAGAGTCAGAGTGTCAGAGTCAGAGTGTCAGAGTCAGAGTGTCAGAGTCAGAGTGTCAGAGTCAGAGTGTCAGAGTCAGAGTGTCAGAGTCAGAGTGTCAGTGTCAGAGTGTCAGTGTCAGTGTCAGAGTGTCGGTGTCAGAGTCAGAGTGTCAGAGTGTCAGAGTGTCAGACTGTCAGAGTCAGAGTGTCAGTGTCAGAGTCAGAGTGTCAGTGTCAGAGTGTCAGTGTCAGAGTCAGAGTGTCAGTGTCAGTGTCAGAGTGTCAGTATCGGAGTGTCAGAGTGTCAGTGTCAGAGTGTCAGTGTCAGAGTGTCAGAGTGTCAGTTTCAGAGTGTCAGAGTGTCAGTGTCAGAGTGTCAGTGTCAGAGTGTCAGAGTGTCAGTTTCAGAGTGTCAGAGTGTCAGTGTCAGGGTGTCAGTGTCAGGGTGTCAGTGTCAGGGTGTCAGTGTCAGGGTGTCAGTGTCAGGGTGTCAGTGTCAGGGTGTCAGTGTCAGGGTGTCAGTGTCAGGGTGTCAGTGTCAGGGTGTCAGTGTCAGGGTGTCAGTGTCAGGGTGTCAGTGTCAGGGTGTCAGTGTCAGGGTGTCAGTGTCAGGGTGTCAGTGTCAGGGTGTCAGTGTCAGGGTGTCAGTGTCAGGGTGTCAGTGTCAGTGTCAGAGTGTCAGTATCGGAGTGTCAGAGTGTCAGTGTCAGAGTGTCAGTGTCAGAGTGTCAGTGTCAGAGTGTCAGTGTCGGAGTGTCAGTGTCGGAGTGTCAGTGTCGGAGTGTCAGTGTCGGAGTGTCAGTGTCGGAGTGTCAGTGTCGGAGTGTCAGTGTCGGAGTGTCAGTGTCGGAGTGTCAGTGTCAGAGTGTCAGTGTCAGTGTGTCAGTGTCGGAGTGTCAGTGTCGGAGTGTCAGTGTCGGAGTGTCAGTGTCGGAGTGTCAGTGTCGGAGTGTCAGTGTCGGAGTGTCAGTGTCGGAGTGTCAGAGTCGGAGTGTCAGAGTCGGAGTGTCAGAGTCAGAGTGACAGAGTGTCAGAGTCAGAGTGACAGAGTGTCAGAGTCAGAGTGTCAGAGTCAGAGTGTCAGAGTCAGAAAGTCAGAGTGTCAGAGTCAGAGTGTCAGTGTCAGAGTGTCTGTGGCAGAGTGTCAGTGTCAGAGTGTCAGTGTCAGAGTGTCAGTGTCAGAGTGTCAGTGTCAGAGTGTCAGTGTCAGAGTGTCAGTGTCAGAGTGTCAGTGTCAGAGTGTCAGTGTCAGAGTGTCAGTGTCAGAGTGTCAGTGTCAGGGTGTCAGTGTCAGGGTGTCAGTGTCAGGGTGTCAATGTCAGGGTGACAGTGTCAGTGTGAGTCTCAGAGTGTCAGTATCGGAGTGTCAGAGTGTCAGTGTCAGAGTGTCAGTGTCAGAGTGTCAGTGTCAGAGTGTCAGAGTGTCAGTGTCAGAGTGTCAGTGTCAGAGTGTCAGGGTGTCAGTGTCAGGGTGTCAGTGTCAGGGTGTCAGTGTCAGGGTGTCAGTGTCAGGGTGACAGTGTCAGTGTGTCTGTGTCAGTGTCAGAGTGTCAGTATCGGAGTGTCAGAGTGTCAGTGTCAGAGTGTCAGTGTCAGAGTGTCAGTGTCGGAGTGTCAGTGTCGGAGTGTCAGTGTCGGAGTGTCAGTGTCGGAGTGTCAGTGTCGGAGTGTCAGTGTCGGAGTGTCAGTGTCGGAGTGTCAGAGTCGGAGTGTCAGAGTCGGAGTGTCAGAGTCAGAGTGACAGAGTGTCAGAGTCAGAGTGACAGAGTGTCAGAGTCAGAGTGTCAGAGTCAGAGTGTCAGAGTCAGAAAGTCAGAGTGTCAGAGTCAGAGTGTCAGAGTCAGAGTGTCTGTGGCACAGTGACAGTGTCAGAGTGTCAGTGTCAGAGTGTCAGTGTCAGAGTGTCAGTGTCAGAGTGTCAGTGTCAGAGTGTCAGTGTCAGAGTGTCAGTGTCAGAGTGTCAGTGTCAGAGTGTCAGTGTCAGGGTGTCAGTGTCAGGGTGTCAGTGTCAGGGTGACAGTGTCAGTGTGAGTCTCAGAGTGTCAGTATCGGAGTGTCAGAGTGTCAGTGTCAGAGTGTCAGTGTCAGAGTGTCAGTGTCAGAGTGTCAGTGTCAGAGTGTCAGAGTGTCAGTGTCAGAGTGTCAGTGTCAGAGTGTCAGGGTGTCAGTGTCAGGGTGTCAGTGTCAGAGTGTCAGTGTCAGAGTGTCAGAGTCAGAGTGTCAGAGTGTCAGTGTCAGAGTGTCAGTGTCAGAGTGTCAGAGTCAGAGTGTCAGACTGTCAGAGTCAGAGTGTCAGTGTCAGTGTCAGAGTGTCAGTGTCAGAGTGTCAGAGTCAGAGTGTCAGAGTGTCAGAGTCAGAGTGTCAGTGTCAGAGTGTCAGAGTCAGAGTGTCAGAGTGTCAGAGTCAGAGTGTCAGTGTCAGAGTGTCGGTGTCAGAGTCAGAGTGTCAGACTGTCAGAGTCAGAGTGTCAGAGTGTCAGACTGTCAGAGTCAGAGTGTCAGTGTCAGAGTCAGAGTGTCAGTGTCAGAGTGTCAGTGTCAGAGTCAGAGTGTCAGAGTCAGAGTCAGAGTGTCAGAGTCAGAGTGTCAGAGTCAGAGTGTCAGAGTCAGAGAGTCAGAGTGTCAGAGTCAGAGTGTCAGAGTCAGAGTGTCAGAGTCAGAGTGTCAGAGTCAGAGTGTCAGAGTCAGAGTGTCAGAGTCAGAGTGTCAGAGTCAGAGTGTCAGAGTCAGAGTGTCAGAGTCAGAGTGTCAGTGTCAGAGTGTCAGTGTCAGTGTCAGAGTGTCGGTGTCAGAGTCAGAGTGTCAGAGTGTCAGAGTGTCAGACTGTCAGAGTCAGAGTGTCAGTGTCAGAGTCAGAGTGTCAGTGTCAGAGTGTCAGTGTCAGAGTCAGAGTGTCAGTGTCAGTGTCAGAGTGTCAGAGTGTCAGTGTCAGAGTGTCAGTGTCAGGGTGTCAGTGTCAGGGTGTCAGTGTCAGGGTGTCAGTGTCAGGGTGTCAGTGTCAGGGTGTCAGTGTCAGGGTGACAGTGTCAGTGTGAGTCTCAGAGTGTCAGTATCGGAGTGTCAGAGTGTCAGTGTCAGAGTGTCAGTGTCAGAGTGTCAGAGTGTCAGTTTCAGAGTGTCAGAGTGTCAGTGTCAGAGTGTCAGTGTCAGAGTGTCAGAGTGTCAGTTTCAGAGTGTCAGAGTGTCAGTGTCAGGGTGTCAGTGTCAGGGTGTCAGTGTCAGGGTGTCAGTGTCAGGGTGTCAGTGTCAGGGTGTCAGTGTCAGGGTGTCAGTGTCAGGGTGTCAGTGTCAGGGTGTCAGTGTCAGGGTGTCAGTGTCAGGGTGTCAGTGTCAGGGTGTCAGTGTCAGGGTGTCAGTGTCAGGGTGTCAGTGTCAGGGTGTCAGTGTCAGGGTGTCAGTGTCAGGGTGTCAGTGTCAGTGTCAGAGTGTCAGTATCGGAGTGTCAGAGTGTCAGTGTCAGAGTGTCAGTGTCAGAGTGTCAGTGTCAGAGTGTCAGTGTCGGAGTGTCAGTGTCGGAGTGTCAGTGTCGGAGTGTCAGTGTCGGAGTGTCAGTGTCGGAGTGTCAGTGTCGGAGTGTCAGTGTCGGAGTGTCAGTGTCGGAGTGTCAGTGTCAGAGTGTCAGTGTCAGTGTGTCAGTGTCGGAGTGTCAGTGTCGGAGTGTCAGTGTCGGAGTGTCAGTGTCGGAGTGTCAGTGTCGGAGTGTCAGTGTCGGAGTGTCAGTGTCGGAGTGTCAGAGTCGGAGTGTCAGAGTCGGAGTGTCAGAGTCAGAGTGACAGAGTGTCAGAGTCAGAGTGACAGAGTGTCAGAGTCAGAGTGTCAGAGTCAGAGTGTCAGAGTCAGAAAGTCAGAGTGTCAGAGTCAGAGTGTCAGTGTCAGAGTGTCTGTGGCAGAGTGTCAGTGTCAGAGTGTCAGTGTCAGAGTGTCAGTGTCAGAGTGTCAGTGTCAGAGTGTCAGTGTCAGAGTGTCAGTGTCAGAGTGTCAGTGTCAGAGTGTCAGTGTCAGAGTGTCAGTGTCAGAGTGTCAGTGTCAGGGTGTCAGTGTCAGGGTGTCAGTGTCAGGGTGTCAATGTCAGGGTGACAGTGTCAGTGTGAGTCTCAGAGTGTCAGTATCGGAGTGTCAGAGTGTCAGTGTCAGAGTGTCAGTGTCAGAGTGTCAGTGTCAGAGTGTCAGAGTGTCAGTGTCAGAGTGTCAGTGTCAGAGTGTCAGGGTGTCAGTGTCAGGGTGTCAGTGTCAGGGTGTCAGTGTCAGGGTGTCAGTGTCAGGGTGACAGTGTCAGTGTGTCTGTGTCAGTGTCAGAGTGTCAGTATCGGAGTGTCAGAGTGTCAGTGTCAGAGTGTCAGTGTCAGAGTGTCAGTGTCGGAGTGTCAGTGTCGGAGTGTCAGTGTCGGAGTGTCAGTGTCGGAGTGTCAGTGTCGGAGTGTCAGTGTCGGAGTGTCAGTGTCGGAGTGTCAGAGTCGGAGTGTCAGAGTCGGAGTGTCAGAGTCAGAGTGACAGAGTGTCAGAGTCAGAGTGACAGAGTGTCAGAGTCAGAGTGTCAGAGTCAGAGTGTCAGAGTCAGAAAGTCAGAGTGTCAGAGTCAGAGTGTCAGAGTCAGAGTGTCTGTGGCACAGTGACAGTGTCAGAGTGTCAGTGTCAGAGTGTCAGTGTCAGAGTGTCAGTGTCAGAGTGTCAGTGTCAGAGTGTCAGTGTCAGAGTGTCAGTGTCAGAGTGTCAGTGTCAGAGTGTCAGTGTCAGGGTGTCAGTGTCAGGGTGTCAGTGTCAGGGTGACAGTGTCAGTGTGAGTCTCAGAGTGTCAGTATCGGAGTGTCAGAGTGTCAGTGTCAGAGTGTCAGTGTCAGAGTGTCAGTGTCAGAGTGTCAGTGTCAGAGTGTCAGAGTGTCAGTGTCAGAGTGTCAGTGTCAGAGTGTCAGGGTGTCAGTGTCAGGGTGTCAGTGTCAGAGTGTCAGTGTCAGAGTGTCAGAGTCAGAGTGTCAGAGTGTCAGTGTCAGAGTGTCAGTGTCAGAGTGTCAGAGTCAGAGTGTCAGACTGTCAGAGTCAGAGTGTCAGTGTCAGTGTCAGAGTGTCAGTGTCAGAGTGTCAGAGTCAGAGTGTCAGAGTGTCAGAGTCAGAGTGTCAGTGTCAGAGTGTCAGAGTCAGAGTGTCAGAGTGTCAGAGTCAGAGTGTCAGTGTCAGAGTGTCGGTGTCAGAGTCAGAGTGTCAGACTGTCAGAGTCAGAGTGTCAGAGTGTCAGACTGTCAGAGTCAGAGTGTCAGTGTCAGAGTCAGAGTGTCAGTGTCAGAGTGTCAGTGTCAGAGTCAGAGTGTCAGAGTCAGAGTCAGAGTGTCAGAGTCAGAGTGTCAGAGTCAGAGTGTCAGAGTCAGAGAGTCAGAGTGTCAGAGTCAGAGTGTCAGAGTCAGAGTGTCAGAGTCAGAGTGTCAGAGTCAGAGTGTCAGAGTCAGAGTGTCAGAGTCAGAGTGTCAGAGTCAGAGTGTCAGAGTCAGAGTGTCAGAGTCAGAGTGTCAGAGTCAGAGTGTCAGAGTCAGAGTGTCAGAGTCAGAGTGTCAGAGTCAGAGTGTCAGAGTCAGAGTGTCAGTGTCAGAGTGTCAGAGGCAGAGTGTCAGAGGCAGAGTGTCAGAGGCAGAGTGTCAGAGGCAGAGTGTCAGAGGCAGAGTGTCAGAGGCAGAGTGTCAGAGGCAGAGTGTCAGAGGCAGAGTGTCAGAGTCAGAGTGTCAGTGTCAGAGTGTCAGTGTCAGAGTGTCAGTGTCAGAGTGTCAGTGTCAGAGTGTCAGTGTCAGAGTGTCAGTGTCAGAGTGTCAGTGTCAGTGTCAGAGTGTCAGTGTCAGAGTGTCAGTGTCAGGGTGTCAGTGTCAGGGTGTCAGTGTCAGGGTGTCAGTGTCAGGGTGTCAGTGTCAGGGTGTCAGTGTCAGGGTGACAGTGTCAGTGTGAGTCTCAGAGTGTCAGTATCGGAGTGTCAGAGTGTCAGTGTCAGAGTGTCAGTGTCAGAGTGTCAGAGTGTCAGTTTCAGAGTGTCAGAGTGTCAGTGTCAGAGTGTCAGTGTCAGAGTCAGAGTGTCAGAGTCAGAGTGTCAGTGTCAGAGTGTCAGTGTCAGATTGTCAGTGTCAGAGTGTCAGTGTCAGAGTGTCAGTGTCAGAGTGTCAGAGTCAGAGAGTCAGTGTCAGAGTGTCAGTGTCAGAGTGTCAGTGTCAGAGTGTCAGAGTGTCAGACTGTCAGAGTCAGAGTGTCAGTGTCAGAGTGTCAGTGTCAGAGTGTCAGTGTCAGAGTGTCAGAGTCAGAGTGTCAGAGTCAGAGTGTCAGAGTGTCAGAGTCAGAGTGTCAGTGTCAGAGTGTCAGAGTCAGAGTGTCAGAGTGTCAGAGTCAGAGTGTCAGTGTCAGAGTGTCGGTGTCAGAGTCAGAGTGTCAGACTGTCAGAGTCAGAGTGTCAGAGTGTCAGACTGTCAGAGTCAGAGTGTCAGTGTCAGAGTCAGAGTGTCAGTGTCAGAGTGTCAGTGTCAGAGTCAGAGTGTCAGAGTCAGAGTCAGAGTGTCAGAGTCAGAGTGTCAGAGTCAGAGAGTCAGAGTGTCAGAGTCAGAGTGTCAGAGTCAGAGTGTCAGAGTCAGAGTGTCAGAGTCAGAGTGTCAGAGTCAGAGTGTCAGAGTCAGAGTGTCAGAGTCAGAGTGTCAGTGTCAGAGTGTCAGAGTCAGAGTGTCAGAGGCAGAGTGTCAGAGGCAGAGTGTCAGAGGCAGAGTGTCAGAGGCAGAGTGTCAGAGGCAGAGTGTCAGAGTCAGAGTGTCAGTGTCAGAGTGTCAGTGTCAGAGTGTCAGTGTCAGAGTGTCAGTGTCAGAGTGTCAGTGTCAGAGTGTCAGAGTGTCAGTTTCAGAGTGTCAGAGTGTCAGTGTCAGAGTGTCAGTGTCAGAGTGTCAGAGTGTCAGTTTCAGAGTGTCAGAGTGTCAGTGTCAGGGTGTCAGTGTCAGGGTGTCAGTGTCAGGGTGTCAGTGTCAGGGTGTCAGTGTCAGGGTGTCAGTGTCAGGGTGTCAGTGTCAGGGTGTCAGTGTCAGGGTGTCAGTGTCAGGGTGTCAGTGTCAGGGTGTCAGTGTCAGGGTGTCAGTGTCAGGGTGTCAGTGTCAGGGTGTCAGTGTCAGGGTGTCAGTGTCAGGGTGTCAGTGTCAGGGTGTCAGTGTCAGTGTGTCTGTGTCAGTGTCAGAGTGTCAGTATCGGAGTGTCAGAGTGTCAGTGTCAGAGTGTCAGTGTCAGAGTGTCAGTGTCAGAGTGTCAGTATCGGAGTGTCAGAGTGTCAGTGTCAGAGTGTCAGTGTCAGAGTGTCAGTGTCAGAGTGTCAGTGTCAGAGTGTCAGTGTCAGAGTGTCAGTGTCGGAGTGTCAGTGTCGGAGTGTCAGTGTCGGAGTGTCAGTGTCGGAGTGTCAGTGTCGGAGTGTCAGTGTCGGAGTGTCAGTGTCGGAGTGTCAGTGTCGGAGTGTCAGTGTCGGAGTGTCAGTGTCGGAGTGTCAGTGTCGGAGTGTCAGTGTCGGAGTGTCAGTGTCAGAGTGTCAGTGTCAGTGTGTCAGTGTCGGAGTGTCAGTGTCGGAGTGTCAGTGTCGGAGTGTCAGTGTCGGAGTGTCAGTGTCGGAGTGTCAGAGTCGGAGTGTCAGAGTCGGAGTGTCAGAGTCGGAGTGTCAGAGTCAGAGTGACAGAGTGTCAGAGTCAGAGTGACAGAGTGTCAGAGTCAGAGTGTCAGAGTCAGAGTGTCAGAGTCAGAAAGTCAGAGTGTCAGAGTCAGAGTGTCAGTGTCAGAGTGTCTGTGGCAGAGTGTCAGTGTCAGTGTCAGAGTGTCAGTGTCAGAGTGTCAGTGTCAGAGTGTCAGTGTCAGAGTGTCAGTGTCAGAGTGTCAGTGTCAGAGTGTCAGTGTCAGAGTGTCAGTGTCAGAGTGTCAGTGTCAGGGTGTCAGTGTCAGGGTGTCAATGTCAGGGTGACAGTGTCAGTGTGAGTCTCAGAGTGTCAGTATCGGAGTGTCAGAGTGTCAGTGTCAGAGTGTCAGTGTCAGAGTGTCAGTGTCAGAGTGTCAGTGTCAGAGTGTCAGAGTGTCAGTGTCAGAGTGTCAGTGTCAGAGTGTCAGGGTGTCAGTGTCAGGGTGTCAGTGTCAGGGTGTCAGTGTCAGGGTGTCAGTGTCAGGGTGTCAGTGTCAGGGTGACAGTGTCAGTGTGTCTGTGTCAGTGTCGGAGTGTCAGTGTCGGAGTGTCAGTGTCGGAGTGTCAGAGTGTCAGTGTCGGAGTGTCAGTGTCGGAGTGTCAGTGTCGGAGTGTCAGTGTCGGAGTGTCAGTGTCGGAGTGTCAGTGTCGGAGTGTCAGAGTCAGAGTGTCAGAGTCAGAGTGTCAGAGTCAGAGTGTCAGAGTCAGAGTGACAGAGTGTCAGAGTCAGAGTGTCAGAGTCAGAGTGTCAGTGTCAGAGTCAGAGTGTCAGAGTCAGAGTGTCAGAGTCAGAGTGTCAGAGTCAGAGTGTCAGAGTCAGAGTGTCAGAGTCAGAGTGTCAGAGTCAGAGTGTCAGAGTCAGAGTGTCAGAGTCAGAGTGTCAGTGTCAGAGTGTCAGTGTCAGAGTCAGAGTGTCAGTGTCTGAGTGTCAGAGTCAGAGTGTCAGAGTCAGAGTGTCAGAGTCAGAGTGTCAGAGTCAGAGTGTCAGAGTGTCAGAGTCAGAGTGTCAGAGTCAGAGTGTCAGAGTCAGAGTGTCAGAGTCAGAGTGTCAGAGTGTCAGAGTCAGAGTGTCAGAGTCAGAGTGTCTGAGTCAGAGTGTCAGAGTCAGAGTGTCAGAGTCAGAGTGTCAGAGTCAGAGTGTCAGTGTCAGGGTGTCAGTGTCAGGGTGTCAGTGTCAGGGTGTCAGTGTCAGGGTGTCAGTGTCAGGGTGACAGTGTCAGGGTGACAGTGTCAGGGTGACAGTGTCAGGCTGACAGTGTCAGGGTGAC
This sequence comes from Mustelus asterias, assembly GCF_964213995.1. Taxonomy (NCBI): domain Eukaryota; kingdom Metazoa; phylum Chordata; class Chondrichthyes; order Carcharhiniformes; family Triakidae; genus Mustelus; species Mustelus asterias. Next base: position 40,581,171 of record NC_135825.1, on the reverse strand, counting down.
AGTGTCAGGGTGTCAGTGTCAGGGTGACAGTGTCAGGGTGACAGTGTCAGGGTGACAGTGTCAGGGTCACAGTGTCAGGGTGACAGTGTCAGAGTCAGAGTGTCAGAGTCGGAGTGTCAGAGTCGGAGTGTCAGAGTCGGAGTGTCAGAGTCGGAGTGTCAGAGTGTCAGAGTCAGAGTGTCAGTGTCTCAGTGTCAGCGTCAGAGTGTCAGCGTCAGAGTGTCAGCGTCAGAGTGTCAGCGTCAGAGTGTCAGCGTCAGAGTGTCAGCGTCAGAGTGTCAGCGTCAGAGTGTCAGCGTCAGAGTGTCAGCGTCAGAGTGTCAGCGTCAGAGTGTCAGCGTCAGAGTGTCAGCGTCAGAGTGTCAGCGTCAGAGTGTCAGCGTCAGAGTGTCAGCGTCAGTGTCAGAGTGACAGTGTCAGAGTGACAGTGTCAGGGTGACAGTGTCAGGGTGACAGTGTCAGGGTGACAGTGTCAGGGTGACAGTGTCAGGGTGACAGTGTCAGGGTGACAGTGTCAGGGTGACAGTGTCAGGGTGACAGTGTCAGGGTGACAGTGTCAGTGTGTCAGAGTCAGAGTGACAGTGTCAGTGTGTCAGAGTCAGTGTGTCAGAGTCAGAGTATCAGTGTCAGGGTGACAAAGTCAGATTGAGGAGGTCAGAGTGTCAGTGTCAGAGGGCCAAGGTTAGAATCATCGCAGGATTTTCAGGCCGCACTTGCCCCAAGACCAAAAAATCCCTCCCGAGTTCAACAATCTTTCCCTGGTCCACCCCCGCCTGCTCCAATTCCCATGGTGGACAGGATGGGAAAATTCTGCCCAGAGAGTGATCCAGCACAGAAAAGGTCATTCAGCGAATCGACAAAGATTAAAATGACAGTTTGTCCAGCAGTCCCCTGTATAGCAATACTCTTTCAATGACTGTATACAATATCATTGGGGACCATAAGTTCACTTTAAGAAATTATATGCAGCAGCTCAGATGAATTCCACAAAGAGCAGGGAATGTTTTTAATGTTCCGGGATCTAAGCCAAAATCTAAAAACATTAGAACAAATCATTACATTCAAAACCCAAACACCAAAGAACAAAGAACAATACAGCACAAGAACAGGCCCTTCGGCCCTCCAAGCCCGCGCCGCTCCCTGGTCCAAACTAGACCATTCTTTTGTATCCCTCCATTCCCACTCCGTTCATATGGCTGTCGAGATAAGTCTTAAATGTTCCCAGTGTGTCCGCCTCCACCACCTTGCCTGGCAGCGCATTCCAGGCCCCCACCACCCTCTGTGTAAAATATGTCCGTCTGATATCTGTGTTAAACCTTCCCCCCCCTTCACCTTGAACCTATGACCCCTCGTGAATGTCACCACCGACCTGG